>NW_021621323.1:18199190-18233685 GCF_004785775.1 Grammomys surdaster | reverse complement strand
TTTTTTGGTTTTTTGAGACAGGGTTTCTCTGTATAGTCCTGGCTGTCCTGGAACTCACTCTGTAGACCAGGCTGGCCTCAAACTCAGAAATCTGCCTGCCTCTGCCTCCCAAGTGCTGGGATTAAAGGCATGCACCACCACTGCCCTGTGAGAAATATGTTTCTTGAAAATGAGACACATACACTTTCACTGACAGAAGTGGAATACTTTTCACCTGTTTTCTAGGCTAGACTAAATATAATCCCTCCCACTGTCTATGATCAGAGAGCAGTGAGTCACTCCCTATCCCCCTTTTCATAGTTGAAGAACTGGAGAACCAGAGACATCAATTTCCTATTGAAATCCCACTGGACACAGGCAAAATCTACAACAGGCAAGGACGTTTCACGAGGAGAGTGTCACTCCAGGGGTTATTTAGAAAGATGTTTGTTCTTGCTGTTTTATTCCACGTGAGGGCAGTTGTTAGCTGGGCAGTGTGATAGCTGGCGTGTGGACCTCAGGAATTGTGGAGAGTAAAGTCAAACCGGCTTCAGGAAGTGGAGACAGAAGTACAGCGGGCAGCAGGCCTCTGACCACTAGGCCTCAGCCTGCTGCTGTCTCACATCCTGCAAATCCAGAGGCCCTGGCAGGCACTGAGAATACTCCCAGGTGTTTGCCAGTACTTGAAGCAGAGCCCTAAGGGCTTGGTGCTAGTGGCTTCCTTTTCTTCCTGCTTCCTTTCTGGCTGGGTCGCCTTTCTGCCTCTTCCTTTTCCAGGATGTCCTTGACACCCCCTTAGACCAAATGCCATTAAAAAAAAAAAAAAAGTTGTGGGGTGTGTGTGTGTGTCAGAGAGAGGGGGGAGGGGAGAGAGGCTCTACCCTGATATTACCCTAACACTTCTGAATTCCCAAATAGGTGGCCTTTTAAAGGGAACTGTTTCTCAGACTCAGATTTAAGCTATCTACCCACCATAGCACTATAGACAGATTTTTGCTTTACGTTCCCATGGCTGACATGTTTTAGTTGGAGCAAAAAGGACCAGGTGAGCCGGGCAGTGGTGGCACACGCCTTTAATCCCAGCACTTGGGAGGCAGAGGCAGATGGATTTCTTCGTTTGAGGCCAGCCTGGTCTACAGAGTGAGTTCCAGGACAGCCCAGGCTATACAGAGAAACCCTGTCTCAAAAAACCCAAAACAAAACAAAACAAAACAAACAAAACAAACAAACAAACAAAAGGACCAGGTGATAGGCTAAAAAAAACGAACTTATTCCAAATTTAATCCTGAGGTGGATTTTTTGATTTGTAAGATTTTTTTTTTTTTCTCTAAGGAGGACAACATTGAAGACAGGGTTTCTCTGTGTAGCCCTGGCTGTCCTAGAACATGCTTTGTAGACCACGCTGGTCTTGAACTCAGAGACCCACCTGTCTCTGCCTCCCAAGTGCTGGGGCTAAAGGCGTGCGCCACCGCTGCCTGGCTTGTTTATCTTTTTGTTTTTATTACAATTTTTGACACGGGGATTCTGCCACATTAAAAGGACTTGGTGAGAGCTGCGAGTGTGGCTTGGTGGTAGAATGCTTGTCTAACCAAGCAGGGAGTTCTGAGTTTGATTCCCAGTTCCTCTAAAAAAAGAAACAAACAAACAAAACAAAACAAAACAAAACAAAAAAACCAGAGTAAATCAAAACTCTCCAGCTTCAAGGCTCTGATTTAAAAAGTCCCCCTGGGCTCTGTGAAAATGGCACAATCAGATTTGAGTTCCTCATAGCCTTGCAGTAGGTTAGAGCTGAAGGCCATGCAGGAGACTGGTCTCAAAGCAAGAATGGCTCCACCTCCTGAGGGAGCCGTCCCACATTTGTGGTGGGAAAGGCATCTGTTCCCTCTACCCCCTCCTCTTCTTTCCTGTATCTCCTGAAAAGTAACATTGGCGTTTGGTTGGTTCAGGTTGTTCAACCAGAGAAGAAAGGGCTCTGGAAAAGACTGAACCCTTAACAGAGGAACTAGAGGATCCGGAGCACCCAGAAGGAATGAATGGTAAACACCCCACGACACACACCCCATAAAAGAGCAGAACAGAACCAAGGTAAAAAGCTTCAGTAGTGGCAGAGCCAAACCACAAGATTGGCAACATGAAGGCCAGGAAGCTGACTCCCTCTCTTGACTGGTGTTAAACTGATGTCCAGCTGCACACGATGGGGGATGAATGGTTCAACCCAGACATTAGTGGATATTTCCTGGAGAAAGCAGATCCCAGGTCTGTAGTGTGTTTGTGCCCTTGTTAGGCAAATCCCAAGTGAATTGCACAAATGTGCTGACTTCCGAGGATTTAGTCAGAACAATGACTTGGGTCACTGGGACTTGAAGCGGATATGAGCTACAAGGAAAGACAAAAATAAGTGAGGGGAAAGAGTCTAGCAGAGCTGACTGCACTTCACCCAAGGTTTACAAGCCCAGTGCCCATTCAGTGCAACCATCAAAAGCCTTTCCTGGAGGTGCGAGTTACCTACTCATTCCTGGGCTAATGGGCAGGATACAGAAGACTCTTTTCCCTGGCCTCTGCTGCTTTGTCTTCACTGTTGAACTAATTCTCCTAAGATTTCTCATCCCTGAATGTATGCATTACTTGGGTTTAGAGAGGCACACAGACTCTGATTTAGCCTGACGTTGGCATGAGAGGGTCCAGCCTCCAGGTCTCCTCAGTTACCACTTTGCAAAGCTGATGTTGGAGACCCTAATCCTCACAGAGCTGGTTTGCAGGCTGGAGTACCTCTAGAAGATGCTCCTCCCAGAGTGGTATGCTAAGGTTGAAAGGAGCGGATCGGAGGATGCTGGTTCCACCTCAGCTTTAGTTGGGGCTAGGTGGCATAGGCAGACAGTGCAACGGATGGGGACAGAGTATTAATTAGAATTAATACTCTGACAGTAATCTGGGCTCTATGGAGTGAACTGCAGAAAAGATGTTTGGGGGGTGTGGGGGAGGGGAAGAGTGGGTCAATACTGGAGAGGACAGGAAGCCTAGGGAAGAAGGAGTCACGATGAGGAAGAATAGGTTGTCCTGGAGCCTGAGGAGTAAGAGCTGGTGCCAGAAACCCATGAAGATCCTACAGATTGAGCCTGGAAGCAAAGACGGAACTTGGAGTCAGCTCAATATACAGACAGGGTCTATCTCAGTTGGGTATGGGACTTATAAGCCACGTGGCCTTGATAGAACAATGATGTCTCTCAGTCTTGAGTTTTCTAACCTATAGAAAAGAGTGTAGTAATATCTCCCTATAGGACTATACGTGTGGAGTGAGGGAATTGTTGGAAAGCATTGGAAACAGTGCCTGGCTCACAGTAGGTGTGAAATCTATGGTCAGTGCAATTACTACTGCTGCTGTTTTGATCTTCTTCACAAAGCTACAGCCATGTGAGCAGGTGAAACTACAGACAGAACACAGGACTGAAGAGAGCAGTATGTTCATTAAGCACGGAGTCATTAACATGTGGTGTTTCGACATGTGCTTTCCCCTCCAAGACTCATTTTTTGAACGTGAGCTCCCAGGGCTGGTCCCTGGAGTGAGTGTGAAGAACCTGGTGAAGGTGTTTGAGCCCTCCAGCCGGCCAGCGGTGGACCGCCTTAACATCACTTTCTATGAGAACCAAATCACTGCATTCCTGGGTCACAACGGAGCAGGAAAAACCACCACCTTGTGAGTTCTCTGGCAAAGAGGCTGTCTTCCATCCCATCCCCTCCATCATCCCCTGGCTTCATTCTCCCCAATAACTCCAGTCTGCTCTTCCTCACTGAATTTTGGTGGAAACAAACAAACACACACTTTTTTTTTTTGGTCCCAAATCTCTAGGGAAAGCTGAACATGGTGATGCACGTCTTTAATCCCAGCACCTGGGAGGCAGAGGCTGGTGAACTCTATGGGTTCAAGGCCAGCTTGGTCTACATAGTGAGTTCCAGGACAGTCAGAACTACATAGTGAGACCCTGTCTTGAACACATACCACGCCCAACTGCTGGGGGGGGGGGGAAGATCCCCCTAAGCACGCTGCAGGATTGAAAAATCCACTCGTGTATATTTTATTTAATATCTGTAAGAGAAGGTGGAGTAGGTTTATCACCCCCTTGGACTTTCAGAGTTTTAAGTGGTTTTCCTGAAGCCACTGAGTTGGATGATCAGTAGGTGTTTTAGCCAGGTCCTCTCAACACAATCTCAGGCTCTTTTCTAACATTCCAAGTCCCCTCCTTGGCCCCACGTCTCTCACACCTCTCACAGTGAGGATAAAGTCATGGTTGCCCATGTCCCAGGTCTAGAACACCTCTGTTTTCACATAGCACTCTTTTTTCCTACCAATTAATAGTCAGGATGCTTTAGTGCTGGCATGGGACCTCTCATGGGGGCTGGTTACATGTCTGAGAAAGTGTAGGGAGAACTTCTGCCTGGCAGAAGACCAAGAGCAGAAAGCTTTGAGGCTCTGCATGGATTTCTCCCTCCAGCCTTCAGTTCTGGAAGGGGCCCGAGCGCCACCTGCTGAGAACAGGCGGTCAGGGCTCCGGTGCGGACCTCCAGTGGACCAGTGGAGGAGGGGTAGGGGTCAACAAGCCATGTGACAGCAGCCATCAAATCCTTGGCTTACAGAGCCCCGGGAAGGAACAGCGGTGTACACCCTGCTCTGGAATGTGCTCCTGGGCCTTTCAATGGGAATGGAATGCGGGGCTGGTGCCATCGGGCTTGGTACTGTTTCCCTCTAGTGGTTGATCAACAAAGATTTCAGCTTCTAAGTGCAGGTTCAGATAGTGTGAGATTGTATCAGAACTTGGGGACAGAGCTGGGTGTGGCATCCTAGGGCTATCTCCTTGCTAACTCACGTGGTCAGAGAACAGGAAGCTCCATGCAAGACCCCAGGACCTCTGGAAGACAAACATATTACCTCACTCAGTGCAGAAATTCAACTTCCCGTGGAGTCAGAACACAAGTGCTGCCTAATGCTGGGAATAACATTTGAAGTTTCACTTCGTGCTGCTGCCCGTTTTTTTGTTGCTGTTTGTTTGTTTTTCTTAAAGTGTGTTTGATTCATTTAACTTAGACAACTACCCAAGCAGGTGGGAGTCGTGTTTCGTATAATTGAAGAAAGAAAAAAAAAATCACAACATTGTTACATTTTTACGTTTGGGATTCCCAAATGAAATTGTTGGTTGTAATTCCTACACCTGACTGTGGTCAGCCAGTCAGCAGACACACAGCTCAGCTTCTCAGCATCCTCACCTGGGCTTTGTAAAGTCAACAACTAGCTTCTCCACAGTCAAGGGCTGCTCGCCCAGGCAAAGCAGTGGGGCTGTGCCCTAAACCCCTTTAACTGACCACAACTGTGACCATGACAGTGACCACAATGGCTAGCCACATCAATAGCCACCAAACAACCACTACGACAGACCTTCACAGTGGATGCTACCACTGACCACATAGTAAAACAACAGTGATCACGATAGCTGATCACATTCGTGAACACCGCTCTGACAGACTATGGTGGACACTACAACTGACCACCACAGTGACGGCTGAGTGATGATGGGGAGTCTGAGGCTGGGAACCCCGGGGACTCTTCATACTGACCTGGGAGCACTAGGAAATGAAAAGTAGAGAAAGAAGACCCTCGTGGTCCCGGGGAACTAGGACTTGAAGCAAGGCACTGGTGCTAAGTAAACACTGTGTGGAAATGTTCTAGGCCCCTCAGCTACTGCAGGGTTGAGCTTGATAGAAAGATGGGGCAGGATTCCCCGCAATCATCCTTCTGACCCTGTGTGGGGTTGCCCTCATCCCCTGGTGAGTCCTAACAACCGACTCTTGTACCACTTAATCCTGTGTTTGGCAGGTCCATCCTGACAGGTCTGTTGCCACCAACGTCAGGAACTGTGCTCATTGGGGGAAAAGACATTGAAACCAGCCTGGATGCAGTGCGCCAGAACCTGGGCATGTGTCCCCAACACAACATCCTGTTTCATCAGTAAGTGATCTGGAGTGGAGGTACTCCTGGGCAGGGGTGGGGCTCTGTGGTAGAGCACTTGCCTGGTCTGTCTGTCACCCTGGGCTCCACCCCTAGCACCACAGGAAAACAAAGTATCTATTGGAAACAAAGATTGGAAACAGTGTGCTGGCTAGTTTTATGTCAGCTTGACACAAACTAGAGTCACTGGAGAGGAGGGAACTACAACTGAGAAAATGCCTCAATAAGATCAGGCTACAGGTGAGCCTATGGGGCATTTTATTAATTAGTGATTGATGGGGGAGGACACAACCCGTTGGGGATGATGCCACCCCTGGGCTGGTGGTCCTGGGTTCTATAAGAAAGCAGGATGAGCAGGCCATGAGGAGCAAGCCAGTAAGTGCACCTTCCATGGCCTCTGCGTCAGCTCCTGCCTCCAGGTTCCTGCCCTGCTTGAGTTCCTGTCCTGACTTTCTTTGATGATGAAGTGTAAGCCAAACAAACCCTTTCCTCCCCAAGTTGCTTTGGTCCTGATGTTTCATCGGAGCAATAGTAACGCTAAGCCCCCTGTATCCTGTTCTCACCCCACAACCATCACTCAGCTTTCCAGCTCTACTTAGCAATGCTTTTGTCTGGTCTTCACAGTCAAAGCCCTTGTCCTTCCAAATGTGAGGCTGTGCTCCTGGTGATCAGAGTTGAGATGTCCCCAGCCAGAGGAGGGACAGTAACTTCTTTTTTTTTTTTTTTTAAAGATTTATTTACTTTATTTATGAGTACACTGTAGCTGTCTTCAGACACACCAGAAGAGGGCATCGAATCTCATTACGGATGGTTGTGAGCCACCATGTGGTTGCTGGGATTTAAACTCGGGACCTCTGGAAGAGCAGTCAGTGCTCTTAACCACTGAGCCATCTCTCCAGCCCCGGACAGTAACTTCTTTATCACACTTTCCCTTACTTGTCCCAAAATACTTCCTGGCAGGAACCAGAAAGAGGAGATGGGGGGGGGGGGGCTTTCCATACGGACCCCTGGAGCTAAAGACTGCCCTGGGAGGGGAGGGGCTTTCAGGCTTGCTTGAGTTTTCTGTCTTTTCTCCCATTCTTCTTCAATCACTTTCTTCCTTTTCCCTCCCCATCCCCTCCTTCTCCCCCCTCCTCCTCCCCTCCCTCTTTTCTCTCTCTTCCCCCACTCTTTCTTTCTAATTATATTTTACATCCTGACTTTAGTTGTTCCAGAGGGAAGGAGGTGGGTGAAGGGGAGAAGACAGATAAATACAAAAGAAAAAAACCATCGCCAGTCCTTTCAAAGCCCAGAGGCAATCCTGTCAACACTTCCAGATATGATTCTTCAGACATTTCTCTGCATGTGTACACATGCACAAAGATTTAAAAATTATAAGGGAGAGTAAAATTATATGTACACTTTTGTAACCCCACTTTTTGGAAGTGTGATTGCTTTTGAGTTATTTTATTATGTGTGTGGGTGTTTTGCCTGAGTGTCTGCCTGTGTACTACATGTGTTCCCAGTGTCCGAGAAGAGGATATCAGATACGCTGGACCTGGAATTACAGCCATCTATGAGCCACTATGTGAGTGCTGGGACTCAATCCCAGGTCCTCTGTAAAAGCAACTAGTGCTCTTAACCACTGAGGCATCTCTCCAGACCCAGAATTGCTTTTTAAACCTAACGTGTATGAATATTTCTCCATGCGATTACATATTCCTTTAAGAAGTAATGTTTACATACTGTTCCATTGTACAAATGAACTGTGTAAGTAATTTTCTCATTAGGTCTTTGGGTAGGATTGGTTGGTCATTTCACTTTTATGTCACAAGTAATACCATGATGTAATTTTTGATGGCTAACTCTTCATAGTGATCTTTATTTTTCAAGGTGAACTGCTCAGAATGGGATTGCTTAGCCTGTTGCCTTTCTCCTCATCCTGTTCCCACAGCCTCACGGTGGCCGAGCACATCTTGTTCTATGCCCAGCTGAAGGGGAGGTCCTGGGAGGAGGCCCAACTTGAGATGGAAGCCATGTTAGAAGACACGGGCCTCCACCACAAAAGGAATGAAGAAGCTCAGGACCTTTCAGGTACTTGATATCGGGAGGAGACAGGGCCATATAAGGCGCATCCGTTGTCTGCCAGTGCGCCTTAGCAGAAGGCTGGGGTAGCAGAAAAGCAGTTCTCAACCTGTAGGTCACAACCCACCCCCACCTGTCAGATATCCTGCATATCAGATATTTACATTATGATTCATAACAGTAGCAAAATTATAGTTATGAAGTAGCAACAAAAATATTTTTATGGTCGGGGGGTCCACCACAACGTGAAGGGTCTCAGTATTAGAAAGATTGAGAACCACTGGTGTAGGGCCATATAACGGGAGCACTCCTTACATTTCTGTGAAGCTAAGGGCACAGTTTTCAGATGATCAGGTGCTAGGAGGCAAGGGTGGTCTTACAGCATTGATGGAGCCGGGATGATACTATGACTTCTGACAGTGTAGGCATATCTATGGTGGCAGTATCAGACTGTTAGCCAGATTTAAAGAGCCTCCATATGTGACTAGCTCTGGGCCTTCCTCTTCCCTGTGCGGAGATGGCTGTGATACCGCATCATCATCTTCCTTCTGCCTCCAGGTGGCATGCAGAGGAAGCTGTCTGTTGCCATTGCTTTTGTGGGAGATTCCAAGGTGGTGGTCCTGGATGAGCCCACCTCTGGGGTGGACCCCTACTCCAGACGCTCCATCTGGGACCTGCTCCTGAAGTATCGCTCAGGTGAGGGCTATTGCTCAGTACCCCACTTCACTGGCAGTACTTTCACTGCCGCTGTTCCGGGAGTCCCATTTTCTCACACTTCAAGGGTTGTGAGAAAATACCTTAACAGCCCTTGCAACCACCAGTGAATCCAAGTTCAAGGGAAAGCCTGGAAACAGGGAGTGAAGCAGCCTATTGCTGAAACAGTCCAGAGTTGGGTGGGAGTGTTTACAAAGCATGCACAGAGCCCCGGGTTCGACCCCAGCCACTCATAAACCAGGCCTAGTACATGCATACAAATCCCAGCAGTCAGGAGGTAGAGACAGGTTAGAACAGAAAGCCAAGATTAGTCTCAGCTGTGTAGCAAGTTAAACGTAAGCCTGGGCTACACCAAGCCCTGTCTCAACAAAACAAAACAAAACAAAAATTTCTTCCTACCTGTAGTCCTCCAATCTGGAAAAGTAGACTCGCCCTCTGGCTAAAGGGACCTAAAGGCATCCCAAGAAGCTCCCTAGCTGCTGTGTGACCTCCTGAGGTCGGGTGTTAGGAACATGGGGGGCTGGATGTCCAGAATAGCAGAAGGCTACATCAGAAGAAGGTGCCCTAACATGGACTTTTTACTTGTCTATCCAGCACCTCGCAAAGGATTGATATCTAGAAGCAACATCAAGCAGAACTCTTAGAGCCTGTCCACACGGCTGTACGGTTCACCCTGCCCAGCCTGGAAAGCCCCCCTTTATTTTTACTGTATTTCTCATGCCCCCCCAAGGTTTGCCAGGAAAAATCCTCATCACCTTGTTTTAATAACAGTTCCATTTAATGAGAAAGTGCTGCGTGTGCTCTTACAAAGTACAAGGGTGGTGTTTAACAGTGTGAAGACTATACACATGGAATCCACGATACAGACGGTGATGAGACAGAGCTGAGGATGTCCCACACATGTCAAATTGTTTGGGTTGTACCTGAGACCCAGTGCAGAGACATTGTATGTGACAGTGACTTGAACTATGCAGGATGCTAGGATATATCGGTTGCTATCAATCATTACTCCATTATGCTTGCTGCAGAATTAGCTACTTTGTTCTTTTTTTTTTAAGAATTATTTATTTATTTTATATATGTGAGTACACTGTAGCTGTCTTCAGACACACCAGAAGAGGGCATCAGACCCCATTACAGATGGTTGTGAGCCACCATGTGGTTGCTGGGGATTGAACTCAGGACCTCTGGAAGAGCAGCCAGTGCTCTTAGCCACAGAGCCATCTCTCCAGCCCTGTTCTTATTTATTAACTCCAAGTTCTGGGCACCACATAACCTGGAGGTTGCTGTACATCCTACTCAGGTTGCCTGGTAACCACCCTGGTCTCCTCCCCACAGGCAGGACCATCATCATGTCCACTCACCACATGGATGAGGCAGATCTCCTTGGCGACCGCATTGCCATCATTTCTCAGGGAAGGCTCTACTGCTCCGGAACTCCGCTCTTCCTCAAGAACTGCTTTGGCACAGGCTTCTACTTGACCTTAGTTCGCAAGATGAAAAACATCCAGAGCCAGAGATGTGGCTGTGAGGTACGTGTCTGCCCAGGAGGGAGCCCAGCTTGGGCGAGGAGGGACAGGCAGTATGAGGCTGCTGTTCTAGATAGAGCTGCCCACCGGACTTTAAATTGTTGGAATCAGCTTGTTTCTGGACTATTTGCAGATTTCAGTAATTGTGTTCTAAACTACCATCCAGAGATGTTCCCAGGCACAACTAATTTTAAATAACCTGAAAGTATTATACATCAGTATTCCAAGCTACACATGTAATGTGGTGTACCAGGGGAGCGTCTTACTCTTTGAGGTTACACTGCTTTGTTTAAGCTGTTTCTCCTTCATCCAAACATCCGTGTTTCCCAATTAAACATGAATTCCAGGAGTATATGAAATCTAAGAACAGATATCCTTGGAGACTATAACCTAAAACTGATGCGGGGACGAGGGCTGCCAGCAGAGAGCACTGGGCATGTCCTTAGAACCAGAGTTAGTCTCCTGTGTCATCCTGAGCAAGTGATTTTATTCTTTGCTGTTGTCTTTCCTCACATGGAAAATGAAGCGGATGATGCTGGCTTCTGCTTGGTAGAAATGCAGTGGAGACAAATGTGATGGAGTATTATGAATGTTTCCTGGGCTCCTTGAGAACAGGTGTCCCACACATTCAGGTTGTCACAAGGGTTCTGCTGCCGTGCTATTTATGCCTCCAGTGTAAATGGATCCCGTGGGTTTTCCTGTCCTGGTGGATTTTCACAGTCTGGTGTCCAGAAGGGTTGGGAGGGGAGCAGAGTGTCTCTCTAGCTGCCACATGATTAATGACAAGGCAGAGGGATGCTTTGAGGTTCTGCCTCTCTCTGCCTGACTCACATTCCCTCTGGGATAAAGAGTCAAGCAGCTCCGCCCTCCAAATGCTCAGATGAATTAATAGATTAAACAGTGAAGAAAAAATAATGCCGTCCGCAGCTGGTGATGAGAGACAGACGGAGCGGTGGTGACAGCAGTTGGCACCATGGCGATGCTATCGTTGACATGATCTGTATCTTGTCAGTCCTTTCTGTCGTCTGTTGCAGGGGGCCTGCAGCTGTACATCAAAGGGTTTCTCTACCAGGTGTCCAGCCCGAGTTGATGAGATAACGGAAGAACAAGTCTTGGATGGTAAGAGCTGGGCAGGTTGAACCTCAGTTCTGGTTCAGTGACCAGCCCCCATGTTGGTGGGTGCTCCCTGTTGTAGGGTACGGGAGCAGAGAGAACACTTGTTGGGCTTCAAAGTCGTGCAGCTAGTTGCTCATCTTCTCCCGAGCCTGTTTCTCATTCCTGACATGATTGTAAAGTTCTTCATACCTAAGTGCCCTCTCTTTAACGAGGAATCCAACCTTTGTTCACTCCCTGTCCTTACTCATGTTAGGCCTTGGTTTTTACCCTCCTCCTGCCCTGTAACAGTATGGACACACCCCCTCCTCAGAGCATGCCCAGGCACCCTCTGTCTCTTTTTAGTGTTTTACGTATTATTTTGTATGGATGACTCTTTGCCTGCATGTATGAAATGTATGAAATGTGTCTGTGTGTGGTGTCTGCAGAAGCTAGAAGAGGGCATTGGCTCCTCAGGAAACTACAGTTATAGGTAGCTGTGAGCCGTTGTGTCATGGTGTGGTCATGTGTATGCAGAAAACTGAACTTGGGGCTCCCTGTAAGAACAGGGAGTGCTCTTGACTGCTGAGCCATCTCTCCATCCCTGCTCATCTCTTACAGGGAATTTATGGAGACTCTGAGCTGTAGGTATGAAGGATGCTGAAAAGGATGCATGGTACCTTTGTGCAATAGCACATGTTGCCCTCACACTACCCAAGTTCCCAGTGAGTCTTCCTGGAATTTAAGAGTATATTCTGTCTTAGAGGCCTGTCACTGTCACCAGAGACAGGCAGTAAGTAAGCTCAGCTGTCAGATCTAATCTCTGGGTTCCAAGGGCTTGCTAAAGACCCTTTCCATTCTCAACTCCTGCCTAGCTCCATGCATCAGCTGCTATTACAAGGGGACTGCCACAGGGCAGAAAATCCTATGTAAAACGAAGATTAAACTTAGTTTTATGAACAGAGGAAAGCGTGTGCTTATCAAAGAAAGTTTTCGATTTAACATATTTCCCCCTAAATCTTAAAAGAATCTGCTAAGTATTGGTGTGCTATGCATAAGGTCTGGGAGGGAGGGGAACTGGGAGGAAGTGCATTAGCACACAGCCTTAATCCCCGCAAAGCTGAGGTAGGCAGATCTCTGTAAATTCTAGGCCATCCAGGGTGATACGGTGAAACCCAGTCTTTTTTTTTTTTTTTTTTGGTTTTGTTTTGTTTTTTTTTTCGAGACAGGGTTTCTCTGTGTAGTCCTGGCTGTCCTGGAACTCACTCTGTAGACCAGGCTGACCACGAACTCAGAAATCTTCCTGCCTCTGCCTCCCAAGTGCTGGGATTAAAGGCGTGTACCACCACCGCCCAGCCCAAAACCCAGTCTTAAATAACAACAAAGACCCAAGGGAAAGGCCTGCAGTTCTACCCCCAGTATTTACTCTCCTTCTCTGTTTAGTCAGCACTGAACCGAAAGCATTTCTTTAGTGTTGTGTCTTTGAATCTTGTGTCTTGCTTATCTTGCTGTGAGTTATCTCCTGTGTTGCTGAAAATTTCTCCTTGGAATCTCGGTCAAGACATTGATGTTTTAAGTGTTTAATTACTACAAAATATTATCATAAAAATCAAGTTGGAATGTGTCTTCGGCTGGCATGTTTTTTTTTTTTTCATAGAAGGGGCATGCTGTCATGTGAGAAGAACTGTAGATAGCTATGCCCCCAACTAGGGAGGATCCCTTCACCTCCAGTTACCTCCCCGGCTGGCTTTTCACTCACACACACCCACATACCACTCACATGCAGACCTCCCTGCCTGACGGACACTTCTGAGAGGCTGACACATAACTAAGACACAGTTCCTGGGAATCCAGTGACTGGGTCCCGCTTCCTTCCTAAGAGAACAATGAGTGTGACCCCTATGAGCTACTGGGGCAGAGCTATTTCCTCCAGTAAAGAACTCCCCGGTCCCAGTATGAGATCATCTAGGACTAAAGACAATCACATAGTTTGCAGGTGCGACACACAAGCCTTCCAGAGCTCACCAGGCTGTCAGTGGGGAGCTGTGAAATAGTCCAACCAATGGAGAGACAGAGGATGGTGCTGACTCTTACAGAAAACTGACCTGAATGTCAGCACTCACTGGGGTTAGCCTAACATGTACCTGTAATCCCAGCACTCAGGAGGCTATGCAGGAAGATTGTGAGTACAAGGCCAGCCTCAGATAAATACTCCTGCTACCCACCTCACTCCGTCCTCATCCTCTCCAGGGCTTCTCAACCTCCTTCTGCCGTGGCTGGTTATTGAGTCTTGTTCTGTTTGAGAGGACAGGTACAGCCCAAGGAAAACTGGTGTGGCTGTCCAAGTAGTTAAAGCAGGCACAGGCATGGTTTAGAAAGGAGACTTGCCTCCTTCTAGGTCTGGGTCTTGGCCTAGAGCTTGCTTGGGCCAGATGAGGAAGAGGAAAATGACTTCAACTTAACTCCTAAGCCTCCAGTGAGTGAGAAGCAGCAGGGACGAGCTCTCCTCCTGGGCTGACGGTCAGGGATGCAGTAACAGTCAAGTGCCGGTTTTGTACCAGGCACCACTGCTAGCGCTATGGGTACATTAACACTCTCATCCACACATACAGCCTTAGAGTGGGCACAGTTGTCTTCCCCTTTCACAGATGAGGAACTTGGGGGAGTTCTCACCCAATGTAGGGTTCCTTCAGGCAATAGTACATCTGACTGCAAAAGAGACTGGCCCTCCCTCAGGTTGCACCACCTGGAGTATGTTTGTCATAGAGTCAACAAAGCTAAAAATAGACTTGCCAAGTATCAAGTCCAAACGAAATGGCTTGAGAGAGCCGAGGGTATGGTTCACGCCTCTAATCCCAGCACTCCAGAGGGACAGCCTGTACCACAACAACTGAGTCACAAGCCAAGATGGAATCTAGGATAAAACTCTGTCTCAACAAACAGATCAACAGAAACACACGACACACACACACACACACACACACACACCACATACACCACATATACACCACATACCATACACAAATTCACACACACAGATACACACACACATACACACACGTACACACACACACACACACACACACACACACACACACACACACACACAAGAGATAGAGAGAGACAGAGAGACAGAGGCAGAGACCTAGAGAAGGGGAGGCAGAGAGGGAGAGGCAGGGTGGGGGCAGGGGTGGTGTAGCTATCTGCCCCTTTCTCCAATGGAGTGTAAAAGAGGATAGGAGCCTCAGGAAATCTCACAATCTTCCAGGTTCTAGAACAGGCTGAATCGAGTTGATATCGCTCATTTTTTTTCCTATCCTAGGGGATGTGAAGGAGCTCATGGATTTGGTGTACCACCATGTTCCAGAGGCAAAGCTGGTGGAATGCATCGGTCAAGAACTTATCTTCCTCCTTCCAAACAAGAATTTCAAGCAGAGAGCGTATGCCAGCCTTTTCCGGGAGCTGGAGGAGACTCTGGCTGACCTGGGGCTCAGCAGCTTTGGAATTTCTGACACTCCTCTGGAAGAGGTAAGGCAGAGATTACAGTCGGTGTCTGGCTAGTTCCAGAAGAGGCAGCTCGTGCAAAAGCCTAACACTAAAGCAAAACCTTACAGAAGTAAAAGCCACAATTCTCCACCCAGTGCAGCCATTCTCTCTGTCTTCAGACGGCTTCCTTCTACCTTGGTCCACACGCATACACGTTTTTTGAAACCGTGGTCATCATGTGCTTCCACCTTCCTTCCCATTTACAGAAGACTGCGTTCTCAGATAGTTAGAATGTATTTCTTCCTTCGGTGAGACAGTGCCCAGCACAATGGTACTGTGTTTAGCTGTTCCTAGAAGCAGAAATGTCTGAACCAAATTCTCTTTTCATGTCACAACAGATTTTCCTGAAGGTCACAGAGGATTCTGGATCTGGCTCTATGTTTGTAGGTATGTATGGTGCTGGACGCAGTGGCTTGTCCCCTATTTCCCTCGACTTGTTCTTTAAAAATCTACAGGAAAACTATCAAAGTAGCCATTCACCTTTCTTAGTGCCAGAGCCCCAAGTGGTGCATTTTGTGTTCTTGGTGCCTATGGGTAAGAGACTGAATTTGGCTAGGTAGGAACATTCTGGATGGATCAGGATTCTTATCCATGTCAGACTGGTAGATTTCCCTCCCCCCAAATTCACCTCCTACTCCCCTGGTCTCCTTTTTTCTGTCATGTCACCACCGTTCGCCTCCTCTCCACCAGGCTTCTGATCCAGACTTGTCTGTCTGAGTGATGGTCAGTGGAGAGTCCTTAGAGATAATGCTGACAGTTAATATAAGCCAGATGCCAGCTACAGTCTCCTGACCCCTTTGAGATCAAGATAAAAACCACTCTTAAGCTCTCAGTTAGTAACCAATAGACTTCGAAATGGTGGAGACCAAAATTCCTGTGAATTCTGGCCTTTTCTCTATGTGTCAGCCTGGACCCTTTGCTTGATTCCTTGCGGCCACACAAAGCATTATGGGTGTTGCTGAGGGAATGGAACTACAAGAAAGGTCACCCTGTCGCCTTTATATAAATCACTTCTGGTAGAACAAGAGGCATGCACCCACTCTGCCAAAATGGGCCCACTGGACCCTCTCTCCTACTCAGAGACAAACAGTTCTCTGTTGCTATCTTGTGTTGCTAGTCCCCTCTTCCAGTGTGGCACATTGTAATATCTTCCTATGCAGTGTTTCCTCCCTATGGAATTTCTACTACTGTTCCCACCTCCTAAGATAGTGTGAATCTAAGTGACCAAGCATGTCGCAGCCATGCCTAGAATTACCAACGTCCATATATACCAGCCCATACGTGTTCCAGCTTAGGTCATATGGTAGGCCTACTGAGGTCGTCGTCCTTGCAGAAATGGGAAGGTGGGTCTTCTGCAGAATGTAGGAGTAGCTTACTGTGGGGGGTCAAAGAACTCTTTCAAGTTCTTTGCAGATAGAAGCTGGATTCATTCAACTCACCCAAAGCCCAAGATTTACATTAATCAGGACAAGAAGGAAAACACGTTAAAGTATACCACAAGCTGCATAGGTTTAAAAAATAGGAACTTTTTACCTGCACAGCAAGCTCCTTTTTAATAATTAGCCTGTCAGAACAATAAGTCAGACCTTGAAGACTGGTCAGTGTGGGCATAGAGGTGGGCATTTCAGAGACAGTCGAGGGTAGGTGTTCAGTGGTTAGCCAGAGAGTACAGTAAACCATGCATCAAACCTGAGCATCGTAATTTGATATCTAAAAGACTTTGGGTAAGGTACTTAGCCTCGTCTTACCTCAGTTTCCCCACATGTAAAATGAGAATAATAATAATATCTACCTTTTAGAACCACTGAGAGAATTAAATAAATAATGCACACAAAGTCTTTGCATGTGATCTGTGATCAAGACTTGGGAAGACCCCCATGGCGACAATCACAAATCCTCTGAATTCAGGCTTTAATGGGTCTTTATACTTGACAAAGTACCTGACGTCACTGTGTTACTTGATATCATGATAATCTCATGAGGCAGGTAGGACAGGGACCTGGTCTATCTGGAAAATGCTGCCTGAGCTTGCTGAGGCTGGATGAAGGATGAAGGGTTTGAAGCCACACAGACTAATTAATGGCCCTTATTTTCTGAGCTATGATTCTCCATTCCACATTCTCACCATGTCCCATGGTACAGTGGCCAAGTACAGATAGATTAGCATGAGACCTTGCCCCAAACAAAACCAGAAAGGTTATTAGCCTCCATGTCCCATTGTTTCTCTGAATGAAGAGTAACTGATGTTGGGAAGGAAAAAAATTGCATATAACTACATCTCTTATTTTTTTTTTCTTCTAATTATTGATCCAATATCCCTTAGGTGGCACTCAGCAGAAGAGAGAACATGTTGGTCTCCGGCACCCTTGTTCGGCTCCCACTGAGAAGCTCCAGTCGCATGTCCAGGCCTCACATAACTGTTCCCCAGGACAAGTGGATCCTCCTAAGGGCCAACCTTCCCCAGAGCCGGAGGACCCCGGTATCCCATTCAACACAGGTCCTCGGCTGATTCTTCAACATGTACAGGCACTGCTAGTCAAGAGATTCCACCACGCTGTCCGCAGCCGCAAGGACTTTGTGGCTCAGGTACCCTACTGTGACCAGCTAGGGCTTGACTTAGTTCTCCCCCTGGGTGGGTGGAGTGTCTATGGTACTGACTTTCCATCTTCTCAGGAATATTCATGGGGTGGAGGGTGGGGAGGTCAGACATTTCCCAGGACACTTCCTTGAGCTTCTATCAGCTATACTTCTTCCTTGCCAAACCTTTATTTTAATTCTGGGATTTGCATATCTTCTTTATAAGGATAGGGCCTCCCTTAGAGTCAAAAATAGGATAGTTTCACATTTTTACTATTGTTTCTATTTTCATCATGAAAAGTAAAATTATATGTTTCATTCATTTTTCTTATGACATAAAGATGAAGACCACTGTACTTTTCTTGTTTTGTTTTGTTTGTTTTTCAAGACAGGGTTTCTCTGTGTAGCCCTGGCTGTCCTGGAACTCACTCTGTAGACCAAGCTGACTTCAAACTCAGAAATCTGCCTGCCTCTGCCTCCCAAGTGCTGGAATTAAAGGCGTGCGCCACCACTGCCCAGCCATTGTATTCTTTTAAGACAGGGTCTCATGTACCCCAGGCTGACCTCAGACTTGGTATGTAGCTAAGAATGTACTCCAGGCTGGCCTCAAACTTGGTATGTAGCTAAGAATGTACCCCAGGCTGGCCTCAGACTTGGTATGTAGCTAAGAATGTACTCCAGGCTGGCCTCAGACTTGGTATGTAGCTAGGAATATACTCCAGGCTGGCCTCAGACTTGGTATGTAGCTAAGAATGTACCCCAGGTTAGCCTCAGACTTGGTATGTAGCTAAAAATGTACCCCAGGCTGGCCTCAGACTTGGTATGTATGTAGCTAAGCATGACGTTGAGCTTCCGATCCTCCTGCCCCTACCTCCTGAGTGTTGGGATTAAAGGCTTGTGCCTTTAAGCTCAATTTTTTTGTGGTGCTATAGATTGAATTCAGGACTTCATGCATTCTATGCAAACACTCTACACCAGCTCAGCTATGTTCCTAGACCTCTCTCTATGGTTTTCACTCAAAAAAGGAACTTTGGGTCAGAGAGAAGCAGGTAATGTGAGTCATTCTTTAAGCTTCCTGTTAGGTGCTGGCTGAGCACGGCACGTATTCAGACTCCTCTATGGATGCAGGAATGAATACTCTTCTTCCTTCTACATGTATTACCTTTTACATTTGCCTGTGATATTCCCCCAGAAGCCTATCCTTTACTACTGGTGTCTGAATTTGAAGTGGAGGATAAATGCTTAAAGGAATGTTTGTGCCGCATGTGTGCATGGGTATGTGTGCATATATGTGCATCGGATGCCTTCTTGCGTGTGTGTATCATCTCTCATATGTCAGTCTGTGACTCCATGGCTATTCTCCTACAGATTGTTCTCCCTGCCACTTTTGTGTTCTTGGCTCTGATGCTTTCCATCATTGTGCCTCCATTTGGTGAATTTCCAGCTTTGACCCTTCACCCCTGGATGTATGGGCATCAGTATACCTTCTTTAGGTATGTAGATTCACCCCAGGAATCATCATTATCCCATGACATGGGATATTCCTGGACTCTATGCCTGTTAGAAGGGTCCTGACCTCCCTACTCTCCTGGAATCTTCTCTAAGGTAGAAAGAGTTTTGGTGGTGTTCATAACAGAGAAACTAATGTAGCAGCCACTGCTTAGCAATGTGGTACCCAGTGGAAGGCAGGTGGGTAAGGAAGGCAGATGTGAAGCCTGGGGAGGGGGTGAAGCTCCATCTTTTTGAGGCATAGATGATCTGCCATTAGACTTCTAGGGGCATATGTAGGCTACCCCACTTCCAGGAGCCCCACACCCATTCTAAGTCAGTGTCCGGTGCCTCACAAACATGCCTAGCATGGAATAGACATTCAGCAAATGCTTATATACATGTTAGTGTGCTTTGTCCATTCTGTCCCAGTCTGACTACCAGGTGAGCCTCTTTCTGTTTTTAGCATGGACGAACCCAACAATGAACACCTTGAAGTACTGGCAGATGTCCTTCTGAACAGGCCAGGTTTTGGCAACCGTTGTCTAAAGGAAGAGTGGCTTCCGTAAGTCCCTAGCTAACACCAACAGCTCCCCTGAGAGACCCCAAAGCCAGCCAGGAAGTGTTGGGAAAGACCCCTCAATCCTGGGTCATATCCATGTGTCTGATCAGCTCTTACCCAGCTTCTCCTCTCATGCTAGGAAGCCTCCATCTTTGACAGCTTTGTGTCTTAGTGTAGAAATGTCCTATTGTTTGACATTATTTGCCCAAACTTATTTGGAAAAACAAAAAACAAACAAACAAACAAACAAAACTCTTAACAGGGATGGAAGAAGATGAAGGGTGTAGTATTATATAATTGGATCTTGAATGGCAGGAATCATTTCTATGGCCAGCTCTCAGTCATTATTGTAACTCTGGAAAAGAGAGTTGTGGAAGATGGTTTAAACCCACCAGGAATTTATAGTATAGTATAGCTCGGTATAGTGTAGCACCTTCTCTCATTCAATCGTCCCCAAAGCTACTGCTAAAGAGCAACATGGACACATTTCAGAGTTCCCCTGTTATTTTTTTTCCATCTCTCAACAGCAAGAGCAAGAATCAAGAAAAAAAAAAAAAAGTCCACAATTAGTCCCTAGCCCATGCTTTGTCAGCACGACCCCAGTTCTGATAGCCCTTAAGCAGATTCTAATCCCCAGGAGGGAAATTCCTCACTGCAAGGAAGAGAAAGGCAGAGAAAGAGATAGCCATCAACTATTCCTTTTTCCCAGTGGGGAGGGGATTAAGAGATTGACTGTCAAATATTTTCTCATTTTCCATGAGGGAGTACCCCTGTGGCAATGCAACCTCCTGGAAGACACCTTCCGTGTCCCCAAACATTACCCACCTGTTCCAGAAGCAGAAATGGACTGCAGCCCACCCTTCTCCCTCCTGCAAGTGCAGCACCAGAGAGAAGCTCACCATGCTGCCCGAGTGCCCCGAGGGTGCTGGGGGGCTGCCACCCCCACAGGTACCTGCATCATTATAACAACTGCAGACTATTTCTGTGTTTTGATTGATTTCAAACTATTTCCTGTGGTTGATCATTCAGATTTATTTTTTTTTCTCCGTTTTACATAATGTTGTGATGTATATTCAAATGTCAAAGTGTTTACGTATTGATTAACAGCTTTAATTAAGCTTACTATGGAGGCCTTTGGTGGAGCTTGGTGGTGGACTGTCTAGTATGATAAAGCCCTGGGTTTGATCTTCATCACAAGAAGGGAAGCAGGTATGTCTGTCTGTGTACCAGACGCTATCTGTGGAGATCTGCGGGGCTCTGGCCTGGCGGGAAATAAGCTAAGTGCCTATGCACTATGTATTTAACACACAAGAACACACATAGCTAGCAACTTATCTTTTGCAAGAATGCCATTGATTGTACCTGAACGGTGCTTTGTCTAGAGCTCTGTGCTCTACACAAATCCCCATGGAGGTTTTGGAGAGTACCTTCTAGGGCAGGAGAGCCTTGCTTTTTCTCTGTTTGGTAACAGCCTCCCAGGTGACTTGCACAGAACCTGCCTTGGGTGGTGTCTCTCCTTGTTTCTCCATGCATGGATGATTCCCAGAGAGTCCGTGTGTTATAGGAGAAGGGTTCAGACATGGGGGTTAGGGAGGTATGGTTTATTTCTTAGCCTCAGAGCCTTCTTCATTTTCTCTCTTGATGTTAAGAAAAGCAACACTTAATTTATAACATTATCATGAGGATTCAAAGAAGTAATGTGGGTAATCAACTATTTAGGATTAGGGGCAGCTCAGACGATGGCAACCCTAACCTAACCGTGGCTAAAAGAGGATCCAGGTTGCCTCTTGGCCCTGTAAAAGTTAACATGGATGGCTATGAAGTTCTTTTGTCCCTCTGAGCCGCACAGGCCTCCAACTCTCCAGGCAGAGTATTGAAAACGATCTTGTTGGGCAGCAGAGCAGATGGGATTAAGAAAAAGATGGTTCAAGTGTGTGCAAGGAAGACTTCCAGAGCGACTGCTTAGCCCTTCCACTTAGCTGTCACGGACAGCACCCAGCATCAATAAGATGGGGGTGGTGGTGGCAGGGAGGCGGCTGTCACCTTAATTCCCTAATTCCCCACAGTCTGTGCCCGTGGGGAAACCCACAGCAATAGGATCAGGAAGAATACATAATGAGACAACTAAATTCACTGTAGCATGTATCACAGCTGCTGGCTCTCGAGGTCCTGTGTCAATCTTGCTCTTTATATTGCTCAGGCAATAGATCGTCCCTTTGGGTGACATCTACACTGTCACATTGCAGGTATCCCTGACTCCCTAGGATCTGGGCTGGGAAAAGAAAACATCAGACCTCGATACACAGGAATTCATTTCCTAAATGAACGCTAGCCTCACAGCTGCCTGTCTCACTTAGAAACTTACCTTCAGAGCACCATTGGCCCATGGTCCTTAGGGAGATGCTCGAAGTCCTAGAAGAGGCAGAGCAAGTCTGCAATTACTTCACCCCCGCCTTCCTCATCAGCAGTCACATATCCTGAGCACAACTGAATGTCACATCATTATAGACCCCCTCCCGTATACAAAAGTGCATGCACATACGTATACACATATGTACACATAGATATACATGTGATTGCATCCACTCACCCTTCCCATTTAGCCAGGAAGAAGAGCGGAAGGAGAGCACTAGCTCAGAGGTGGCGAAGGGAAAGTGGGAGAGGTAGTGACCCCAGAGAGTCAGGGCTGCAGATGCCATGCTCTGGAGCGTCCCTTCCTGCTCCAACATTCCTTCAACAGGGTCTTGATATGGATGCGCCCCACCCCTGTCTTCTACTCTACACAGAGATAAAGCAGGAATGTTGTGTTTGACAGATGTTTTAGAAAACAGTTCCTCACAAACTCTCTCAGGCATCTGCAGTTGTTGCAGCCTGCTACCACGGTTGCTTCGTTAGGTACTGTGGCCAGTTTGAGGAACAGGTAATGGACAGCTGTCTGGTCAGATGCAGGATCTGATCTTAGCCCAGTCACACGCAAGTTGGCGCTCTTTTCTTAGCCTCCCTTTCTCGATAAAGTTCTCTTTTGTGAAAGTAGCAGGGGTGGGATCACACAGGCAGAGCACCTACCACAGTCCCCTGCACACTGTAGCCACTCAGGGGCTGCTCCTTCACCTAGCAGAGAAGGAGAACGATGAAGAACGTGAGCTAAAGGGGATCTCACATGGGGAAGGGGAGGGCTCTAGTAAACAGGACGAATAACTCCATTTTGATGGTGGTTTATTTCCACCTAGAATCCTGTCAGCCACTTCTGTGTGGCAATCTAGACAGAGTGGATGCTTTTGCCCAAGGTCCTGAACCTATGCCATCGGCTAATCCAAGAATCTCAACACTGTGTGACATTGCCACCTGGTGGCCAAAATCTAGCACTTTTGAATTCCCCTCGAATCTCCTGATTGATTACCTTCCACTCACTCCTAGGTTTTGTAAAATATAAAGTGTTATTCAAATAGTTTCATTTGCATTACAGATATATTGTTTGATAGCTGCACGCTGGGTACTGGGAGTATAAAAGCCGACAGGTCAGAGAAGGCCTTTGCCTTCACAGAGATGATTTCATACGTGGGACAGTGTCAGGGCAGCGAGTCAATTCAGGCAAAGTGATGTTTTAAGAGCAATGAGCGCTGGACAGGTGCACAAGATGACAGATGGATGATTTCTAAAACTCAGTCTGAGAGTGGGTGCAGAGCAGAATGTGGAGGTTCAAGGGCAGAGTCGTGGAAGCAGTATGGAAGGTTCTGGAAAGATCTAAGCACAGTCTAGGTGGTTGGTGGCTAAGATTGGGATCAGAATGGAAGAGACAAATGTGTTGGAGATTCATTTTGCATTTGAGCTGTCTGGTGATGGATGGACTGAGAAAAAGAGGGGGGTGGGGATCAAAGGTGACCCCCATGCCACTGATGCAGGAACTGGAAAGCTGTTAGGGCTGCCTTTAGTGTTCCTCACATCTGAGTCCATAAAGATTTTTGGAGAACAGCAGCTTCACAAACTCTTGAGTTCTCCATCCCCAGATCTTGACCGTGTCTTTTTGCCCCAGAGAACACAGCGCAGCACTGAAGTCCTACAAGACCTCACGAACAGGAATATCTCCGACTACTTGGTAAAAACGTACCCTGCTCTCATAAGAAGCAGGTAGGTGACCCCCATCACACTTGTAATCTTGGCTGCCTAGTGACAACATCAACCATGCCAGAAAGTCAGTTTCCTACTGTTGACTGTAAGGTGGCTGCTGACTGTGTCTCACAGCAGAAAAATAACTGAGGTGTGTAAGGGGCAACTCAAGGCTAATTGCTTTGTTTCTTTCTCTGTTTAAGATAAGTAGCCAGCGTTTATCCCAGGCACTATTGCAAGAGTCACACACAAAAAAATGTACTCAATAAGGAAGTCTTATATCTTAAGGAGTTAAGAAAGATAAAGTTTGTAAGAGGGTGGGGAGAAGAGGAGGGGAGTTAAGGACTAAACATGAAGGAAGAGGGCTGGAGAGACGGCTCAGCATTAAGAGCAGTGGCTGCCTTCCAGAGGACCAGGGTTCAATTCCCAGCACCCATGTGGTTGCTCACAACTGTTTGTAACTCCAGTTCCAGAGGATCTGGCCCCCCTCACACAGACATACAAGCAGCAAAACACCAATGCACATTAAAAAAAAAAAAACTTTAAAAAAAGTGGAGGAAGAAAGAAAGAGAAGCCAAGGGAGATTGGGAGAGGAAAGACAAGGGCCAGCGCATGGGTCCCTGCCAGGTCAGGCACTAGCTAGGGACAGCAGTTGTCACCCTCATTATCACCTGTCACCACCACCCTTGAACATATCCACAGACACTTTGCTATCTAGAACTCTCAGCTCTGCAGCTGTTCTTATCAATCCCAGCCTGGACTGGAAGGCCATCAGCAGACCCTGTCATGAACGGCAGGCAGGCTAGCAAAAGCATCCCACCAGAAAGATCCTTAAGGAAGTGTGATCTAGTCTCCACGGGGGTCTGGGGCTCTCAAATGAAGCATGTTGTCTAATGTTAATAGTACTTACAGCTGCCTTCCATACCAGAGTCTGGATAAGTGGTAGATGGACCTAAGGACTGGAGAGCGTAGCAGATGGTATGAGCAGCTGCCAGGAGGGTGGGGCCAAACTGGCAGTATGCAAAAAGAGCATCCAAAAACCAAAGCCGAAGGCAAGTTTACTCATTAACTCAATAAACAACTACTCCAAACCCGGCTCAGTAGCAAATTTGCATTATGGAAATTCCGATACTTTACTTAGCTGGACTGTGGCAGTCCAGGGCCAGCTTGAACTCTAGGGACCAGAGTGTCCTTACCACATCGTCTTACCTCCAAATACCCAAAGGTCAGGCTCTTGACTGCATGCAAAGGAGTAAGTTAGAACTCCTCCCAGGCGTACAAGTGATCATTAGAATTTCTTGTCCATTAGAAAAGAGGGAGGCCTTCAGCCTTTACTCCATACTGGTATGATCATTGGCCATGTTTTCTAGGTCCACACTGGGTTCACTGGTCCAGCATGAGGCCTGACTAAAGGACAAGTCAGAAAGTCCAGCATGCAAATGGCACCTGGGAGAGCCAGGGCTGGAACATGACAGTCCTTTGTCTGTGTAGGGATTCACTTGGGTCTTCAGGCACGCCGGCTTCCACACTTCATTTCTTAGATGTCAGGAAATGCAGAAACATCCCTAGGACTAAGATATCCCAGTGACTAGAAAGAAAATGTAATGCTGATGCTATTCTGATGGTAGTTACTACATGATTTCATTTTGGCTTTCAGCTTAAAGAGCAAATTCTGGGTCAATGAACAGAGGTAAGAAACTATTTTGGGGGTATTGAAATAGTTAATTTTTTGTTGTGACTGCTGGATCTTTAAACTAGTTGACTCTGGGGGTGGAGATAGTATGATTTCATGAATTACACAGCAATTTCATTATTTTTTTTTAAAGTTAAACATGTTAGGGCAGCCCTGACTAAGGCGGGGGGGGGGGGAATCAGCCTTTTGGGGGGACCTGGGGAATTCAGTTCAGTAGGTGGCACTCTTTCCTCAGAGTCAGTTTTACAGTGCCAACCTGGAAAGATTTCAAAATGCTGTGTTATGGGAGGTCCTGCCTATCCCAGGAGACAAACACCAGAAATTATGATCCTGGAACTCACTATATAGACCAAGCTGGTCTTGAACTCACAGAGATATGCCTGCCTCTACCTCCCAAGTGCTGGGATTAAAAGCATGCACTACCGTGCCTGGCCAAAACAAAACACCCTTTTTTTTTTTTTTTAAATGAGAAATTAAGTTTTAAAGGATCTGACCCAGCTCTAGAATCTACCCTGTTCTTCAAGCATTCTGGAGGCATGAGTGGTTTCAGAGATTCAGATAATCTTCCAGATGTGCTCTAGAAATGAATTCTCTCCCAGCCTCCCTCAAGAGCTGGCCTTTAGAAGGAGGTCTTCTTCATCTGGTTTCTGCCCTTGCAAAGCAATCTAGAGAGTCAGTGTGACCCATCAAAGTGCCAGTGGCGTTCCAGAGAATTCAAGAAACAAGGGTGGGGCAAGGACAGTAGTGGCTGTTTTTTCTAGATAGCTTCAAGACCACAGCAGTAAACTCCTGTTTTTAGAAATGTTCCCTACAGGAACCTGGGGGTTGGGAGATGCTGAATCGGAAAATGGAGACAAAAGAACAGTTCAAGACCCTGAGAAATGACGACTTATGTCTTGCTTTATCAGTTACTAGTCTTAGAGTAGGCGGAACTTAGTTTTAGAGTGGGCGGGACTTAGTCTTAGAATGGGCAGAGCTTGGTGTTAGTATAGGACTTAGTCTTAGATTGGGTGGGACTTAATTTTGTCTGTTAAAGGACTTGGATCTCCTTCTGTGTCAGAGAGTTATAGGCCAATTATTGACGCCCCCAGGCTGATGTTTTTGTCTTTATGAAAGCCATAAGAGGGTAGTCCCAAAGGTGGAGACCCAAGTTAAGAAAGACTAGAGTTTTCAGGCAGTGGTGGTACATACCTTTAGTCCCAGTACCTGGGAGACAGAGGCAAGCAGATTTCTGCGAGTTCAAGGCCAGCCTGCTCTACAGAATGAATTCCAGGACCCAGGGCTACACAGAGAAACCCTGCCTCAATGCCCCCTCAAAAAAAGAAAAAAAGAAACACAGACAGACAGATAGACAAGAGTCAAGGCAGAAGATAGTTGGACTGTCTAAGCCAGGCATAGGATTAAGTAACAGAGAGAGAAAGGAATAGTGGTCTTGGATAGTGTGCCATCTGCAAAGGGCAGAGGAGACACAAAAGAGAAATCACAAGTTGGACCCTCAGTAAAGTCAAGGAAGACATTAAAAAGGGCTAACTCAGGGAAAATGAGCAGGAATTAGCTAGGTGTTTATGAAAGGAAAGGGTACTTTAAGAAATGCCAGCAGGTGCTGCAGCAGAGACTTGGAGGTAGCCTGAAGCATGTAGAGTTTGACACAGACAGGACAAGACAAGACTTTAAGGGAAACTATGAAGAAGATGGAGTTATGCCAGGATAAAGGTCCAGACACCACCTTGGAATAGAAATGGGAAAGAGTTAAAAACCAGTTTAAGATGGGTGGTCATGGTGCACATCTTTAATCCCAGCACTCAGGAGGCCAGAGGCAGGTGGATCTCTGTGGGTTTGAGGCCAGTCTGGTCTATGGAGTGAGTTCCAGGATAGCCAGGACTGTTACACAAAGAAACCTTGTCTCAAAAACCAAAAAACAAAAACAAACAAACAAACAGACATCAGCTTAAATCTGGATACAGTGGCCTTTATTTCTAGTTCCAGTAACTGGGAGGCCAAAACAAGAGAGTCACTTTAGTACAAGAGTACAAGGCTAGCTTGAGCAATATATAGCAAGACTGCCTCAAAAATGTGAATTTAGGCAAACAGAATTGATACCATTAAAAATGCTGCTGTTACTCAAAGCAATCTACAGATTCAACCCAATCTCCACCAGCATGCCAATGCCAACCTCATCAACATGCCAGTTATTGGGGTTCAGGAGTCGCCTTGAAAACCATAGGAACACCAATTTCAGGCAGGCAGGGATGGTTTATTGAACGTATACCCAAGACTGACCAGGAGAACAGCTCAGGCTGGAGAGCTGAAAGCTATGTGGCGGGCATTTCTCAGGAACAGCTTGTAAAGGCTAAAACTGCAAAAACCACAGTGAGCTCATAGGCAGATATGGGAGGGATGGAATGGGGGATACTGTAGGGTGGTTGGTCTGTTCTCATGTTTCCTTAGTAATTTAGACATAACAGTTCAAGCTGACCACCATCTTGCTTGGTCCTGAGTGAAGGCTGCAGCTGGGGACTTTTTAAAGATTAACAAACCGTATAACATAGAGAACATAACAGGGTATGTGGTCAGCATGTTCTGAGTCAGTTACTCTTTTGTGTGAATGACTGACAGGCATATTACAGCAACAATAGGAAGTAGCTGGCAGGCACAGAACAAAATGGCTACAGCTGTGCTAGGGGGCAGGCGTCAACACTGATGGTCTCCAACAACATGTTGAAGATGACATTCTTCTCAGGAATTGGAAAACGCTGGTGTGATGGCTCAGAAAGTTAAGGCCCTTGCTACCAAGCCTGATGACTCGAGTTCAATTCCCTGGATCCAGATTGTAAAACAGAGAACTGATTATTAAAAAAGAGAACTGACTCTTGCCTGTTGTCTCCTTACCTCCACACATATGTGTGTCCCTGCCATGATAAATAAATAAATGTAATGTATTTTTTAAAGAAATAGAAAAATGACCCAAAATACATACAGAAGCACAAAAAGATGCTGAATAGCTAAAATAACCATGTACAAAATGGGCAATGCCAAAGACATCACACACCTGGCTTCAGACTTCAGATCATGGAGATACTGGCTCACGTATGTGTATTTGCATGTATATGTATGCATGTAATGATTAATGGAAAAAGAGGCCATGAATTTGAGAGTAAGGAGGGGAGTATGGGAGGCTTTGGAGGGAGGAAAGGGAAAGAGGAAATGGTGTCATTATACTATAACCTGAAAAATAAAAGAAATTTTAAAAACCCACATTAACACATTGGGGTAAAATAGAGAACTTACCTACAAACCCACACAGTTAGAGCTACTTGTTTCTTGACAATGGTGCCAAAAAGTATACTGAAAAAAGATACCCTCTTTAATAGATGGGGGACCTGTTTATTCCCATGCAGACAGCTGAAACCAGCTCCTCCTTTCTCACTCTATACAAAATTTAATTCAAAATGGTAATTTAATTCATGTTAAAAAATAATTAACATATATAGAAATGTGTCTTAACTTCAAAACTACTAAAGGGAAATGACTTCAAGATATAAGCACAGGCAAAGAGGTTCTAACCCCCAAGAAAGAAGAAAAGATTGAAGGCTTCTCTACAGGGGAAAAAAAAAAAACCTATCACAGGGAAGAAATACCCTTTCCAGCATGGAAGAAAATCTTTACCAGTGATTCATTCAACAATGGTATAATATCCTCAATATATAAAGAACTCATAAAGTTAAATACCAAAGGAACAAATAAACTAATACATGAACAGACCTTTCTTAAAAGAAATACAAGTGGCCAATGAATGCATGAAAGATATTCAACATCCTTAGCTACCAGAAGTCAAAACTGTGCTGAAATCCCATCTCTCCCCAGTCAGTGGCTGTCATGAAGAAGACAAACACTGTTGAGGATACAGAGGGAAAAGGAACCCTTATACACCCTCTGTGAGGATGTACATACTGCCACTATGGAAATCAGTGCAGAGATTCCTCCAAAAACTAAGATTAGAACCAGGTTCGATATATACCACTCCTGACATATTTCCAAAGGAACCTATGTTAACATAGGACAGATACCCGCACATCCAGGTTTACTGCAGCACTGTTTGCATCAGCCAAGCTAAAGAATCCACCTAGGTGCCTGTCAGAGAAGATGTGATGTGTGAGGTTATATGCGCCCACCATAGAGAAGGATTGAATCTTGTCATTTTCAGAAAAAGGCATGAAACCAGAGAGCAACACGCTAATGAAAATGAGCCAGATTTAGAGAGCCAAATGTATGCTTTCTCTCTTATGTGGCATCTATAATGTGGGTTTATTTGCTTCTAAATTTAGAGTGTAGGAGAAGTATTTGGAGAACAAAGTGGAACAATGTTATTTGGTAGCCAGGCAATTCCCCCCACATCCACATCCCCTACGGAAGCTGAGATGGCACTTATTGAGCATGAGCATCATGGTATTGACGGGGGCTCTTACTGCCTTGTAGGTATGGAGGAATTTCCATTGGAGGAAAGCTCCCTGCCATTCCCATCAGTGGGGAAGCACTTGTTGGCTTTTTAAGTGACCTTGGCCAGATGATGAATGTGACCGGGGTATGTAAAGACTTTGGGGATGAATTTTTGACTTGTTTAAATACTAAGAGATGGAAATTATCTTAAGTACTACAGAAGGAGGAAAGGAGAAAGGAAAAAAAAAAACCCAAACAAACCATTTCTTGTTTGTTGTGCTGTTCAAGGGTCCTGTCACCAAAGAGGCCTCCAAAGAAATGTTAGATTTCCTCAAACATCTTGAAACCACAGACAACATTAAGGTACCTGACCTGAAGCTAAAAATTCCTGTGAGCTCGTTGTTTGACTGTTTTGCACCCTGTGTAATTAAATGCCATTCCTCCTGCTGAAGTGCGGAATGCTTGCTTGCCAGGTCCTTCCTCCACCTCACAAGCGTTCATTTTGTTGCCGTAGCTTTTCCTTTAGACAGCCTGATAGCACCCCCTCTCAGATGCCTGTCTTTTAGCCAGGCCTATCCAATCAGCCTGTCTCTGCCCTCTAGGTATGGTTTAACAACAAGGGCTGGCATGCCTTGGTCAGCTTTCTGAATGTGGCTCACAACGCCATCTTACGGGCCAGCCTGCCCAAGGACAGGGACCCTGAGGAATACGGGATCACAGTTATCAGCCAGCCTCTGAACCTGACCAAGGAGCAGCTCTCGGAGATCACAGTGTGAGCTGCTCTCAGCATCTTTCCCATCTTCTCTCTCTGGGAGTTCTCTTCCTCCTCCTCCTCCTCTTCTTCTTCCTCCTCCTCCTCCTCCTCTTCCTCTTCTTCCTCCCCCTCCTCTTCCTCCTCCTCCTTCTCCTTCTTCGTGTCGTGAGCTTCAGGGCTGGGTAGTAATGTTTAACTGGGTTCATATGAATGTACCGGTTTCAAATGCTTCCTGGACCAAATTGCTTGGCTGTTCTTTTCCCCTCTTCATTTATTTGGAAAGTAAACTTACACTTTATGGCCATTTATTCTGGGCCCTTGATAACAAGTTCCTCCTGAATTACATTAGTAGCCTCCCTGCCAGTACACAAAGAACATGCCAGGACCTGGAGGGTTCGCTGAGGCTCCTTTATTACCCTGGCGTCATTTTAGATTCTGGTAATTTCCCTCAGATAGCCATAATTTGGAGCTGTTTGGTTTCCTCAAGATTGAGTTTGTATGTCTCAGCTTCAGGCAAGAAGAGCATTGATCTTGGCTGTGTTAAGCCATTTGTTCTATTTGAGAGCCCACTGAGGAGAGGCTTTTGAAAGAGCAAACTTCTGGGGAGCTATTGGAACCTCTTGAAGTTCAGGCAGGATTCAGTGTCTACCTACTCCCAAGCCAAATGCCTTCTGTGTAGTTCCAGAGACCAATCTTATATAACTAGCCTCATATCCCCTGAGTTTCGTGTGATCATTTGCCCAAACATGATTTCATAGAACATAAAGCTGCCTGTGCCTACAGGAAACTCGAGAGTCTGTAGAAGAACTCAGAATTGCTGCGGATGTTCGTTTATGTATACCATAATAAGTAGAAATGTAATGAAAAGAGAGATTAACTAGGATATACTCATGAATCCAGAAAGCAAGCCACAAAACTAAGTACTTAACCTTGAAAAAGGCGTTCTGTGGGATGATAAGCCTTAGGCTAGGGACTCGGGTTTAAGGGCACAATGTGGTGCTGGGTAAGTACTACCCAGAGCCTGATGCATACCTTCTCTGGGCTTCTGACCCTCCCTGTCTCTGGTCCTGCTGCAGACTGACTACTTCAGTGGATGCCGTGGTTGCCATATGTGTGATTTTCGCCATGTCCTTTGTTCCGGCCAGCTTTGTCCTATACTTGATCCAGGAGAGAGTGACAAAAGCTAAACATTTGCAGTTTATCAGTGGTGTGAGCCCCACTACCTACTGGCTGACCAACTTCCTCTGGGATATTGTAAGTGCCAGGCCTTCCCTAACCTCCAAAGGCCCAGGGTGGGACTGGGCAGGGAGAGATTTCACATTGCTAGGGCTGCTGGGACAGTGGTCTGGTGACTGCTATCTCTTGATATCTTAACAAACCAATTGGGAACCAACCATTAAGAAGACCACTAAACACAGTAACAGCCACTGAGTAGATCTTTCTGCTAGTTGCATGGGTCTGAGCAGGTAATACCAAATATCTAACATTCCCTTCTTAGGCCCTGTCTTAACCTCCCCACCCCCACCCCCAAAAGGGAAGGTAGAACTCCCTTGTGATAGGATCACCAGATAAATATAGGCTAACCACCAGCTCTGAATCTCAGGATAAACAACGAACAACACATTGTGTAAATATTGAGTATATCTCACTTCAGCTATTACATGGTAAGCATATTTATACTAAAAGTTATTGGTTGCTTATCAAAAATTAAATTTAATTGGGTAGTCAATATTTTAATTTGCTGAATCTGGGAACACTGTTGTGAAACCTTATTTTACTTCTTCAAAGTAACCAGGTCTTTCTGGTTACTTTGTTACAGTAACAAAGTAACAGTCTTTCTGGGGTGAGATGGCTCAGCAGGTCAAGGTGCTTTGCAAGGCAAGCCTTATGACCTGAGTTCAACCCATGTAAAGGCGGAGTCAGAGAAGTGCCCCCAAAAAAGTGTTCTCTGCCTCCGCACACATATGCATCTGTGGTGTGTGTACCCATACATACATATCACACACATAGACTCACACAATAATTGTTTAAACCTTCATTGTATTAGATCAGCTACCATCTTAGGGAAAATTAAGAAAAAGAAATCATCAGATCAACAGCAGACAACAATCAAGGTTGGTGGGGTCAGAGAGAGATTAAAGTGCTATATGCGTTATTACAGACCACAGGGTCAAATGGAACTGTTAAGAGTCTAGTTATCATGTGACAGGGTCATTGTGACACCAACCCTTCTTTTATTGTTGTATTGAACAACATGATCTTTGAGTCTTTTTGTTTTGTCTTATTTTAAAATTATATATATACACACACACACACACACACACACACACACACACACACATATATATAATTTGTTTGTTTGTTTGTTTGTTTGTTTGTTTTCAAGACAGGGTTTCTCTGTGTAGTCCTGGCTGTCCTGGAACTTACTCTGTAGACCAGGCTGGCCTCAAACTCAGAAATCAGAGGCCTGCCTCTGCTTCCCAAGTGCTGGGATTAAAGGCATGTGCCACCACTGCCTGGCCTATATAATATTTTTTATGTGAGCACACTATAGCTGTCTTCAGGCACACCAGAAGAGGGCATCATATCCCATTACAGATAGTTGTGAACCACCATGTGGTTGCTGGGAATTGAACTCAGGACCTTTGGAAGAGCAATCAGTGCTCTCAACTGCTGAACCATCTATCCAGCCCCTTGTCTTAATTTTTGAAACAAGGATCTCACTTATGCTAGCTTGGAACTCAATAGGTAGACCAGCTTGCAAAGTCACAGAGATCCACCTGCCTCTGCCACCCAAGCTCTCGGGTGGAAGGCATGCATCACTGTACCAGGGCCATGGGATCTTTGTTTTATCTCAACATTACAAAAACCACATAATGATCAAAACATGTCTGCTCATGCAGACCAGCACCAGTGGCCCTCTCCCTGTGGCCCTCTCCCTGTGGGCTTTGCTAATGACTCTAAGGATTCCTGATGACATGATTCCTTTGACCTCGCTTAACTTATTATGTAGCCATCACGTAATAATTCAAAACCAGAAAACTTCACCAGTAGCTGAATTATTTCCCTTTTCTTCTGCCTGCATAAAAGAACACCCCCTGCCGCATGGGTGTCTCAAGAGCCATAAGCTTCTCTTTGGACTGTGGTTCTAACAGGAAAGAAGAGTTGGGCTCTCCTACCTTAAAAAGCTAACTGTTAAAAGTGTTGACGACTTTACTATTTCTAAATGTATTTTATTTTATGTGTGTTTGTCTATGTGTATGCATGCACCACATGCATGCTTGGTACATTTTTGCTACCCAAAAGAGAGCATCAGATCCCCTGAAACTGGAGTTACAGTCCACTGTTAACTGCTACATAGATACTGGGGACCCAACATGGATCCTTTGCAAGAACAGCAAGTGTTCCTTATTATTGAGCTGTATTTTCAGCCCTGTTTTTACCATTTTAAAGATGAGGTATATAACTTACACTTGGGACTAGCCTATGTGTATATCTACAGATACACAGAGAGGTCCAGGAGCCTGTAAGAAGACATGGCTATAAGCAGTGAGTGGACATCTTGATAGAGGTAGCACTGGCAGAGTAGTCAGCAGGCTATTTTTTCCAAGGATCAGAAGGTGTTGGCTACAGCATTGGCAGGGTTTCAGCCACTCTGGAGATTTATAGCTGGCTGTGATAGGGTCAGTGTGACATCCGAGCTCTGTGGTCTAGAATGAAGGTGCTCATTACTCTCGTTACTCAGTGGCAAGAAGACACTGCATGCCCCGGGAGTGAAGTTAAGCAATCAACTGTATCATACATTCAACACACCTGTGTCCCTGTGAGTTCCTGTCTTTTATATGTCTTCTGTTGAAACAGTGTAGGCCCACAGAAGTGGCAAGTACGGCTTGAAGCCTTGTGAGTTAGCAGAAAGTTTCTTTCTTTCTTTCTTTCTTTCTTTCTTTCTTTCTTT
>NW_021621323.1:18193221-18199090 GCF_004785775.1 Grammomys surdaster | reverse complement strand
TCCTTCCTTCCTTTCTTCCTTTCTTCCTTCCTTCCTTCCTTCCTTCCTTTTCCTTTCTTTCTTTCTTTCTTTCTTTCTTTCTTTCTTTCTTTCTTTCTTTCTTTCTTAGAATGAGACAATTCATTGACTTTTTGTTCTAATGCTTCTTGGCAGCTGCCGTCAGTCCTGTAATTCTGTCCAGACCTCTCCATCCCTGAGGTGTCACCTTGTCCTTAGTCCTTTCCATGATTTTCAGCCCCTCTAGGACTTGGAAGACACATTCTTAGAGCCTCTGCTGAAGTGGCAGGGCCTGATGCCATGTCTGTGACATCTTTTGGAGATCTTGGTCAAGGAGCCAGCTTCAGCATTGTCTCTGGTGTATGGGTGCTGCTCTGGGGAAGCAGCTGCTGTGAAGACCTACTTCTCACCACAGAGGGTGAACTCATGTTTGGCCAGCTTGACTGTGTCTTCCCAAGTGGGGACTTTCTGCTTCTCAGACTTTTTGAGGAAGGCAGCCAACTCCTGCTGCTTGATGTTTTTTACACAATTCCAGGCATCCTGTAGTTTCTGGGCTGCTAACCAGGAGAAAGGAGTTGAAAAGTGTTTTGTGTGTGTGTGTGTGTGTGTGTGTCTGTCTGTCTGTGTCCTCTCTGTCTCTCTTTCACACACACATAGACACACACCCCTCTGGGTTTACAAACAAGAACACGCCTCCATACCAAATCCTTGCACTAGCTTACACTCTTTTGTCTCCTTCAACCCCAAACAGTTCCCGCTTCTCCCCTGACAAACATGACCTTAACCCACTGGAAGATCACAGGGCAGTTATTTGGCAGGGTGTCCTCCAGTTAGGGGTTACCTGAGGTTCCTCATGACCAGACTGAGGCTGAGAATCCTTGGCAGCAGTGTCGGTCGGATGCAGAAGCTGGGTTCTCCTTGCACTCTTCAGTGTGTGTCCGATTTCCACTTGCCCTAGTTCTGAGGGTGTTTCACTTTGCCACTTACAAAGATGTTTGCCCAACTTCTCTACCAGAAGAATTATTCTTTCCTCCTTTATTATTAATAAGAACTTTAAGGGGTACTTTGAAGATGCACAAATAGGGCTGGAGAGATGGCTCAGAGGTTGAGAGCACTGACTGCTCTTCCAAAGGTCCTGAGTTCAATTCCCAGCAACCACATGGTGGCTCACAACCATCTGTAATGGAATCTGATGCCCTCTTCTGGTGTGTCTGAAGACAGCTATAGCGTACTCATGTACATTAAATAAATAAATAAATAAATAAATAAATAAATAAGATGCACAAATAACTAGTTTGTTAGCAAACTTATCCTTTGTTCATTATTTATGTATGCATGTATGTAGTCATAGCTCTTGTTAATTAGTAGGTTATAATATGATACAATTATTATTTAGTTTAATACAGAGACAATCAACAGCATGGCCAGTAGGTACTCCTTCAAGCTGCCCATTATGCCCTATTGACTTGTGTCCATTTTCCTGGAGTACCTTACTGCCTCTGGTTGTACAGGAGACCCTAGACTGATTTTGCAACTCCCCCCGGAGCCAGATATTTTCCCAAGGGATCCTCATTCATTTCAGTAGGAAGTAGCTTTTATAAACTAAAGTCTGGCCACCAGACTTGTTCATTGCCACCAAGACAGCACTGACTGCAGGCCTAACATACACAGATTTACACCAGTGTTGTCTCTCTAGTCACTAACCGTGATGCTCACCTCCAACTCAAGTCAACTGCCAAAGAGTTCATGCTAGCTTTCTGACTTTCCATGTTCATAATTCTCTTCTCCAAGTAAGAAATGGCTTTACCACCCTTAATTGTTTACCTAACTGAGTGATATATACACCTGTAGTAAGTGTTCCATCTCTGTAGGAATACCCATCTCTTCTTTCTGCTTCAGCTGTGTCCCATGTAGACCAACTTCCTATACAGATACTTCTTCACTCCATGGTGTTATGGGTCAGAGTCTGGAATGGGTGCTCTCAGGTTCTTGGCCCCTTATTTAAGAATGAAATAGAAGCCTACACAGAGGATGGAGAGAGGGCTTAGTGGTTAGAATGCTTGCTGCTCTTGCAGGGGTCCTAGGTTCAGTAGTCTGTACCCACATGGTAGCTAACAACCATCTGTGAGTCCAATTCCAGAGGATCTGATGCTCCGTTCTTGTTTGTTAGCAAACTGCATGTACATAGTACAAAGGCATGCATTCAGGCAAAAACACTCATGCATGTAAAATAAAATGAGCAAATCTTAAAGAAGAATTGAGTGCAAAGTAGCAAAGAAATTTTATTTAAAGTGTGTAATAGAACAGATCAGAAATATACCATCAAGATTGGCAGCAGGCCAAATCAAGGGCCTCATTTATTTCTTGGTGTTCAAGAGGAGGAAGAGCTTGCTTGCTAACAGGTAGAGTGCAGACGTTTCTGTTTTGATGAACTAAGATTGTATAAATCTTTGCTTAATGTGCATGCCCCTCCTGACTTTAATCCTATGCATGTCCAGCTGTACATAGGCATACGATGGTAAACGGGGAATTTCCCCTGAAAGTTCATTTGAGGATACAGTTTTGCTCTATTGTACATGTATCCTAGCTAATCTAGGGTACTCAATATAGGCCCATAACCTATAATTCCAAGACAGTACTCCAGGAAGTACTGGAATTCAAATACGGCACATCAAAGGGTTGCTAAGAGGAGTAATTTATTTCCGTTGTTTAACATGGGTATGCATGCAACTTGATGCAAGCCAAAGTCTTAGCCTGCTAACGAGTATTGTTTGGAAATAGTTGTCTGTATAGCCCAAGCCAAGTGGAGCTGCAGGTTGCTAAGTTATTCCTTATGCCTGTCTGTCTCAACATGGCCTCTGGCACCCACTCCAGGTGCCCTCTGTGCAATACCCTCCTCACCCTCAACAGGCTTTTACCCTGGGGAGACCTAATCTTACCATAACACCCATTTCTCCAAACCTGACCTAATGTCTTTAGAACTGCATTGTTTAGAAGAGTTACCCCCACCCGTGTGAACTTCTCAAAGACAAAAGCTATATTTTAAGTTTTTCTAAATTCTGGAGACATGTTTAGAAAGAGTAAACATCAGGACTTTATGACCAATTAGTAAGAGAGTAAGAGATCAGAGAGAATTTCATATACATCCTTTCCAAAGATACAGACTGGAGGTCTTTGAACAGGGGTAGAAAAGAGATCTTAGAACTATGACCAGCTTGACCTAGGTCTTAACTCTGTATCTGTTAATCAAAAACTATTTAGACTACTGGACTCAATCCAAGTCCATAAGAGTTGGAAGAGTCTGGCCCCAGGTCATGGAGGTTCAGTGTCTTACTGTCTCCTCTCTTCAAGATGAATTACGCTGTCAGTGCGGGACTGGTGGTGGGCATCTTCATTGGATTTCAAAAGAAAGCCTACACATCCACAGAGAACCTTCCTGCACTTGTTGCTCTGCTCATGCTGTACGGGTACGTCATCTGGGCCAGGGGAGGAGATAATATTTTCTGATAGCAAACTTGGGTTGTCTTGTAGTGGCAGCACACGCAGGTTTAGCCTCCAGACCAAGAAGCTTCTGTGGTAGCTAATCTGCCTGGCTGACGTCAGCCATGTAAGTCTTTCTGAGTCCTAGTCCAGTTAGGGATGAAGAGATACATGCCACATAGTGTGAATATTCTGCACTTCCAACTGCGGCCTTGACTGAAGTCTGAGACTCAGACCCCACTTCCTCCCCAGCTCTGATTTCTATTCCCTCTGTGGGCAAGCTGCCCAGTATAGTAATTATAATTAGTAAGTTATATAAGTATTTAATAATTATTATGTAATTATAATGTAGTAATTATATAAGTAAAGATAATCCTATGCAGACCAAGAATTATCTTTGTACAGTAGAAGATTCCAGGCTTTTCAACACCACCCCCAGGTCAGGCTAGAAGATGACACAGACTGAATCCAATCAACTTATGGAGCACAGCATGCAGCTTTGTATCCCAGGCTTACCACTTGCTATAGGTTTAACTGTGGCAAAGAATGCCTTTATCTGGGCTGTAGATTCCTCACCTATAAATAAAGGAAGGGATGATGCCTAGCCCTTCATCATGTAGAGAGGGGAGTCTCACCAAAACGTCCGTCTCTGTCCTAGAACAATGGTCTCAGTTTTTCTCTCCTGAGAGTGGACTCAGAAGCCAGCTTGGCTGTGAACTAGAAAATGAACTGTGAAGATGAACTTGGGACCTTCCATTCTGCTTTAGCTGGAGTAGAGAGCGTTACTGTGGGTGGCCTCTGGCCTTTATAGCTCATGAAGTTCACACAAAGCTCCTGCCCAATTCGTCCCTCATAAAACTCATGATATGGTTAGGACAAGCATCACCAACTTGTTTTGAAGATACGGCACAGAGACCAAGGAATGGAGTGTCTCCTCTCTTTCCCTGGGACCTTGGGCCAATCCAAACATGTCCCCTCATATTTAGAGGTATGGTTGATGGGGTGGAACCCAGAACTCTCTCCCTCTGAGCTGTGTCATCTCACACAGATGGGCAGTCATCCCTATGATGTATCCAGCATCCTTCCTGTTTGAAGTCCCCAGCACAGCCTATGTGGCTTTGTCTTGTGCTAACCTGTTCGTCGGCATCAACAGCAGCGCCATCACCTTTGTCCTGGAATTATTTGAGAATAACCGGGTGAGCAGAACCTTCTTGGCTTCTTGGTTTAGTTAGTGGGATGTTCAAGCTGATATAGCAGTCCCCAGAGCCATGGAGAGCACTGTTTGCAGATGCACGTGCCCAGGTGAGCAGGGTTGTCTCCCCCACCCTCACTGGGCTCTACTTCCTACTCACGAGTCTTGATTTATATGCTGTGAGTGCCATGGCTTTGTAAGCCTCTTCTTTAAATGACATGGATTCACCCACGATTCTAACGTTTTAGAATAGAGGTAGAAAGCATACACATTCGTGCGCGCACACTCATATGCATGTGCATGTGCACACACACGCGTGCGCCTGCGCGCACATACACACATACAGGCACACACACACACACAGACATAGTCAGGTGATTTCACATTAGGACTGCTTACTAATGGCTTGTGCCACTGAAGCTTCAGTTCAAGTGACTTCAAAACGTAAAAGAAACAAGAAGATGTAAGAATGAGAAAGCTCCCTCCCCATTTCCTGTCACCCAGCTCTCTTCTCGAGATTCCACCTTATTCCAATTTGCAATGTTTTCTGAAGACATACAAACAAACATGTATTCATCTCCAACGTTTTTTTCATACATAAATGGTAACATGCTAGCATATACTGTCCTGCTCCCAAATAATCCTGAGGACAGGATTAGGAAATCCTGGTGCCGAATGACTCTGTTTTACCAGTTATTAGGTCCACTGCCTTGTCTACACCCTCTGCTTCTTTGTCTAGAAGGAGATGCCAGATAGAAGCCTATAAAAACAGGGGAGTAGGTGGCTACAGGGCTGGTTGTCTTTACTTTTGATGACTCTGAGTCCTGCTCTGGCTCTGGCTTGGCTATGCTATGCTATGGCTATCCTGTGGCTATGCTATGACTATGCTATGGCTATGTTATGACTATGGCTCTGAAATGCTGTGCTGTGCTGTGCTGTGCTGTGCTATGGGTATGCTATGCTATGTTATGTTATAGCTATGCCATGGCTATGCTATGGCTATGCTATGACTATGGCTCTGCTCTGCTCTGGCTATGCTATGGCTATGGCTATGGCTATGCTATGCTATGCTCTGGCTCTGGCTCTGGCTCTGGCTCTGGCTATGCTATGCTATGGCTATGGCTATGGCTATGGCTATGGCTATGGCTATGGCTATGGCTATGCTATGTCTATAGCTATGCTCTGGCTCTGGCTCTGGCT
>NW_021621323.1:18162948-18193211 GCF_004785775.1 Grammomys surdaster | reverse complement strand
TATGGCTATGCTATGTCTATAGCTATGCTCTGGCTCTGGCTCTGGCTCTGGCTCTGGCTCTGGCTCTGGCTCTGGCTCTGGCTATGCTATGGCTATGCTATGCTATGCTATGCTATGCTATGCTATGCTATGCTATGCTATACCTATGCCTATGCCTATGCCTATGCCTATGCCTATGCCTATGCCTATGGCTATGCCTATGGCTATGGCTATGGCTATGCTATGTCTATAGCTATGCTCTGGCTCTGGCTCTGGCTCTGGCTCTGGCTCTGGCTCTGGCTCTGGCTCTGGCTCGGCTCTGCTTGGCTCTGGCTCTGGCTCTGGCTCTGGCTCTGGCTATGGCTATGGCTATGGCTATGGCTATGGCTATGGCTATGGCTATGCTATGCTATGCTATGCCATGCTATGCTATGACTGTACTCCCAGCACTCCAGCTTCCTGGGGGGTCCGTGTCCCTAGCCTTTTCTTTTCTCACTAGTTCTTCACAGTTCAGAGGGTATCCACACATCTGTACTGGGCCCCGCCAGAAGACCTGAGTGCCTGGGCTGTCTCTGTGAAGCCATCAGAGCTTACCTGCTCATAAGGAGACAGGTAGCCTCCCCTCCCCACTCCTAACATCCTCGCTTCTCTTTCTCAGATGCTGCTCAGGTTCAATGCCATGTTGAGGAAGTTGCTCATTGTCTTCCCCCACTTCTGCCTGGGCCGGGGCCTCATCGACCTGGCACTCAGCCAAGCTGTGACAGATGTCTATGCCCAGTTTGGTGGGTAACATTCTAGGTCTGTGGGTCACAACCATGGATCTATTCATGCTGGAAAAGTCACAACAAGGGTTCTGATGTCAGACCTGCAGTGGAGAGACTGGGGGGACACCTAAATGCAGGTTAGGCATCATGCTAGACCAGACACCTAGAAGGGGTTAGAGTGCTGCTGTTTCTATGGCCAAGAGCCACAGGCAGGGCCAAGCACAGGATTTTACCTTCCTATATTCTGACCTGGAGAGCTAAGAGGAACTTGATTTGGGATCTCATTTAGCCTCTCACATACGGCCTGAGCATATGGGTCATAGTTGGATCTTCATGAGAGAGCCTGGCAGCTTGATGCAGACTTTATTCTTGCTAATGTCCTGTTGCATCTATTCTCAGGCGAGGAATACTCTGCAAACCCATTCCAGTGGGACCTGATTGGGAAGAACCTGGTTGCTATGGCAATAGAAGGGGTGGTGTACTTCCTTCTGACCCTGCTCATTCAACATCACTTTTTCCTCACCCGGTGGTAAGTCTTACTGGATCCCGAGGTGCCATGGCTTAGTGCAGTGTTTCCAACCCTGGGCTTCACCTCAGTGTGGTTCTCAGAAACTGCATTCTAGTCTTTGTTCTCTTCCTTCTCAAGGCCCAGTTTGTTCTGTACATCACAGGGAGAGATGGGTTAAAACAGGCCTGTTTGAATTCGAGACAAGTCCTAACTTCAAACTTTGAGAAATACAATGGTTTCATTTTAATTACTAATATTTGACTTTCTTCTGTAATTACTACATACCTCTCTCAAACTGGAAGATAAAACTGCAAATAAGGGTCCCGATGGAGTATCCAAGACACTAGGAAGCACGGTTTCGATCTTTGAGAAGTGAGACAAAGCAAGCTCCCTTGCTAGTTAGAACATTGAGTGAGGGCAGGGTAGGGAAGGGGGACAAGGAATAACATTGGGATCTTGTGCCAGGTGAGGCAGCCAGGGGGCCATGGAAAAGTGAAAAAAGGCAAATTAACCCCCACCCCTGAATCTAGATAGCTGCCAACCCTAGCATAACCAGGACATCTCAAAGGTCAGGTCAGAGAGTTTATGTTCCTGTCCAGCCACACTTCCCCAGGTTCTTCCCAGGCCTCCTGCTTCCTGCTGACCTGATCTTCCTTTCTGGAGTACATCCCCTTCAGAGGGCCACACCCAGGGCCCTGTGCTGTTCTCACCCAGCCTAAGAGTCTTTTGTGACAGTGGCTTGTTTCTTAGCCTTTCCTCCTCTCAGGGTATATCTGATCATTTGTAAATAAACAGTCCAGGGGCTTGGTGCATTATAAATGACCTACTTCCCTAATCACAGGGTTGAGAAGACTAAGAAGGAAAATAAATCCATGCACATGGAATAAAACAGTCAGCAGTGCTTCTAGTTACGGGTCAGACTGAGGCTATCCGTAGGCCTCTCAGCCCTTTGCTGTGTTGGCCGTAGGGTTTAGAAGAAAGAGGAAGAGAGATGATTACCAGAACTAAATCATTAGTTTTAGACACTGATACTGATGCCAGTAAGTCATAAAGAGCATCAGAAAGACCTGGCTTCCAGACACCCAGCAACCACACCCATGCAGATAATTAACAAGCAGAGAGAGAGGAGGGGAGGAAGAAAGGATGCTTTTGGTAGAAGACGTGTGCTAGGAGCCAGCCCCGGCAATGGCTACGTCACTCAGTGGAGATAAGGAGTCCTCAAGGGAGGAGTGAGTCCAACAGGATTGGAGGATCTTGAAGCCTGCCTAACTAGCAGTCAGATTGCTTCTTTATTTATACAGAACTCAGTAGGCATGGATAGATTCATGTTGTTCCAAAACATAGACCATATCACTTTTGTCCCTGGACGTGTGTTTTAACTTCCTCTTGGTCATAAGTTTAGTCATCATTGATAACCAATGACAGAACAGAGTTATCTTTTACAGTCATTTTCTCTCACCAACCCTATAACCCAATATTTAAGAATCTTGCATTTTCAAGGGCAGTAGACTGAAAATCTCCAAGCCAGCCTGGGCAGACTATCATGTCCCGAGCACTGTATTACTAACTCTTTATAGTCACAGTGTTAATTGTCATTAGGCCCAATAAAAACCTTCAGGCCAAAGCTACTGCAGTTATTCTATTTCTGCCATAATACAATGTTTATATTTTATATCCTTTTAGAATTTATTTACATGTCTAATCTTGGTATTCTTTTATTCCTTGGCCATATGACACTACAGTGGCTCTGCATGAGCTAACTTCTCTAAGAAGGGGAGGTCTTAATATTTTATTCTTTTATCATTTATCCTCACTATTCTTTGTCTATTAGTATAAGCCCCTGTACAGAGGTAACTCCAGCCAATCTAGCTTTGTTGCTGTATCTTTTCCTCAAGGGGCATACCGTACACAGTCCCCAGTCTTAAATGGTACATAATTGCCTGAGTATAGTAAAAGGCTTTTAACCTGATCTACTGCCAAATTTTCTAGACCACCAAATCTTGTTTACCTTTTAAATTTTACTTTGTTCTGATTATCTTTTTTCTAAGTACAGGGCCAGATAATAATAATAATACTTCCAAAAGCATCTTGGAGTCAGAACCTCATAAGGAGATCTCTGGCATCTTTCTTTGAGTCATAACCTTTAGAGTGTAAGAAAGACCTTCAAGAAAGGTCAGATTAGGATATCTCCCTAAAGGCGGGAGGGATAGTATGCTCGGGACTTTCCCAGGGAAGCTTAGAAGCAGTTCTCTTGGGAGGGGGTGTAAATGAGTCATAAGAACATTTTCATCAATCCTATATCCCAAGTTGTACAAATATTAAGAGCCCCCAAGCATCCAACACATGGAGATCGTGGTGTAAACTGGAAGATGGCAAGACAGTGGTTGCCTCACTCGGCTCAGCTTTGCTGATCTTTGCCAAGCAGCTGTGCTGGCTTTATGACTTTTGCTATTCCTATTAGATATGACTGTGCCAGAAATGGCCTGCACAAAAATATGGCAACCCCAGAGAGAAAGACTGGTATACAGAATGAAAGGACTTCCAGGGAGCCATGGAGCAGGAAGATAAAGTGATAAGGGATGAGGGCAGAGGGGCACAGTGTTGGGTCAGGAAATACTCCTCATCTTGATGACTTGGGACCCAAGAGCAACATGAAATCCCTGGGGTATTTTAACCAGGGTGGTGACACTACCTTGCCACACTGAGAGGTGAGATAGGAGTCCATGTTGATATGCAAAGAGACAACAAAGACCTGGATATAGGTAGAGGTGTTGGAAGATGATAAAGGAGAAAGGGCTTTAGACAAGACTTAGTGACAGGTCAGATGCAATCAGTAAGGGAGAAAGGAAAGACTGGAACCCTGGGTCAAGCATGTCTAACTTACAACCTACAGGCCTCTTGCATCCAAGGAAAGCTAGGGATACAGCATAACACACTTGTAGATGAGGGTGTCATGTATCGGTGCCAAAAGGCTGGGCATTCTAGACATAGGTAGTCAGGAAGATCTTCAGAGAAGAGTCTGTGCCTTTAAGGATGGGGAAGAGTCTGTTGGCAGGGCAGGAGCGAGAGAACACGCTGAGGTCAGCAGGTGGGAATGGCCTGCGTGAGGTAGAGATGGGGGCAGGTGCCAGTGGTTGGCGGAGGAGTGAGTGCAACTTAAAAAAAAAAGTACAGATGGCAAAGGCATGTGGGGCCTGCCTGCAGGACAGAGAAGCTTGAAGAGGTTAGACTTGGAACTTAACAGATTGGACCAAGAAAGATTTGGGAGCATGTGTTAATAAGATGCCAAAGCTATCCTGACATCACATTGGTAAGGAAGGCTGGAAGAAGAGGGAAGGTTGGCAGTTAATAACTCACCAACATTTCACTGAGCAATGCTTTTATAATATAATGTTGGCTCCCGAGTCTTTCCTCTGGGCCAGGCATCATTCAGACTCCATCTTCACCCAACCCTGAGGTAGCCTTCATCTCTCCCCTTCATGTGGTTGAAGAAGACAAGGCTCAGAGAGGTCCAGGGACAAGGTCATGCATGAAGAGGCAGGCAGGATGGCAGCACAGAGAGGATTTCAACAGAAGTGCTTGGCCTTCCTGCCTAGTGTCCCTCCTGACAGGAACCATTTTTAGACTAGACTTAGAGGAAAGAAGTCCAGAGGAATAAAAGTTAGGGAACGGGAAGGACAGTTGGGTGAAAAGGACAGCGTGACGATTACTGCACGCCCTGCACAATTCTGCCCATGCTCCTTCCTCTAGGATCGCCGAGCCTGCTAGAGAGCCCGTTTTTGATGAAGACGATGATGTGGCTGAAGAAAGACAAAGAGTTATGAGTGGGGGAAATAAAACTGACATCTTAAAGCTAAATGAACTAACCAAGGTGAGGAGCGGGTGTGGGCTATATTTTCTTGGTGTTGCAGGCTGAGTGCACAGATGGCACAGGACCATTATGCTGTCCCGTACAACCCCATGCTGTCTCTGTATTGTCATTTGCCTTCCTGGAGCACCTATTGTCCCTGCTGTTCATCTTGAGTACCACAGGGTCTCCAGAAGAGCTTCTCCAACTGAGCCCTGGCATCTGCTGTCTGTCCTGTTTGTGCACAACATGGTTCACCCTCCGTACCTGTCTGTGCCATGGCTCCTCTCCCAATGTGGTGTTAATGTGTAGCCTTGTAGTAACTGTGGTTTTCTTCCAAACCACTCTGTGCTGCCTTTTGCTCTCACCCCTCTGCCCTGACCTGTCAGAAGGGACCCTACTCTTGCCCTGCTCTACCCTTGGCTTGGTCTTCAGCCCAGTTTCTTTGAATTTTACAGGTTTACTCAGGTGCTTCCAGTCCAGCAGTAGATCGGTTATGTGTCGGAGTCCGCCCTGGAGAGGTGGGTACCATACCGACTGACGTGAAACAGCTCTTGAGAAAAATCAGCTCTCCGCCATGAGTCTTCTCCCTCTAAGCAGAGCTGGACAGTAGAAATCGAATGAAAGCCAAACTTTCTAGTAGCTATGGTGGCAGGGGGCATTAGATTTACTATTTTTATTTTACACAATATATCTAAAACATAACTTTAATGTATAATTAATATAAAAATGTCTTAGGGTCTCTATTCCTGGATAAAACATCATGACCAAGAAGAAAGCTGAAGAGGAAAGGGTTTATTCAGCTTACACTTCCACATTGCTGTTCATTACTGAAGGAAGTCAGGACTGGAACTCAAGCAGGTCAGGAAGCAGGAGCTGATGCAGAGGCCGTGGAGGGATGTTACTTACTGGCTTGCTTCCACAGGCTTGCTCAGCTTGCTTTCTTATAATACCCAAGACTGCCAGCCCAGGGATGGCACCAGCCACAATGGGCCCACCCCCATCTTGATCACTAATTGAGAAAGTGCATTACAGCTGGATCTCATGGAGGCATCTCCTCAAGGGAGGCTCCTTTCTCTGTGATAACTCCAGCTTGTGTCAAGTTGACATACAAAAGCAGCCAGTACAAAAACATTACTGAGATATTTTTCATTTTTCTTTTTTGTTCTTGTTCTAAGTTTTCAAAGCCAATGGGTTACACAATTAGTGTCTATGTCGGTTAGGATTAGATGCATTTTGTGTTGATAGCCACACATGACCAATAATCTCAGTAATGACAGTCAAGTATAAGATGACTCTTCCAGCTCTCACACTGGCCTGGGGTCTGCCAATGAAGATGTCCTTGGTCACTAGGGTAACACCTGTTCTCTGTTTTCTCCTAGTGCTTTGGCCTCCTGGGAGTGAATGGTGCAGGAAAAACTACCACATTTAAGATGCTTACTGGGGACACCACAGTGACATCGGGGGATGCTACCATAGCAGGCAAGAGGTGAGTTCTCTGCCCTTCCTGTTGTAGAGTGTCCCCCATAAGCCATGTCCTTGTCCTAGCATATGGAAAGCCATCCAGTGACATATGCCAGTATAACCCTGAGACCCAGAGAGATCTATGCAGAGAAAGGGGCCTCCCACAGACTGTGATTCAAATATACACAAGACATACATACACTGGAAAAAAAAACAAAATGTAATAGTTGAACGTGTGCTCTTAGCATGAATTCCTAGAAAGTTCTGGAAAACACTAAGTCAATGGTTCTTCATCTCTTTGGGCTATAGACTCCTTTGAGCAACTGATGAGCCCTGAACTGTCTTCCTCTATGAGAATATTCCACACCCTCCCTTTCAGTCCCTCCTGACAGCTTACAAAGCTTTGAGGGATTTACTGAGGCCTGGGGTTCATCTGTGATCCCACTGCAGTCTCTGGATCCCAGGTTCAGAACTCCTAGGTTGATATATCCTTTCTCTGGGTTGAGTTTTGCAATGGAGGTCCTCATCTCGGGGACTTCAGATCTCATCAGCATTAGCCACTTATGTGCCAATCCTTGTTCTCATCAGACCAAGGAAAGCCGAGAAAGAGAAAGTTGGCTTGTGTTTTTGGCTTCTGGAGAGTGACGATTGGCCTCTATAATAATGTGAGTTTAAACAGACTTCTACTCTATGCGGCAGGACGTGTGGGTCCACGTTGCACTGGGATGCTGGGCAGTGCCGCTAGACTGCATTTAACCTGCTCCTCTGCTGTCGGGTGCTGGGCTTTAGCAAGGCACCAAGACACCTCTCAGGGTGTGGGAAAACACAGTATAGGATGTAGGAGGCCTAAGCTGAGGTCCCCAAGCTTCTGGGTGTTCAGTCATAGCTGGGGTGTTACACAGAGAAGTGGAGAATGAAGTGTTGAGGGTCCACAGCCTGTGACAAGGCCAGGACCTTGACTCCCAAACTCCTGGACATCCAGGCTCTCTCTGGGTTGTGTGGAGTTGGGAACAAGCTGGGGGTGCCATGGGCTGAGGACTACAATGACAAGCCTGGGGCCAAGGGAGTGGAAACTTAGTCTTAGCTCATTTGCAAAAGTCCTTAGCTTAGGGACGGTTGTCTGGGAGTGCAGAGAGTCCTTCTGCAGGAGACTTAGCCATTGAAGGCTTTCTCCGTGCTCCCCACTGCAGTTCTTGATGAAAAAGACAGTCTGTGTTTATACCGTTTATTGACTGTTTGTTGTGGAGAATAAATCCATACCGACTCCTCCAGTGGACCAGAAATTAAATACTTTATGCAGGGAGGAATGTCTGAGAAGGGAAGCTTATTGGCTGAACCCTCAGGGCCTCATTAGCATGGAGAACTCTGTTTTTGGCTACATGACCCAGGCACCCACGTTTCCTATGTGAGAAGTGTGGCACCTGTTCCAGGCCAGGAATCTAGTAGGGAGCAGGGAGCTGCCTGCTGTCTCAGGTGGGTGCCTGGGTGTCAGAGACTCTGAAACCGCTCAACCACACCAAGTTTCCTCCTGGCACAGTCCATTGTCACACAAGGGCATGGTAGAATATGGTTTAATTCTTTGCTGGCTGCCTCTGAGCAGCAGCGCCCGCACACAGCATGCTCACAGCGCTCCATTCTGGTTTGTTAGTGGAGACAGACGTTGTTGACAGCTCCCCCACATCCACTTGGCTAAGACCCCCTTCCTTTACCCAAGAGCCCTGCTCAACACAGCCCAAAAAGCAGGGAGAGTCTTGAGCATACCCCTCGGACTCTGATAAGATGAATCTGGGATCCCAGCCCCCTCCACGGCCATGTCTGGTGAGTCTGAAGCAAACACACTGACAAAGATAGAGCCAGGTCATGGCTGAGTACACTTGCTACCCGTCTGCCACTTGCCAAGCAAGTGGTGGTAACAGTGGCAACAACAGGAATTATGGCGAGAGGGCTCAGTGGCAGATATAACAGGAAGTTACTAGGTGACACTAGTTTTAGTATAGATGAGACACCGTCTGCTATCCTAAGGTAAAACTGAGCTGCAATTTAGAGAGAAAGCAAAGATTTAAAACGGGGGCTTGCAGCTGGGATAACTCCTGTGAGTTTGGAAAGGTTCCTTCCTTATTTCCCTGAGTGGTTTTAACTGACCCACCTATACCTTGAGTGATCTTTGTCACAACAGGGAACTGCCCTGGACTCTCTGTATCCCATCCTGCTATAGCTATCCTTTATTAATAAGCTCTGATCTGTAAGTGGTTAGACAAAGGTGATTGGACAAAATGCTCTATGCACAGGTTTTTGTTGTTGTTCCAGTCAATACATTTTCAAGTAGGGTATTGATAAGGGATTAATCAGATGGGGAAGATAGAGATAGTAGTTATCTGATTATCCCTCTTTGTGAATAAATACAGAGGAAGATGTTTACTTCCACTGGAAGGTATCACCTTTTCCAAGCTACTCCTAAATGTCTGGAAGGGATTAAGGTCCCTGACGATTCATTGATCATTTCTTAAACTTTTGCTTCTAAGCTCTCAAGCCAGGAGATCCAACCTACTCATTCAAGCGGCAGGAATCATCTTAGCTGTGTGAAACTTGGAAGAGTCCAACTATTTAAAGCTCAGCGCTCTGGAAGTTTATGTTTCTAACTAAGGGATCCCCACTTTGATTTTCAAGTTCCGTGTGTTTCTAAATGGAGAAGGTCTTGCCCCATGGCCAAAGGCTCTCCGACTCCTGCTGGCTGGTCACCCCCTCTGTGAAGGAAACTCACTCGTTGCTCTTTCTTCTTGCAGCATTTTAAGTAATATTTCTGATGTCCATCAAAACATGGGCTACTGTCCTCAATTTGATGCGATTGATGACCTACTCACAGGCCGAGAACATCTTTACCTCTATGCCAGGCTGCGGGGTGTGCCATCAAAGGAAATCGAGAAGGTGAGAAACAGTTTGTCGTGGCCATGTGGATCATTGGCAAACTATGTGCCTACATTATGGAATATAAGGAGTATAATCATGTAGAGACAGAAAACTGGGCACACTCTCCACCCATTCCAGCAATGGTCATGCCTACTGTGTGCCAAGTCCTGACCTAGAAGCTGGATATAGCAGTAAACAAAATGAGCACACACACAGTAAATTCTTGTCCTGGAGTCTGTCTGGTGATACATGCATTTTTTGTCCTTTAACCCATCAATTCCTATAGGATGAAATGTAAAAGTGGCAGTTTTTTCTAACCCAGCTAGCTCCCAAATAATTGAGACAGAGACTTACAGATTTAGTCAACAAGCTTTAAGCACAATAACTGTGCAGATATTTCTGACCTTTTATACTACCTAGCTACTTCCCAGACATATCAAGTTAGTTGCATTCAGTCTCTCCTTGGGATCACTCTGCTGTAGTTGTCTGTGCTCTTGGAGAACTCCCTTGGCAACCTCCTTTTCCTCCTCTTCCTTTTCCTCCTCTCTCCCCTCCTCTTCCTCACCCCCCTCCTCCACCTGCCTCATGGCCCTTCTTCTCCTGGACAATTGCCTACTTCATGGTGAACTACTTCTCCCTGAGTCTCCTGGCTGGGATTGGAAGTCCAGCCTTCCTATATACTCTGCCCAGTCATTGGCTGTTCAGCCTTTTATTAACCAATCATAGATAATTGAGGAACATTCTTTATGCCACATTGATGCAGGAGATCCTTCAATATTCATAACAAAGCCCACATCCATGCCAGATCTTAGGGCACAGAAATCAGCATCTGCAACACGCTCCCAAGACCAAACCCCAACAAATCAACATTCTGGAGACTTATCCTGATGGTCTACAAGTCACAGTACACAGTGCTTATGCACAAGGCCATTCATTACACAAAGTACCTGATATCACCTAAATATTTAGACATAGTCAGCTGGATGATACAGGTGACATTCTGATGCTGGTGTAGGAAAAGAATAAGGATGGCCTCTGCGGCACGTTATGGACTTATTGTCAGGGTTCTTTCTAATGTTACTGTATGAGAGCAGGTAAGGTGTGCAGGTGAGCACATGGGACGCTGCTTTTATATAAGAAATAGGAAAACAAGAAGTGGATGTGCAAGTGTTTAGCTTTACAGGTAGAGCCTACGAGGGGTAAACCAGCACACCAGACAACAATGATTTTGGTAATAAATGGAAATTGGGGTGAAAGGCAGATGGGAGGGAGTCATGGTTCTCTGAGGTTATCCTTTTGTTTGGCTTTGACTCATGCAGATGTGTGCATGTTCTACAGATTCAGAACTAAGACTGCATCAGTAAGAATAAGAAGAGAGATAAAAGTGAAAACAGAAAGAAAGCCAATATAAATGGAAACAAATTACTCTGTGTTAAATACTCATGAAGATAGTGGGGTATTTGTCCTGAGTTGTGGGCAAGGTAGAATGGGACAAAGTTCTTCAATTTTTGAGCGATTTTTTTAAATGTATTTGCCTCTTATATTAGTATGGAAAACATAATTCTGAATTGTAGGTATGTGACAGAACTGAGTAAATGAACAAATGTGTTGATGTCTGAGATGCTGGTTCCTTTTATAGAGGAAGTGGCATGTACATTTAGGAAAAGGGAAAGCAAGAAAGAACTCAGAGGAGTGGATGGGAACTGGTGATGTCACTGGGTCCTCTTGAAATGTTTATGTGCATGGGTTTGTGCATAACATAGGTGTGCATATATATATATACTTGTATTGTATGCATATGTGTGTATATGTCTGCCTGTCCCTGTCCATGTCTATCTATCTATCTGTCTGTCCTATGAGAGGACAAAGGCACAAAAATACCCTAATAGCAATGGACACACCTAATATCCAGATTTTGATCCTATACCATCCCTGGACAGGTGGTCCTGGGTTCTAACAAGCCGTGGAGAGGAACCCAGACATATGCACTCCTCCATGGCCTCTGCATCAACCCCTCCCTCCAAGTCTCTATCCTGCTTAAATCGTTCCTACCCTAAATGCTTTTGATGATGAACAGCACTATGGAAGTATGAATGAAATAAACACTTTCCTCCCCAAAATGCTTTTAGTCACATTGTTTCATAACAACAATAGAAACCCTAAGTAAGATACCATATTAAAGACTGTGTTACACAGCAATCATCAGTAGACTGTCAAGGAGGTTTTCAGATGAGAAATGAGATAGTTTACATAAGTCTAAAATAACACCGGTATAAACTGCTTATTGCTTTCCAAGTAGGTTTGTAATTTTTCAATAAAAAATTAGATGACATGTTAATTAGAGGAACAAAATTAATGTCATGTAGCACGCCCCCAGATATGATACCCTGGAAGGCTCCTACTTCACTTATGTAGAACTCTGACTGACGATGTACAACCTGAATCTTATTTAAAAAAAAAAAAAGACAAATTCTAAAGAAATAATATTCCTTTTAAACGAAAGTGAGAAAGAGGGATTATGTGTTTTGAATATCAAAGTTTGTGGAAATATCCCTGATCACAGGGTGCTAAAGAAAAACGGTGAGGGCTATAGACATGACTACATGGGTAAAGCACTTGTGCAAACGAGAGGACCTGAGTTTGAATCCCCAGATCTAGATAAAGTCAGGTGTGGTGGTGCATGTCTGCAAACCCAGTGCTGCTAACAACAGCCAGATGGGAGGGGAGCAGGAGAATACTCAAAGCTCACTGGCCACAGCATGGCCATGAGCATGTGTACGGCTCATGTCATACACAGCAGTGAACAATTAAGAGACTGTCTCAAAAGAAGAGGAAAGGGAGGAGCAGCATTCAAGGCTGTCTCCTGTCCCTCACATGTGTGCTGAGTCAAGTGTGAACTAGGCTGGTGCATGACACTTCCACACACGTACACACATTGGGTGTGGGGAAGGGTACTTGAAATCATTTCCAAATAATAAGTTTAAGATGGAGACTGCATCCTAGTGGAAGGATAACAACAGATCAAGTAAAATATTCAGGGAGTTAGAGAGCCGCAAGTTCTGAGACGATTATTAAGCAGAAGACGATTGTTGGAATGAAGTTTGTGCTTGTCCATGGAGTGGCCAGTCCAAGTAAAGGCGCACAGGAAGTGAGGAAGGCTCACAGGAAGCGACATCTAAGTATAGGACTAAAGAAGGGAAGTGAGTCACAGAAGTACCTACAGGGTGAGCTAGCCTCAGAACACTTCCCAGTGTGTTCCTGGGTATGAATGTGGATGTGTGCTTGCACATACACACACACACACACATACACACACATGCATGCACGCACGCACACATGCACACAGTTCCCTGTTGGGGTCCGTCAACACACTGTTCCGGTCCATCAGCCTTTTTGTTTAAAAATAAAAATCTGTCTCCTCTGACCTGGGAAGTATAACAATAGCAATATATACCCCACTGCAGTGCCTGCTACAGTGCCTGCCTGGCTCATGCTAGATGCTCTGTACATATTCACTAGACGCACAAGTTATAAGGTTCCAGATGTACCCCTGCTTGGGGGGGTAGAGCCAATGGGTTTGAGATACACTGTCTTCTCAAAGAGACCCTAGAACTCTTGGTGAGATGTGTAGTCTTTGAAAGGCTGAAGGCTCTTTCCAAGAGGGCTGCAGAACTCAGGAAAGCCACACTAGTGAAACCAAAGGTCAAGAGTAGAAAAGCTACCTTCTTACCTTAAAGTATGTGCTGGTGGATACCTGCCAGCAGATGGCCCTGCCACACCAGGCAGGATGACAGCAGAGAACACAGCCTTAAACTGAACAGTGCTTCTTCCGGGAGCCTTCACTTGTTCATCATCCACCAGCTGAAATTTCTTCTCTTTCCTAGGTTGCCAACTGGGGCATCCAGAGCCTGGGCTTGTCTCTGTACGCTGACCGCCTGGTAGGCACCTACAGTGGAGGCAATAAGAGGAAACTCTCCACAGCCATAGCTCTTACTGGTTGCCCGCCCCTGCTGCTGCTGGTGAGGACATTGTGCCCTGCAGACTGGAAATGTCTCTGCATGTCCTGAGTTGGGAAAATTAATTCAGGGCTTGCAGCTTTAGAAAGACAACAGTTTGCTTTTGTCTGGATCATTCACTCACATGTTGTCCCTTTAAGGCAAATTAGCCAAGTGTTTGGTCACAGCAGTCTGGCCTTCAGTGCCGGGAAGTCTCTTGAAGGGCCGGAAGCTCAGAATGGGAAAGCCCTGTCAGCTCCAGGAAATGTTACTATCTGGTTAGAAACTAGGATGAGAAAGTCTGTGTATACTGGAGCATCTACTTGTATCAGAGGCTCTGGGGACCCTCTCATGAATTGGACCACAGTAGAGTCCCTGAGTCCATGCAGTCTGGGTTTTAAATGACACAGGACATAGAGAGGACTGTGAAGTTACTTGGGCTATCTCCCTCCCCTGACCCTTCCTAAGGATAATTTTATTGTTGCCTTTATTAATTATTGTTATTGTTCATATTATTATTATTCTATTTATTTCTATTGTCTTAACCTTAATTCACTCACAGCTAACATGGACCTAGAGGTGTATACCATGTTTCTGTACTCTCCAATTCCCTCCTGCCTTTATGTCCTACAAGACATGGTTCTGCCTTGCTTGCTGGGAAGTGGTTGTGCACTTGTCCGTTAGCCCAGGAAGGATGTAATGATGGAGAAAGACCAACTCCGAGTCCATATCTCCCTGTTTTCTCTCCTACTTCACAGGACGAGCCCACGACAGGGATGGATCCACAGGCACGCCGCATGCTGTGGAATACCATTGTGAGCATCATCAGAGACGGGAGAGCTGTGGTTCTCACCTCCCACAGGCAAGAGATCCCCAGGGAGGTGGAGGGAGGGAGGAGCACCCCCTACCTTCTGTCTCACTTCCTCTCTCCTGCTTGTTAGCATGGAAGAATGTGAGGCGCTGTGTACACGGCTGGCCATCATGGTGAAGGGCACCTTCCAGTGTCTGGGCACCATCCAACACCTCAAGTACAAGTAAGCAGATGAGGGGCCTGCCTTCTACTACATTCTGTGGGTTCCTCCAGGCCTTGAGGTCACTGTGGACATCTGGGACACTTGTGTCTTCATTCCACAGGCGTTGGCTAGTGATGGCTGGGCCAGACTCTAGAGGCAGATGAAGAAAGCTGATGAGATGTTCTATCCTGGGCTAACTGCTTGTGGTTGGAAGCTCATAGGAGTCTCTGGATAGGAGAGTTCTGACTGGGACATTTACAGAGCTGGCTGGGATGGGTGAGGGCCCTGTCATTGACCCCGTATCATCCCACATTTCCCTACAGATCCAGGACCTGTGACGCATTTTGTGAGGTCTACAACCAATGTAGGAATGAATAAGAGACCAAATACCTTGAGAACCAGTTTTTCTTTCTAGAATATTATATCTGGTTGGGTTTGAAAAAAAATGACCATATGTCATGTGACAAACTAATAATCTTGAGCAATATTTCCATGTGACCATAAACTCATAAATGGTTAAAGATAGTTCCTTATTATAACTTGTGAGGTAAAGCTAACAAGTCATTAAAACGAGATTATCAGAACATAATCTTTCCTCACATCCTAATATGTCAGGGGAAGAGTGTATTTATAGTTATCACTCTTTCCCAGGCCATTAGAATATATTTAACATGGCTATGCAGAGCCCAGGGTATAAGCTATCAAGCTAGCTGGTTAGTATAACAGAGAATGTCGCTTCTTTATGCCGAGATCAAACCTTAGGGAGTTCATTGCATGGGAGCCACCATCCTTCACATGGGTGGAAAGATCTAAGATATATGGTAAATTTGGCAAAAGGGTTTTCAACCCCGATTTATTTCTTTGGTAACCACCATGTGGAGACTACACAGATAGTTATGAAAGCATCAACATGTGAGATCACCAGGCCCATGTCAGCAACTCCCCATGCCTAACTGCTAGAGTACATCCCCCCGTTCTCCTTCTCATTCCTCAATATCCTCATGATAGCCCAGGTAAGGGGAGGGTGTCCCCATGTGCAAAGATGGCTGACTTCCCGAAACTTGCTGGCTGATAGCTTCTTACTGTAGAGACAGCCCTAGTTCACAGACGAAGTTCTCCAATAAACTTTAACGGATACGATGCACCCCAACATAGGTTATCACAGTCACTAGCCAATGATTCATACTCTTTCTGATGGACCATTCTTAATCCACATAGGGTGACCAGCAAACCAAGTGAGGAGTAGGAAGGGACATCATTGTTAGTCTGCTTTATATCACTGTAACAAAATACCAGAGAAAAACCTGACATCAAGAAGGAAATGCAGGGGCTGGAGAAATGGCACAGAGGTTAAGAACACTCTTCCAGGGGGTCCTGAGTTCAATTCCTGGCAACCACATGGTGGCTCATAACCATGTATAATGAGATCTGGTACCCTCTTCTGGCCTGCAGGCATAAACACAGGCAGGCCACTGTATGTATAATAAATACATATTGAAAAAAAAAGAAGGAGGAGGAGGAGGAAGAGGAGGAGGAAGAGGAGGAGGAAGAGGAGGAACAGGAAGAGGAGGAGGAGCAGGAGGAGGAAAGGCTCCTGGTTCTATTGATTTGGGCCTAGGGCAGACAGAACATCACGATGATAAACGTCATGGTGGTGGTAATGTGTGGTAGAGAAGCCTGCTTACCTTAGCAGATTCTAGGAGAGGGGGAGAAACACACACACACACACATACACACGTGTGCACACACAGACATCTTTCAAAAACATGTCCCCATGATCTGCTTGATTCAGCTGGGTCCCACCTTTGATGGAATCATCCATTGATAATGTGAGAGCACCTCATGATCACCCCTTAAGGCCCCACCTCTAATCAGTGCTGCAGGGAGGGCCAAGCCTTTATACGCAAGTCTTCAGCAGTCTATCATATCCAGACCACATCAAAGCTCCACAGCCTCATGAACTTTCCTCAGGGACTAGTGCCTTCCCAAGCCTCTGTTCTTTCCTAGCAAACCATATAAAAGCCATTCAGTCTTCCCCACATAGAGCTGAGTGCTCTAGTCATGTCTTTATGGGTGGGCCCAGGATCTCTACAGGGGGCTACAACCACCTTGGACTTTGGCAAGTATGTTCATCCAACTTCACCACACAGACATTTAGACCTCCAGAAACTGATGCCAAACATTTTTTTCCTAGTTTTAAACATGCATAGAAGGTCAGTGTTGTGGGCTTTTAAACCCTATTATGCCTGATGAGTGTACTCTTTGTCTGGGGATAGCCTTAGCTCTTACAGTTCTGTACACACTGTGCACTTGCTAGGTTTGGAGACAGTGATAAGTGTACTCTTTGTCTGGGGATAGCCTTAGCTCTTACAGTTCTGTACACACTGTGCACTTGCTAGGTTTGGAGACAGTGATGAGTGTACTCTTTGTCTGGGGATAGCCTTAGCTCTTACAGTTCTGTACACACTGTGCACTTGCTAGGTTTGGAGACGGATACATTGTCACAATGAAAATCAAATCCCCAAAGGATGACTTGCTTCCCGATCTGAATCCTGTGGAGCAGTTCTTCCAGGGCAACTTCCCTGGCAGTGTGCAGAGGGAGAGACACCACAGCATGCTCCAGTTCCAGGTCCCCTCGTCCTCCCTGGCCAGGATCTTCCAGCTGCTCATTTCCCACAAGGACAGTCTGCTCATCGAGGAGTACTCAGTCACCCAGACCACGCTGGACCAGGCAAGTCCACCCAGGGCACTAACGTGCCAGTGGGCTGTGCCCACTGTGCTAACACCTGACAAGAGTAGAGGGTAACATGGAAGGCAGGCAGGATGTCCTCGGTTTTAACACACTGTTAGTCTCTGTCCCTTAAATTCTGGCATTTCAGAAATGTTTTTCCAACACCATTTTAGTCATTCACAAACATCACTGACTATTATTGCTTCGTTTTCTTCTTATATTTCATGCTTGCTGTTTTATGGTGGTAGCTGATTTCTTTTTCTTTCCAAATCAACTTTTCCATGTATATAATCTGAAAAAAACAAATAGACATATTTAATTGTACGGCTCAGTGAGTTTTGACAAACAATTGGTTTTTATGTAAGTATTTATTTATTGGTGTGACTGTGATGTTTGTGTGTTCATGTGTGTTTGCATGTGTGCAGGTACATATGAACATGGGTGCATGTGTATATATGCATGTAGAGGCCTAAGGTTGACATCAAGAATCTTCCTCGATTGCTCTTCCTCCTATTCTTTGAGGCAGGGTCTCTCAATCAAACTCAGAGCTTTCCAACAATATGGATACTCTTGTGAGCCAGCTTGCTCCAGGGATCTCCTGTCACCACCTTCCAAGGCTATAACTATAGTTTGTCATACTTACCAGACATTTATGTGGATCCTGAGGATGTGATCTCTGGATCCATACTAGCATGACAAGCATTTTAAGTATTTTAATGGCTGAGCTGTCTCCATAGTTCATCTTTACCCTTTTCATCTTGTGTCACTGAAATGCTGTCTTCCAAACACCACATCTCCATTCTTTTTTCCCCAGACAGTCCCCAGCAATTACCACTTCACTTTATTTCTGAAGATGTTGTTATGTGTAACCCAGGACTATATGTAAGATTGCTTCCGTGTCCCTGGTGCTGGGATTACATGTGCTAACATGTCTGGCTCTGTCTACTTTTTTCTATAAAATTGTTGATATCTATCTATCTATCTATCTATCTATCTATCTATCTATCTATCTATAGATAGATACATACACACACACACACATACACACACACACACACACACACTCCTAAACATATAATTACAACCTGATTTGTCCTTGTAATGTTACTTACGTGTATATGTTTTTGTCCAACTGCTGTGCTCTCCTTCATCATTCCTTAGATATAGGATTGCTATAGTATAGTTCTTTTTGTAGGATTGGGGCTACAGGAGTGCCCCTACAATCCACATTGGCATGTCTACTGGTGTCTTCCTTGTTCAAGTCCTTCTATTGTCTATAAACCCGACTACTCTAGGTTCCTCCTATAAGTGAATAGTAATTGTCGTTTTCTGACTGACATAATGACCCAAGAGTTCATGCCTACATTATATCATGTTCAGAATTACCTTCCTTTTTAAGACTGAGGAATGTTCACTTAATCCACATTTTACTTATCTGTTCATTCATCAGTGAACATTTGAGTTTTTCCTGGGTTGTTGGTGGATTGGCCCTTTCTAAATTTCTTTTTGCTGTTGTTGTTTTGTTTTTAATAAACACTCTTAAAGACCATTTGGTAAAGCAAAGCAGGCGAGTGTTTATCTCTAAAGAAGCTCTTGCTACACTTAGGCAGGTGACAGTCACATTGGACTTCTTCTACAGGAGTTCTGGCCACACTATTTGTAGAACAAAGAACACAGTGTAGAGCAGTTGCCTTTGCTCAGTTGTTTTTAGAGAGCCTGGACTCTTGACAGCTGCCTTACTTATCCCAACTTAGCATGCCCAATGTCCTTTGAACCCTCTAGCAAACCCTTGGGCTCAGGAGTCTAAGAAGCAAGCCTTGTTTAGGGCACTACTGTGGAGGCCTGTGTCAGGCCACAGAAGGAAACAAGCTACACCAGCCTGGCTGTCCATCAACTGTGGGAAAGTCAGAGCAAAGCATATAGGTGTTGTGATGTCCCACTTTTCTGGAAACTTCTACTTACTTTTCTCTTGCCTGCAGGTGTTTGTAAACTTCGCTAAACAGCAGACTGAGACCTATGACCTCCCTCTGCATCCTCGGGCTGCTGGAGCCAGCTGGCAAGCCAAGGTATTTCTACTGCTCTCTCCCTGCCCAAGCCACATCTCCACCTGCCCAGATCATGCCCACAATCCTCTTTGCTAGGTCCCAGGGCTTCTCTATTAGGAGCTGGTCTCAGTTGAACACTTGACACAGTTGAATACATGAGTGGCTCCCCACTGTCATCTGAAAACCATTTGGATGGTGTGGGTGAGTGACATTTTAAGAGCATTCATCTATGTGTGCCTGCCTGTCCAGTTCAAGTTGTCAGGCTTGAAGGCACATGCCTTTATCCAGGGATACCACCTCACAAGCTCAAGGATTATCTTTGAAAGAAACTGTTCCACACATTTTTTGCTAGCAGCAAAATAAATAAATTAATTAATTAATTAATTAAAAAAATTTTAAAAAATCTCCAAACTTTCACATTTTAGGAATGAGCAGGAAAAGAAAGAATATTGAAACTTCTTGGCTGTTGAGATATTGACAACACTTTGGAGCTTAAAAGGAACAGGGCTGGGATATTGTGCTTCAGTGGTAGACATGTCTGGTTAGAGGCAATGGTTGGAAGGTGGATTCTTTGTTCTTCATGGAAATATCAAGATGGTAAAGGAAGAAATGATAGAAAGTGACAGAAGGTACAGGTTCTGGCCCAAGATAAGCCTGGGATTGACGTCCCGTCCTGCCCTGGCACAGTGCCCACACCAGACACTCAGCTCCCAGTTTCCCAGGTTGAAAAAATGCTGGAGAAAGTAGTGGCGTTGATGCCAGCAGCCAGATGGCTGGGCTTATTCGTGAGACTTCACAAGGACAAGTAAGTTGGCCATTCTGTCCAGACTACTGGACAGCAGATCAAATCAACTCAAAGTATTTTTTTCTTTTTCAAAAAGAACAGATGTGAAAAAACCTTATTTCCCATAAAGTTCCTACTCTTCCAAACCAATTTCTTGTTTGCAAGAAAAGCCAAATACAGCTGAAAAGCAAAGCTTCTCTTTTCCAAGAGCGTGCTTCTAATAAATGTGTCACCACCCCATGGCCACTTGCAAGGTCGACTTTGACTCTGCCACCCTCCTGAGAGCCCTAAATGCCTATCCAGGGCAGTTTACTTTGACCAGTCTTCTAACTGTTGTCTCTTATTTCATTTCTCCATCTTACAGTTGCCGTTGATACAGGTTGAAAAGTTATTCTCTGAGAGTCACTTACTGTCATGCGTCCTTTTAAAACAGAGAATACATAGATGGCAACATTATTTCTAAGAACTACCAGTGGCCCCTTCCCCATACCATGGCATACTATTTATTTATTTGCTTATTTATTTGTTTGTTTGCTTGTTGACTGGATCTCACTGTGTAGTCCAGGCTATCTCCTAGGCCATGGTCTTTCGGCCTCAGCCCCCTGAGGGTTAGGATTACAAGCGTTTGCTGCCATAGCCAACAGTCTTGTCCCTCCTACAGGGCTAAACCAGATAAATAACCTCTGGAGCAGGCCAGGGTGTTCATGGTCTGTGATGTGGACTGGTCAGTTCCACCTTTCCCCCTTGTCTGCTGTGATCATGTTTTTACTGTGATGTCACTTTGTTTCTTACCAATGTTCGAGAGCCTACTGTAACACATGGGTTAAATTATCATTTTATAATGAATGTTTTTCTTTTCTTTTCTTTTCTTTTCTTTTCTTTTCTTTTTCCAAGACAAGGTTTCTCTGTATAGCCCTAGCTGTCCTGGAATTCATTCTGTAGACCAGGCTGGCCTCGAACTCAGAAATCCACCTGCCTCTGCCTCCCAAGTGCTAGGATTAAAGGCGTACACCACCACTGCCTGGCTATAATGAATGTTTTATTCAAAATCTAATGCTGACCTAATAACATAGTATCTTCAGAAAAGTTTACAGAAATCCTTTATATGGCATCATATATAAATCTATCATAAAACATAGGAATTAAGTTCATGTCTACACTATACCACTTAAGATAATTTTCCTTAAAGTACTCTGAAAACAAGTAACAGGTGAATTATCTCAAGGGGTCTAGAGAACATTCCTAGCTTGTTCAAGCAGGAAAGCCAGCTTCTGGAAGTTCCTCAGGCTGATGGCTTCCAACCTCCTGGTTTTGAGCACAGATTGAACTGATACTTTATTATCTGGAAATCTGCTTATCGAGTATGTTTTAAAGCTCTCCAAAAAGACCTGGTCCTAGGAAATATCTCTTGGAATTTTGTGTTATACACTCTCAGTCTGTTTTATGGAAACAGTTGTGTTATACACTCTCAGTCTGCTTTATGGAAACTGTCAAGGTCTTGCTAAAATTGGCAATCAAAGATCTGTTAACCTAGAAGTCTCCTGAACAAGCCAATCATTTTACACCCATCATATTGGCTTCAGACAATCAGGAGCAACTCAGAACAACGATTCTTATTTTCATACACAGAGGTTTCCCGCACATCATGTTTATCCTTTAGTTATATTCCTATGTGTTTAAAGTACCTGCAGCCTTGACATCCCTGTATTAAACTCAGTCTTCAGCTGGATTTGGCTTTTCTTGAAATTAAGAAATTGGTTTGGAGGAACAGGAACTCTATAGGAAATAAGGGTTTTCACATTGGTTCTTTTTGAAAACAGATCTCAAAGTCTGTTTCATCCCTACATGCAATTGTTGACTTCTTCCTGGTGGTGGTGGCATACACCTTTAATACTAGCACCTAGGAGGCAGAGGAGGGAGGACTTCTGTAAGTTTGAGGCCAGCCTGGTCCATAGAGTAAGTTTCAAGATAGCCAGGGCTACACAGAGAAAGCCTGTCTCTGGGTGGAGGTGGGGGTCAGGTTGGGGGTGTGGATCCATAAAAATTTGTATGTTTAAACCAGATAATTGGACAAGCCACATTTTGCATAGATTGGAAAGGGCCACTTCCAACCCTCTCCTTCCCTACCACCCACCCCAAAGCTGATGTTGGATTGGGAAGGTAACCTACAATTTATGATTAGGGATTTTATATCTTTAGCTAGAAAGCTGGTGAGAAAAATGTACATTTCTCCAGGTTTAGTGCACAAGTTTAATCTAGATTCACTACCATAAACGCCAGTTGAATCTCTAAACAAACTGGACAAAGAGAAGTGTAGGCTCAGGGCTGAACTCAAAATATAATTTCTTGGCTTTTAAGCCAGCAAGGTGATGGTAACTTTCTCGAGTTAAAAAGACACCCAGGGCTGGAGATTTAGCTCAATGGCAGAAACTCTTGTCTAATACAAGGGCCTAGGTTTGGAGCCCAGCATAGGAGTAGGGAGTATGGTCTCCAAAACATCCATTGGAAGAATGCCAAGGGTATAGCTTTCTTCTAACATGTAAACACATACAGAGGCATGCAAGGCTCCGTAACAAATCCATGGATCTTAGAGTCACAGATAAGAAATCAAGGCAGCCCACTTGGTGTTCTGATAGGATCCCAGTTCCTTCAGCTGAGCTCCCTCCAGACACTGCTAGTGGTTACTCTTTTACACCTAAAAGTTTATTGCTCCAGAAACCCAGGATGAGAAGTGTCCACGTGATCTCCCACAGGTCTCCTTCCTTCCACATTGCTTTTTCCATGTAGGTTGAAGGGAAATCTGGAAGACTGGAGACACAGGAGCCTTTGCCCACAGGATCATCTGAACGACGGGCTAACACAAACAACCCCACTGCAGCAGAAGATAAGCACACCAGAAGTCCACAGTGAGCTGGAGGAGGTGCTTTCAGAAAGAAACCCAAATTCACTGGCTTACCCAAACTCCTAATGGCAAAACTGACCTATTGGAATGGTTACCTTTTCATCCAGACCCCTGACTAGTGGCTTTGGCCTTAGTGATACTTTCATTCTGAATGGATCTGCTTTTGTGGAGTGGGAGGGGTGTGGATGTGTGGGTGTTATTTGGGAGGAGGAATAAAAAGCAGTCTCCTAATGAGCTATTCTACTCATTAATCTCCTGTTCTGCACGAGGCCATCAGTGTTCGGCCTCGTGTACAGTTCCTGAAACATTCTCAGAGGGTTGAGCTTCCATGAGAGTCATTGACACAGCCTTACTAGTTGTGGCAAAAATCCTGCAACACTGGGGAATGGGCTCGTTGTAGTGTCATGCATCAAAGTCTTCATAGGTTTGGGCTAAGGAACACACCCACCTGGTAATGCATGTAAGCACTAACCATAGGGAATACATGTAAAAACTATCCACAGACATTCTCTGTATATACGTTTGACATCTTTTTTTGCGTGGCATGTTTGAATGCCTACCCATCATGTACAATTAGGACAGGAGGCAAAGGGATATGAATGAACAGGGATGAGTCTTGGTGGATTATTACACCTAGTATGTCCCTGTGAAGAAGCCAAGGCCTCCCCCGTTCACCACTCTAGTGGCAGTGCAAATCAGGAAGATCAGGGTCTAAGACTGAGGCAGATTAAAGTCCTTTGCAATAGACAACTTTATTCAGAGCATCAGACAATTTATACTTGAAGGGTTAAGAAGAGTCACCTAAACCACATTTTCTGTATCCATTCTTTGGTTGAGGGACATCTGGGTTGTTTCCAGTTTCTGGCTATTACAAATAAGGCTGCTACGAACATAGTGAAACACATGTCCTTGTGATATGGTAGAGCATCTTTTGAGTATATGCCCAAGAGTGGTATAGCTGGGTCTTCAGGTCAAACTTCCAATTTTCTGAGAAACTGCCAGATTGATTTCCATAGCGGTTATACAGGCTTTGCAACCCTGTGAACAACTGAGGAGTGTTTCCCTTTCTCCACATCCTCATCAGCACATGCTGTTCCTTGAGTTTTTGATCTTAGCCATTCTGATTGATATAAGATGGAATCTTAGGTTGTTTTGATTTGCATTTCCCTGGTGACTAAGGACTTTCATGGTATGTACTCATTGATAAGTGGACTTTAGCTATAAAGTACAGAATACCTATGATACACCTCACAGACCCAAAGAAGTTAAGCAAAAGGGAAGAACCAAGTAAGGATGCTTGAATCACATTTGAAAAGGGAAAAACAGTCAAGGGGAAGCAGAGGGAGGGAGGAAACTAGGTGGGAGACGGAAGAGGGGAGAGGGAGGGGAACAAGGAGGCAGGATCAGGTGAGGGGAGAGACAGGAGAGAGGCCCAGAGGGCCCTATGAAATGGAAATCTACAGCTGCTGGGGGATGGGAGGCTCTCTAGGAAGTCCCAGGGACCTGGGATAGGGGAGGCTCCCAGGAGTCAAAGCAAGATACCTAACAGTGGGGACATGGAACCTGAAGAGGCCATCTCCTGTAGCCAGGCAGCACTCCCAGGGGAGGGATAAGGACACCAACCCACTCAAAATTTGTTCTGTCTAAAAGAAAGGCAGGGATGGAGCAGAGACCAAAGGAAAGACCAACCAATAACCAGCCCAACTTGAAACCCATCCCATGGACAAGCACCAATCCCTGACATTAGTAATGAAACTCTGTTATGCTTAGAGACAGGAGCCTAGCATAACTGTCCTCAGAGAGGCTCTATCTATCTGAAATAGATGCAGACATCCACAGCCAAACCTTAGAAGTTGAGGATATTTATGGATGAATTAGAGGAAGAGTTGAAGACCCTGAAGGGGATGAAAAACCCATAGGAAGACCAACAGGGTCAACAAACTTATACCCCTGAGAATACCTCAGAGTCTGAGCCACTTACCAAAGAATATATACAGGCTGGAACTAGCCCCCCTTCCACCTCCCGGCACATAGGCATCAGACAGCAGCTTAGCCTCCATGGCTGCTCTGTCTGGCCTCAGTAGGAGAAGATGCACCTAATCTGGCAGAGACTTGATGTGCCAGAGTTAGGGGATACCCAGGGGGGATCCCACCCTCTCAGAGGAGAAGGGGAGGGGGTGGAAGGGAGAGACTCTGCGAAGGAGGGACCAGGAGGGGAAGCAGCATTGGGGATGTAAATAAATAAATAAACAAATTTTTAAAAAGATTAGAAGGAGGAGGAAGGAGAGGAGGAAGAAGAAGGAAGGGTCACCTGAATAAATCGTACAATCACAAGGACAAGCCACACATGGCAAAAACATGTTTTTTCACGGAGGCATATAAACAAGTAACGACAGCCAATTGTAATGTAACGTGAACTTACTTCTATCCACTATACCTGTGAGGGGCACAAAAGCACATTCCAAGAAAAACAGAGATTACATACACACTCTCGTCTTGTTTACTTGGAGTTTTCTCACTAGGTCTCAGAAATCTCCTCACACAGCTTCCTCCGTGGACGAGTTCTGCCACCCTCTCTGGTGCTGAGTGCATGTGCTGCAGGGGTATCAGAAAACAGTGGCATACATGGCTTCAAGTAGTGTACACCAGAGCTTACCAAGAATTAGAAGCTAAATAGTTTTAACCCAAACTATTTCAAGTGACTGAATAAAGATGGGGAACAGATTTCTTTTCCAAGGTAGTCTCCCCCGTTCAGGCCTACAGATGGTCTTTGTTGTATAAACCCTCTTTCAGGAGCACTTCTCAGGCCAATCATGGTATGCCTGTTCTCCAGAGTTCCTGAGGGCTTGTGGGAGAGGAACACAGCGGCTGAGGCCCAACAGCTGCTGCTGGCAAGGGAACATGGGAAAGTGAACACCTGAGGTAAAGCCTTTCGTTCAGCCTTCCTGGAGGCAGCTTAGCAACTGTGACATGGGAGCAAAGACTATGCAAGGATGGGATGGGAACAGTCATCTACCTAACGAGGTTTCAGAAAACCGTGGAGTCAGTTTTCTTCTCCCATGGGGGACCCAGGGGTCAAATTTGGGACATCAGGCTTGGAGGTCAGCATCCACTGAGCCATCTTGAAGGCCTTGTGAACTCTTGAGTGACGAATTATCCTACTTCCCTCATACCTCTACCAGATCACAAGATATAAATCTTGAATTTTATTGTTCTGTTATTTATGTTCTTTCCTGGTGTTTTACTATGTAATAGATTTTCCATAAATACTAAGTGAGCAGCATGAAAATGTTTGTATGGGAAACGGCGCATTATTGGTTGGGCACAGTGCAAAAGGAAACTATGAGAAAGCAACTACCTAGAATTTCAAGATGGCAATAGTGGAGCATCAGTTTCAGCACAGGACCCTCTCAAGGTGCAGGCCTGTGCATCTCCACAGCTGCACACTCCTGAAGCCCCCTCAGTGGCTGACTCTGACCTTACATCTCAGAAGCACCTGACTGCTACCATGTGATACTCGGTCATTCTCCTCCTAGAAATGGGTATGACTTGTTGCATGGTTGCTCACATAAGATCTGCATTTCTCAGGCTCAGTGGTTAAGAGCACTGGCTGCTCTTCCAGATGTCCTGAGTTCAATTCCCAGCAACCACATGGTGGCTCACAACAATCTGTAGTAAGATTTGATTCCCTCTTTCTGCTGTGCATGAGACAGAACACTCATTTATATAAGATAAATAAATTAATTTTTAAAATTAAGAACTGCATTTCTCAAGCTTGTACTAGCTGTTCTTCCTAGCTGAACAGTAGAAGAGATGCATGCAAGGTCCAAGCAGAAGAGCCCTAAGTTCTCTTTCCCAGCTCTGTAATCTAGTAACCCAGCGTCAACCATAAACATCCTGAATGACTCAGCATGCCAGAGCACAGTTGGAAGGACTCTGGGTCCCTGATTGGTGTGGTGTATGTGGAACAGGCATGCTCATGAGAGATCAGATCTTGGGTTCAAGACTCCATCTTAGAGAACCTGACCTAAGGTTGAATTTGAATTAATGAACAGCCAGCACCTAGCAACAGTTTCCAGGTTACTCCCGATAAACCTACACCTGGCATTAGTTTCCACGTTACAAGCCCCACCCTGGCACTCCACTTCCTAACCACCACCAGTCTGGAAGAAAGCAGAAGTTAAGTTTATGCTTTGGCTCCCAGCACCAGCCAATTATGTTAAAGGGCAACAAAGTTCCATAATGCCCCTCCCACTCCCCCAAATCAGATGTGTGCCAAGCTAGAAACCCTCTTGCTTGCTTGCCATTACTGATAAAACCTGGTCCCGCAGAGAACTCGGGGCTTCACCCTCCTGTTCTGCTGTGTCAGAGATGGCGGTGTGGCTCTAGATCAAGCTTGTGATAAAGATCCTAGTGCGGTTGCATCGGAATTGGCTCCTTGGTGGTCTTCTGGGGTTCACGAATCGGGCACAACACCCAGAAACACAGCACACCTCAGAGTAGTGGCTCAAATCAGCGAGGATCCCCAATCAATAGCTTTGTTGACAGACAATATGTCAAAAACATCTTTTTCATTCACTCAGCAGCCAGATACATGACACTAGGCCAGTGGATCTCAATCTGTGGCCTGTGACCTCTTTGGGGGTCAAATATCTGATGTCCTGCATATCAAATATTCACACTTCAGTTCATAACAGCATCAGAATTACAGGTATGAAATAATAACAAAAATAATTTTATGGTTGGGGGTCACCCCAACATGAGGAACTGTATTTTAAAGGGTTGCAGCATTAGGAAGGTTGAGAACCACTGGTGTAGGCGAAGCCAAAGCTGGAACATGCCTGCAGATCCTGTATATGAGCACCAATAGATACAGGGTTAGCTCCAAAGAAGGCACTTGGCTTAGTGTAAGGGAGATATTTAGAAAACGGCACCCGGTCTGGCTTGTTCTGGGCAGCCGCCATGTTCTCGCTGCTTCTCGGCTCTGACTGGGGTGCTGGCTAGCTAGATGCACAGGCCCTGGCATCCACGAGATGCCATCATGGGGGATAGCTCTGCCACTCACCATGCTGCATCCACAAAGCTCGGCTGAACCCCAGACAATGTCTGCCATCCTTGCAGTACCCGGTAGAAATGAGACTCTTAAAGCTTAAAGATTATCCAATGGATTTATATATTTGGAAATGCTCAAATAACAAGATGCTCACACAGTTAGAATTGTTACCCAACATCTAACTTTTTGATAAGTACTATCCAGGACTGCTCTCCAACCATGTGTCCTCCTCCTTCGTTGCTAACCTCCTTTTTTATCTCCCCTTCCTCTCCTTCCTCTCCCAACTCCTCACTCCACCTACCTCTCATACTGCCCAACCGCTGAGCTCCACTGCAATGTACATTACAGCTACAATGTAGCAGTAGCAGGAAATCATCCTTTTACAGCAGTAAGCGTGCTTAAGTGTGATCTCACCTGCTCCCGCCCAAGAAACCCAAACATCTTAAGTTAAATTAAGCTAGCTTTATGTTAAATTAACCTAATAAGACCATATAGTCTCGAAACTAGTGGCTGAAACCTGACTAATCACAAGTTTTCAGCCAGCTACAGACTACAAACTGAGGAAACATGTCCATTTAAGGGACATACCAAACTGTATGTCACCAGGCTATTTCTCTGTCTTTCAATAGCATTTTCTAACTGTGGTAGCGCTCTCTGGGTCACCTGTACCATCTGATTCATCAGTCTTTTGTCAGCTCAATTAACTCCTGTTGAGTGTGTCTTTTTCTTCCTAAGAGAAAGGAGTCGGAAGTGGGATCTCAGGTAGAATTTCAGGGGTGCTAATGATGGACAGAGCTGCTGGACCAGAGCCCCCTGCAGCCTGGGCCTCTCCCGGTGACTAGAGGTCAGGGGTGAGTTCACTCTTGGATTCTGAACCCCACAAACCTGTGTTTTGAGCTGTTTGACTGATTTAAGCAACCCTTAGATTAGACTGGGTCTAGCATGAACTATGTCCAGTATCTAATTGAGTCAGATCCAGTTAGAAATCTCAGCTCTGTACATTTCAATAACGGGTTTATCTATTAGAGCTATCATCTGGGATTCCAGATAATTTAATCTGTAAGATTTTAGACTTAAACTTTTTTGTAGATTAAGAAAAATGTCTTGCACTTACTAGAGATTGAATTGCACTGACATTATCATAGTGATCCAGATGTGGTGGTGTACACCTTTAATCCAAGCTTGGAGAGGCAGAGGCAGGCTGATCTCTGTGAGTTCCAGGACAGCCAGGGTTACATAGAGAGACTCTGTTTCAAAAAACAAACAAACAAATCATCATAATGGAGACATTTAATTTGATAATACAGGCTATTTAGGGGATATATTAGAAACATATTAGAAAAAAATGGATCAAAGACCCCCATAAAGGTGCATTTTAATTGGTATACAAAAGATTGAACAGATCAATTCCCTCCCCAAATCTTAAGCAGTGAACGGAAGATGTTATAAAGGTTGACAGCTTTGACCAAATCACACTATTCATCCCGTCAGCAGTTGCTAGCCATACTGACCTTTCTGCTCACCATCTTTTCATTCTGAAGATAATAAAGAGAAGAGCTTAGGCAAACGCCATACAAAGTGAGGTCCTCCAGTCAGCCTCCCGGCATAGCCACTTTTACTCTATAGTCTAAAACTGAGAAAAAATTTTAAATTCAATCTTAAAAAGTTTTCCTAATAGATTGGTCAGGCTGACAGGATGGCTCGGTGATAAAAGGCACCAAGCCTGAAGACTTGCATTTGATCCCTGGCAATCATATGATACAAGGAGATCTTATGTCTATCTGTCCTCTGACCTGCACGAGTGCACTGAGGTCAAAGAACAACCTTTGGGAGTTGGTTCTCTCCTTCCATCACTTGGACCTCGCATTGGTGCAGAGCTGTCTCGCACTGGTACCAGCTGTCAGCTAGCCTCAGGCATCTACCTGCCTCTGCCTCCCCAGCGCTGGGATTACGAGCATGCGCCACCATGCCTGGCTTCTTGACATGGGTTCTGGAGATGAAACTCAGATCTTTCTGCTCAAACAGCAGACATGTTACCAACTGAGCTCTTTCCCCAGACCTGAACTTGTGGATCTAGCTGAATATTTTGAGAGGGCTATAAAAAAAAAGATCTAAAAGGCCAACCATATTACATCTCTCCACCTACAACAGTTATAGGGACCAAGACCAAAAGGATTTCCTTGTCTACAATGAGGTCCTAAGAAAAGATATTTTTCTTTTCTTTACACACACACACACACACACACACACACACACACACACACACACACA
>NW_021621323.1:18136846-18162938 GCF_004785775.1 Grammomys surdaster | reverse complement strand
CACACACACACACACACACACACACACACACACACACACACACACACCTTTATTGCAAACAATCAGGAAGAAGGAAGATAAATGATATGCTTTTATGAGTCTACCAATGAGACCTCTCATTCTAGAACGAACTAGATACTGTCGTCCTCCTCCACTAGGGGGAGCCCATGAGACAAACAGCATCCAGGGAACTCTGGAATTTTCTGCTGAGTTGTTCCCCATATCTTTAAATAAGCATAGAAAAACAAAGGTTAAAATAAATGAGTGTGTGTTGGGGGGGGGTGGTCCTCCTGCAAAATCCTGGTGAAGACTGAAAGCATTTTATCTACTCTAAACTCATTCTACTAAGTTAACAAACTTCTCAGATCATTTCTGTGACAGAGCTATCAAATCAAGTGTGAGGAGAGTCCTTTGGCTGAACCAGCCCAATTGGGGTCATGCACAGAAAATAACGTTACAATATATAATATTGTTCCTGTAAACCTATTAGGATGAGACTTGCCTCCGGAGCCAAGGGGGCATACAAAACTCTCTTCAGGGCTGGAGAGATGGCTCAGTGGTTAAGAACACTGACTGCTCTTTCCAGAGGTCCTGAGTTCAATTTCCAGCAACCACATGGTGGCTCACAACCATCTGTAATGAGATCTGATGCCTCTTCTGGTGTGTCTGAAGATAATGACAGTGTACTCATATACAATAAATAAATATTTTTTTTAAAAAAACCCTCTTCTCAGATGAAGAAATAATCTTGAGTTTTTCCAGTCCTCTTAAACCACATTAATGTTTCTTTGTTGACAGAAATCAATAGATCAAAAGATATGCCAAGCTTTCTAAAAGGCTGAAATGGTAATCTTCCTTAGTTGATACAGAAAAGGTTAAAAGTCTTGGGCCTCCATTTGTTTGGAATCCAAATGGATCACTGGTATCCATTAAAGTCTAAAGAAATTCAAGAATTGCCACCGTTTATAAAGCATGTAACTAAATAAAGACTTAGACATCTATGTACCAGTGCTTAACCCTCTAGTCTTACCATTTGAAAAATAATAAATGAACTTAAAGATCTAGCCAAGATTTATAGGTAATTAATAAAATTGTAAGAGGCTGTAGAGATGAGTCAGAGGCTGAAGCATTGGCTGCATCAGCATGAGGGTCTGAATTTGATGCTCTGGGGTCTACACAGGATACCAGAAACCATTCAAGAACCTGGGACTCTTGTAAAAGAGCTGAGTGTGGCTGTGTGAGCCCATAATCCCAGAACTGGAGAAACAGAGACAGGGGGATATCTGGGGCTTGTTAGCAGGCCAACCTAGCCAAATTGGTAAACTTCAGTCCAGTGTTTCAAGCAATAAGGTGGAGAGAAGTTGAAGAAGACACCTGATGTTATTGTCTGGCCCAGTACTCAAGGCATGTGCGCCCTCCTGTATACACACACACACACATACACATGCACACACACATACACACGTACACACATACACAAACAAATAATAAACTAACTGTGACACAAAGATTTCCTATCACCCTAACCCTCTACTGTTTTATTGTCCCATGTGCCTCTAATTCAAAATGGTTCATAGTTACTGAACTCTGCTTGATTTGCTATGGAATTCCAGTTGAGAAAGTCAGTTTTGTCTTTTCCTGGAAAGGTCAACAGCACACCCAAACAGCAATGACGCAAAGCTCCACTGAAGCTATCATTCTCTCACTCCCCTAATCCTACTCCCACCCCCCACCCCTACTCCTCACTCCCACCCCCCACTACCCACCCTACTTCACACTCCCCACCCGCAGCATTGAATGGGGACTGAGCATTCCAAGTTTTCTCTGGCCCGTAACCAAAAGACAATCGAGGCTCTTTCGGACTTGTGGGGTGATGGAGATTCTGGGTCCTACATGTTTCCTCAGCAGCCTCATCTTTCTCACTAGAAAGAACCACAGCCTTTGCTCTGGGAAGAGTATCATGGCAGCCCTTTAACCAAATGACATTGGCCTCTGACCCTAGTTTTAAACTTCTCGTGTTATGCTAAGTCTGTTAAGCTTGTTTGTCCATATATGATAATCATGAGCTTTTACGCCAGGGCCTGGGGATGCTATGTCCTCATATATTATACTGTGCAATTAGATCGAATAGCCAAGGCATGTCTAAATTATTTAAAAGCACTGTCCGAAGCAACCACATTGGCAGAAGTTTCATCCAAGGTGGCTTTAGGAATAAATCTTTTTAACAAGTCTCCACATTCTGTGGAAAGTCTGTTAAAACACAAATAGCCTTTTTCAGTCAGTAGACTAGCAACTCCTAAAACTCCTCTTCTGCCTCCTTCCAATCTCCATCTGAAGTGTTGCATCTTGGACTACCTCTTTGTTGCCTTTGTCTGGATGATGAACCAAGTCAATCCAATGACATCATCTAAGCAATCACTCAACCATCAGTGGGTCTCAGGTTTTGATTATACAATGCTCAGAAGCATAGTGCATCCTTTATAGGTATCTCATAGATAGGTTTTCTGTCTTTGGTAACAATGAGGTTGGGCTTTGTTTTGCTTTGTTTTTCCCTTTCTCAGCCCTGGAAACACAAACCAGAGCATAGATGTGCTAGGTTACTGCCCTGCTACTGGCCCACAGCCCAGCCCATAATTGGAATATTAATGAGGGTGTGGGTGGGTATTGAGTGCACCAAACTAAGTCCATTTTGTTTTTTCTTTTCTTACTGTATGTGGTTCTGTACCTTAGCAGACTACTATCAAGCAGTGCTTCTCAACCTGTGAGTTACGACCTCTTTGTGGGGGTCAAATGACCCTGTCATCGTGGTTGCAGATCAGCTCTCCGGCATATCAGATATTTACATTACAACTCATGTACATTACAGTCATGAGGTAGCAACAAAATAATTTTGTGGTTGTGTTCACCACAACACGAGGAACTGTATCAAAGGGTCCCAGCATTAGAAAACCCATGGACCACTCCCATAAATGGACTATGGAAAAGGGATTTTATCACTGGACTTTGCTCAGGAGCCATGTGAACTCACAGGCAAACAAATTTAACCCATCTGATCAAACATCCGCTTTTGCAGCCACTGTGGAGCATGTTGGGTCAGCAGAGAATGTGGGTCTCCTACCCCACCTCCACACTGCTTCAGATGCTATACCACGGTTTTGTCTCTCACAGTACTTGCCCTGAAATATTTTGTCACATATTAAGTGGGATGCACTGTGAGAAATCAGTAGGCAATACTGATGTATGACTATCACAGAACACGCTTATATAAACCTACCTACATGGGTAGCCTATACAGGACCTAGACTGCTTGGACTAGCCTAGCTTTCCCTAGGTACAGCATTTTAGTGTATCAATACTGCAGGCAGATGTAAGACAAGTGAGGGTATGTTTGTGTAAACAGAAAGGACACTGGGAAAACATAGACTGAAGCTTTAAGGAATTCAGCAGGAAGAGCAGCTGCCAAACCAGAAGTGCCAGAGAGAGATGAGTGGGGTGGGGGGGGGGGGGGCGAGTGTACGTGGGTGTTCAGGACTTCTGCACTACTGTAGACTTTATAGACACCGTACATTTGCTAGCTTTTCTTTCTTATTTCTCTATCTATTTATTTATGATTCTTCAATAATAAATCCATCTTATTGTAAGTCACTTCTCTCCACTAAAACCTTTTTTTGAACCTTTTAAAAACACCAATAAAATCAAAAGTGTATAGAGTTGCACAGAAATAGTTTCTTTACACCCTTATTCTATAAGCTTTTTGTGTCTACTAAAAAAAAAAAAAAAGGCTCTCATGTAGTCCAGGATAACCTCAGACTTAATATGTAATCACCAGTACTTTTGAACTCCTGATCCTTCTGCCTCTGTCTCCTGAGGGCTGGGATTACTGACATAAACTACCATATCTAACTAAACTTTTTATTCTTTTACTATTTTACTTTAAAAAAATTTTTTTTGGTTAACAATGAAGACACAAGCCTGTAGTTCTACAGGGGTAGACTATCAGTGTTCCTGACCTCCACAGTTCTTTTCACCAGAGTTTTCAAAGCAGTAACTCACACGGAGCTGTCACCTCCTAGGACAACAATGCCTTCTGCTGGAATCTCTCATGAAGGCCTTGCCCGACGCTCTTATTGGAAACGTCAATAAGATGCAGCAGGCACGTGGTGTAATGGTTTGTATATGCTTGGCCCAGGGAGTGGTACTCCCTGGAGGTGTGGTCTTGTTGGAGTAGGTGTGTCACTGTGGGCATGGGCTATAAGACTCTGATCCAAGCTGCCTGGAAGCAAGTCTTCCACTAGCAGCCTTCAGATGAAGATGTAGAACTCTCAGTTCCTCTTGCACCATGCCTGACTGGACTCTACCATGCTTCTACCTTGATGATAATAGACTCTGATCCTGTAAGCCAGCCCCAATTAAACGTTGTACTTATAAGAGCTGCGTTGGTCATGGTGTCTGTTCACATCAGTAAAACCCTAACCAAGATACATGGTGACTGGTTCTTCTCCCAAGATGCTCTCTTGAGGTGCCATGCCAGCAAAGCAGAGAAGTCTTGCTTGGAGAAACATCTTTCAAGGTCTTCCTTTCTGTTGATAAATGTGGCCACACACCTCACCCCTTTCCTGGCAATGTGCTCGAATCACAATATCAAAATGATAGCGTTCCTCCAAACACCACTCTTATCACTGTAATGTGAAAACACGGAAAGACACCATGGCATGGTGAAGCTTTGCTTCACATGTCCCCTACTCCCCTGCCACAGATTTGCTTTTAAACAGACAGCACTCCTTGAACATGTCTCTTAACTCATGAAAATGTTTGGCCTTGGGGTCATATTTCAAAACTTTTGGGGCATATTAAGGGCTACAGAAATTTCTGCTAGATCCTGTGACTCTTCTTGGCCTTCTACTCCTTTGACTCTTCTTTGACTCCCTTAGTTTCTGTTTTCTTGTCTCTTCTTCAGCCTCATGTCCCTCTTCTTGTGCCAACAACTCTTCATTAGTCCCTTCCTCTGGAGCTCCTAGATGTCACCCTCAGCCATGCTTGCTCAGGTCAAGTTTGCTGCTACAGTTTTGCAAGCTCCTCATCCTTGGTAAGCCCTTTAAAATCATTGGCAAAGCCCTTGTCTTCATTCAGATGCCATCCTTACACTCCTTGATGATATCACCTCAAATCCAAACAAGTTACAATCCACTCGTGGAGGTTTTAATCTCTCAAGAATTTATCTGTGTCTTTACATTACAGCGATGGCTTGGGCAAAGCAGAGAGTAGTGTTGGGGGGGGAGGTGTGGGGATATAGCTCTGATATTGTGATGTGAGTGCTAGTAAAGGAACAATGTGTGGGGACATTTTTTAAAGTATAGAATAATGTTTATTTAGGGCATGGGAAGGGGAGTTGAGGTGGTAGAGACAGAGAAAGGCAGAGAGAGGGAGGGAGGGAGGGAGAGAGAGAAACAGAGAGAGAGAGAGAGAGAGAGAGAGAGAGAGAGAGAGAGAGAGAGAGAGAGAGAGAGAAGAGGAGTAGAGGCCAGCCATGAGCATGTGGAGAGAGGGGGAGGGGAGAAGGGAAGAGGGTAAGGGAGCAAGAGAAGAAAAGACAAGAGGTGGGGACATTGTTAACATCAGAGAAACTCTTGAGAGATCTTTCTCCAGGCAATGCGTCTCTATTTTGCCGGCATGGCCACTCAAGAGAGCATCATGAGAGAAGAGCTGAGTTACCATGACTTGCTATTCCTGCCACACACGGGTAGCGTAGGTGCAGTGGCATGCTCCAGAGCCTTAGGAAAACTCACTCTGCCAGATCACAAAGGGTTTCAACATGTAGCCTGCATCAGCCAGACTGTAATCTGTCTTTGGAAGCCTTAAACCCAGTATTGACATGCCCTCCTAAAGGTGAAAGTCCCGTCAGGCATTTAGTTCCAAAACAGAGAGTTTTTATCTACTTTAAACATTTGCTCTAGTAAATAATTTTCCCTTGAAGTCATCTAACCCAGAGTTTCCAAATTTCTTCAACTGTCTTCACGTTGGTATTCAGAGACTTGACATTCTGTACACATTACATAGTGAATAATTCCTTTTTTAAAACCCCATAATTCACCCAGAGTTAATGGTAACGCCAGCATCATTGCTTGATCTAGCCTTTCCTTTCAACGTTGAGGTCATCCTTTGTGCTTTGGTTATGATTGCCGAGTGCTGACAGGGCTATGCTTCCGTGCTTGGTCTTTAGTCCAGATCACTGGAAGCTTCTCCTTAAATGATATAGGCTGTAGTGGAATTTTTCTTGGTCTTGTTGCCTTCTGTCAAGCAGATTATTTAATGATTCCCATTGCTCTTTTTTTTTTTTTTAATCAAGATGACAACTTTGATTGAATGGGGCATGACTGACTGACACTCAGTAACCTTTACTGATTTCCCACCCCCGTAGTCCTTAACTGCTTTTAATTCTGTTTCCAAGTCTATCATTCCTTTCGGTCTCTTGATGGTGAAATTAGCAGTGGGTTTTGAGGTCCTGGTGAACAATACAAGATTAAATCAAGCACGGTGGGAAGTGGGAATGCTGCAATCCAGAGATACCCAACAGAGGAGACGTGCGAGGCTCCTGCCGAGCTAACATAGCCTACTGTTTTACAGGAAGCTTTTTTTTTTTTTCCTGATGTAGAACAGCACCTGCAAAAACAACAATAAAAAGGATATTATACCACATGCATGAAACAGTAGCATAGTCATTTATTATCATTGTCAAGTATTAGCACATTACATAGTTGTGGTTCTCTATTTTTACTTGACGGGCACAGAGTTGAGGTGTTCGTACCAACATCACCACAAATATGTAAGTAATGCTTTCTGCTGCTACTTTAGAATTACTACGAGATGACTGGGTGCCAGGAATTTTCCAGCTCCAGTCTAATCTTCCAGGACCATCATATAACATACACGGCGTATCACTGACGGAAGTCGTCAGTATGTGGGATATGATTGCATGTCCCATAACCAGAGCCCACAGCTCTCCACAGTCAAAACTAGTACCAAACTTGAAAGAAGGTGTGTTAGACTCCTTCAGTAGGGGATTATTCTTCATTTTTACTTTATTTTACGTTGCTTGTTTGCTTTTGAGATCGAATTTTACTATGTAGCTTAGATTGTCCTGGAACTCACTATACAGCCCCAGCTGGCCTCAATCTTGAGGCAATCCTCCAGTCTCAGCCTCCTTATATGTTATATTCAAGCTTGATGGTCTTGAAGATTTGTATGCTGCCATCCTTTGTGAATAATGGTCTGTATGATTAGGATGGTAGAAATGTGATCCAGCATGGTGACGCATGCACTTGGGAGGGAGAGGCAGGCAGAGCTCTGTGAGTTTGAGTTTGAGATCAGCCTGGTCTACAGTGAGAGAAAGAGAGAGAGAGAGAGAGAGAGAGAGAGAGAGAGAGAGAGAGTTGTCAGGACAGCCAGGGCTACACAGAGAAACTCTATCTTGAGAAAAAACAAACAAAATTAGGAAAAATATGAAGAAAACATACAGAATCATTAAAGTAATTTTGTATTATAAATTCATGTATACTCCATCCTGAAACCAAATGAGTCCATTCTGACAAGTGAGACGAACTAGTGTTGGTGCACAAGGTTTTGACCAGTCTCTCAAAACTGAGGAGCAAACGACACATTGCATTTATCCCAAGGCTGCCTTTTTATGTAGCAAAACAGAACTTAGAAATATCCAGACAAACTGTAACCTAATTCGAGAATACATTCTTTAACAAGTAGCTGAGTCTTCGCCAATGATAGCAGATGAGCATTTAGTGAACCATAGACCTCAAACCAATAAAGCTTGCCCAATAAAGCAGTTGCTGACCTGTATCCAAGCAGCCTCGTTCTATATGTGATTTCTGTTTTCTGCCAAATTGTTGAGTAGAACTCTCCAAACTGCCTTTATCCCGAGGGATAGCTGATAATAAATGGACCTTTTGTTCAGCTCCAAGTGATGCTATTAAATGTAATATGCCCAAGGTTTTTCTTCTTAATGAGCAGCCTGGTTTGTTAACGTCACGCAGAACAAGCTGAAGTTGCTGCATTAAGAACATATAGCATACCACAGAGATCTTGGGAACATCCAGAGTCCCTGGTGCAAGCTGGGAGCTGGCTCCTCACTGGCCCATTCAGAGAACTTTGCCTGGGCACTATAAGAAAAATCACCAGGCCTGAAGACCAGCAGAGCCTTGTCAGATATATCAGCAGAGAGACTGTTTACAAACAGAACAAAAACTCCAAAGACTCATCTAGTACCCACCAAGGCTACAAGCAGCTCCCTCGGCACCCAGCTACTCTTTGGATGGCATCCAGGGATCAAAGGTCAGAGGTTGCATAACGTAGCACATGATCCACCAGCCGTGCACAGATACACAATCACCCTTTGGCAACAGGCCTTGGCTTTCATAACCACATTCTTGGATTTGCTCGTGAATTGTTTAAACAGCCACGAAATGAATATCCATGCCTGACGATCCTACTCTGCTAAGGAAAAGTGTGTTGAGTAGTTAAAGGTGCTCAGACAAATGTAAACAGAGATACCTGACCCTGACCGTTACAAAACCGGATAAAGACACAACGATTTGGAAATTGCTGAAGAACATAGCTATATGGTTAAGGATATTTTCAATATTTAGCATTTTCGGCAATATTTAACATGTTCTCAAGAAACAATATAAGCTACTAATTAGAACCAGCAAAAATACACACACACACACACACACACACACACACACACACACAGAGAGAGCTAACCTGAGGGCAACAGGAAATTTAATGCCATAGCCACAGTCAGACTCAGGTCCTAACAGCACCAGTCCTGTCTCCAGCCCACATTCACACTTTGCTCTCCTTTAATGAGAAAGAATGGCGGGAACAGGCAGCAATTGAACAAGGGCCAACACCACAAGTGTATACTAGTCAGGCTCTGCACAAAAGCATGGCATTCCTACAACAGCAAAGCGGGGCTGGAACAGTGGTAGCGCTTACGAAGCTGGGGAGAAACAAACGCTGGAACTGGCTCAGTAGGGTAGGATGGATAGCAAAGCTGAAAAGATGCTGAAGGGGCCTCCAGGAAACCCCGCACCAAGGTCAGGTACATCTACTTCTGAGAGGAGGTGGGGGACCAGACCACAAGCTTTCATGGGATCCCGAAACATCATAATTCCATGAGAAATCCATTGTTTTGATTAATGACGTGAAAAGGCCTGTAGATACAGGCCAAGATGGAAGAACAAGACAAAAAGATCTACAAAAGCTTTAAGAGAAGTGAGACTCTTGGAGAATGCCCATGCCTCTGGGAGCAGATTCACCAACTCAGAAAGGGCAGGGATAGGCTCTTTGTCCAGCTAAGATCGAAAGGCCTGAAAAATAAAACAGGAGGTGGTATTTTGGGGAAGATCAGAGAGATGTTTTTCTCTCCAAGGTTCTTACAGACCCCAGAAAGGTTTGTAGCATTAGAAGTGTTACTATGGCTTCACATGGGCAAACTCACTGGCCTGCTATCACGTGATCCGACCTCATTTCAAGAACGCAACAGATAAACAAAGGGCCATTTATGGTCAGTCAGAGCAGCAAGATGGGTGGTGGCCACTTTGTAAATGATCAATAGCAGGTCAGAGAGAGGAGACTGGGATGGGGTTTTTCAAGAGATTCTTAACCTCCATGTCTTCCCACCCATAGGCATATGTTGCCAGGAGCACTCACACAGATCTTGAGGTTAATTGACAGCCCCAAACAAGGCCTTCATTATAAAACCTCATTATGAGTTCTGCTGAGTTGGCCCAGGAGCCCCGCAGAGCAGTGCTGGCTCTGCCTTCTTCATTTCTTCACTCTTCTCCGCCCAAATTTTGTCCATCCGCGATTCTTGGTGATGGTGTTTTATGTAACCACGGGCCTCTCACTACTTAGGACTTGGTGTGATTAATGGTCTTAGGAACACTGCCCCTTGGCACTGTTGTGGAAAACAAAAAACCAAACCAAAACAAAAAAACTAAGACCAAAACCCCCCAGAAAGCAAAAAATCCCAATAAACAAAACAAACAAAAAAACTCACAACTTTCACCTTTGAAGGAAATAAAAGATTTTATTCTGGAGCCAAATGTCACTGCCCAGGATCCAGGTTTCCCCAGATACCGTGTTCCACAGTGGATGAGGTTTCTTGAGCGATGTTATTAGTTACAGATCAAGGTCATAAATCAAAGGACTTTTGGAATACATGAGTGGGGGCCGCGGGCGGGTGGGGTACAGCAAGCAGGGAAACTGCTCTGGGTTCCAGATGTTGTCTGATGATGTTCTTAGCTTTCGGTTGTGGAAAGCACTAGCTTCCTTGGATTACATTTTAAAGGCTTTGGCAGTCTCATTTGAGGTGGCAGTCTGATTTGAGGTGGACAGTAGAAGGATTCAAAGTGGCCCAAGATACAATGGCTCTGGCCTGCAACCTCCTGCTTCTAACCAAGCCAGTACATCTCATGAAGCCTGCCAGTCTCCTGTCTGTCTGTCTGTTTATCTGCTTACAAGACCCCTCCACCATTCCCTTCCTCCTCCCTCTCTCTTGCTATTATTCTTTTGTTCCTAACCACCATTTCCTTTGGATTAGGCAAGCTTCTATATTTACTTCAAGATGATAACACAAAATCAAAGACATTTGGGTCTCTCTCTCTCTCTCTCTCTCTCTCTCTCTCTCTCTCTCTCTTCCATTGGACTACAAGTCACAGAATGGAAACTGTGGCGTAGAGTTGGCTCTACTCTTTTCCATAATAAAGAAGTTCAATCATTTGGTCCCAGAGAATCTTTTTTGTAGCTTTCCCCCTCCCCCATCTCACTCCCACCCTCATCCGGCTAAGGACTTCACTTGCCAGCACCTTTTCCAGTGCTAACTCAGACCCCTGCTTTCTGTCCACCATCCCTACCAGCGCTACACTGGTTCTGAGCCTGGCTTTATTGCTAATGACACCTCTATTTATAATGTATCCCATACATTATGCCCAGCTTAACCTTTAGTAAACTGTACGTGTGTGTGTGTGTGGTTTTTTTTTTTTTTGATAGCTTATGTTTATTTCTTATGAGCCTCATCTTTTAGAGACCATTGTTTGAGATCACAAAGCTGTGCGACCTCTAACAAGATCTTGAATCCTTCCCACCTGTCTCTAAGTTCTTACTCAGGGCCACGAAGCAGCCACGCCTAAGACATGGTTGCCATTCTGTGGGGCACATAGTCCAGTTGGAGAAGGAAGGAAGAACGGACCAAATGGTTATGATTCCATGTGGGCGTAAGAGGTAAGTGGAGAAGACACACCTAATCTAGAGGAAACAGATAGCTAAGCCAGTTATTAAGAACAAAAAGAATAACCAGAGGGAGGGGGAACTGGGCGATGGCAAGGAAGCTATTTTAAAACCACAAGAGTAAGAAAGACGCTCGGACAAGTTTTCTGAGGTGCATAGTGTGGCTAGACGTGGAGATGTAGAAACAGAGGAGATCGTGACAAATAGAACCACATCCTGCTGGGCTCGGAGTACTGTGCTCTGCAGCTGGCTTTAATCTACCCTGCGCTTTCCTTCTTAAACCGCATTGAATGGAAGAATAAGAAGGGGAGGTTGTGTTAGCTGCAGATTCCCGAGCTCTGCATGAAGAAGTTCAGATTCAACAGGTCAGAGACTAAGTCAGGAATCTGTATTTCTCACCGCCCCTCCCTTCTCAGGGTGATATAGCCGATTGGCTAGGCGGTTCCTTTGCAAACACAGCTGTAGGTAGCATGATCAGATCTGTTTGAGAAAAGTCACTCTAGCAGAAAGTTCCCTGGGTACCTGCTCACTCAGCAAGAGACCCTAATCCTTTGATAATCCTCCCATAACCCTCTCTGTGGCTCAGGGGCTGCAAAGCTTAGGACAGGCTCTGAAAGGAAATCTGCTAACAAGAGGCTTCTGAGAAGACCGTGTCTGAGTGGTCTTGAATTATATTTTAGATCTTTTATATTCCAAATATAGATGTAATACGTATGCGGTGAAGGTGGCTGGCCGTGAACGATCTGACACTGGATCCTCTGAAGGGGATTCTGGGTTCTGGAGGATGGGCTGTACTGAACTGAAGCACAGAGCCTGGAGCCAACGATCCCTATTCCATCTAGTTGGGCTGCAGGAGCTCTTAGCAGAACAGAACCTGTGCTCGTTAACACAAGTCCAGGGGGTATTTGGGTGCAGGCCACAAAGCTATTTACTCCGAAATACCAATTATATCATGTTAGAGAGCCGAACCCACTTGGACTAACGGAGTCTAATTTCTTGCAGTCAGTGATTAAATACACTGATAACTAGTTCGTTTTGGCTACAATCATAGCTTTCTGACCAAGCCTGTAGGTCCACTTTTTGAAACAGCACACCAGGAGTTTTCAACCCTTTGCCACATCACTTGTCATTTTTAAATTTCACACTAGAGAACCACGTGATCAAGTTACCAAATAGAAGGCAAAAAAAAAAATCTCATGTTTTAAGTAAGTTACAATTTTGTGTTCGGCTACATTTATAGCTCTCTGTGGCTGCATGTAGACCATGGGCACAGTATGGACGAGCCTATACCATGGGGTTAGAGTTTCACAAACTTAGCCTTCTCTTAACCTGGTCATTCTCGGGAAGAAAGCCAGGCCACTGGACACCGACTGATGACGGACACGGCAAGGTGATGTCCATCTTACTTGGTCTTGCAACCTCCATCCACTTCACAGTTCAGGTCTTCTGATGCTCAGGGCTCAGCTTCTGTCTCAGCTTCATTGGACTATTCCACAGGAGGTCTCGGCTCTTCTGAAGGTGGGCAGAACTTTTTAAAAGTAACATTCTACAACCCCAAAAGGGCAAGAATTACATCTTAAGATTCTTTTTTTCCTGGCTCTCTGTGTTAGATTTCTAAGGCAGTGTAAAGAGACAGAAGGCAGAAGAGACAGGCGTCTGGCCTTCAACAGACAGAACTGTGTTTATTAGTGTTCATCAAGAAGGGCAGTCTTTCTTGGGAAATTGAGGGATCTGTCAGAGGGAAAGGCTGGTCGTGACTCTCTATAGTGGTGGGGTGAGGGTTTAGGAATGGAACTGTTGCACTGTAACTCTGTCCTGCTGTCTCTAACCCACATCTTTCTCCTTCCTAAAGTTGTTTGCTGAAAAAGCAAGACAGGTTGTCCCGACAGCCCTTCCTAGGACGACAAAGCTGAGTGTCTGTGGTATTGTAGGAATCCTGTTTTATGACTGATGCATGATATTACCCTGAGCTTGGGTGAGTAGGGCTGGAATCATCACGAGGGTGAGCTGAGACTCTTTGGTTTCTTTTCTCTTTCTCGATTTTAGGATGTATTTATTTATTTAAGGTCACATGTATATGTATGTGTATGTGATGTATAGGTATAGGTATAGGTATAGGTATAGGTATAGGTATAGGTATAGGTATAGGTATAGGTATAGGTACAGCTTGTTTCAGGCAGGAGTATTTGGATTGGGCTGTATCTATGACTGAGCTCAGGGTTCAGTGCAAGACCCCTATGTACCTAACCTATCCAGGTTAGTAAGTCATCTACCACTTTGGCAGGGTCTTAGCCAGCGAGTGACCCAGCCCTGTATTTTACTCTGGGGACATTCAAGCTTGCAAGGTAGCAGGATTTTCATGGTCACAGATAAGAACCTCAGTCTTCAAACCTCCTTAGCTGGGCCTTGCAACCCTTATTCATTCCTAATAGACTGTCTCAGAGAATTTTGTGCAGGGAGTCTACAGTCTCCGAGACTCCAGCCAGCATTCTGTTTCCCATGTGCATAGTGTTCAGTAAAAGACATTTGAACAAGTGCACTTCTGATGAAGAGGCAGGGAGGTGGGCAGTGTAGCACAATGCTCTGTGCCTGACTTGACCAGGATGCCAGGCCAACACCTTATTCACTGAGCACATGGTGTTCTGAGCCATTTGCTCAGAAGCAGAAGCAACCATGGTAAATTCTACAGCCCTGGTCAACAGCAAGCCCACAGTATGGTAGGGGTCACTGCAAGCAGTCAGGTTATACAGTGCTCCAAGATCAGGTTGCCGTCTGGAGAAAGGGCACAGAAGTCAGCTGCTGAATACACAACATACAAGACTAAGCCCAACAAGTCATTTTAAACGTAAGTATAAAAAAAAAGAATTCTGGGAAGTGTTTAGAAAGTAAGTGGATAAATCTAGAAAGATAGTTGCATGGTTAAAGCATTTGTTGCTCTCCTAAGGACCTGGTTTGGTTCCCAGCACCCATACCAGACACTCACACTGCCTGCAACTCCAGTTCCTGGAGACCCAATGTCCTTTTTGGATGCCTTCATGGACACTGTGCATACAAGTGGTGTGTGTGTGTGTGTGTGTGTGTGTGTGTGTGTGTGTGTATACACATATATGTAATTATACATACACAGTCACATCCTGTGTCAAAATTTCACAAAGGTCCCCACAGTTGGTGCTTTTTATAAACAAGCAATTTTAAATTGGGTAGGAACCACTTTCCTCTGACATGAAGGAACCATGGTTCCATTGGCCAAAGTTTGGGCCATACTTGGGCCATTTTCTTCCAATACCAAACAATTAGCAGCCCCCATGGTACTGGGATAGATCAGCAGCCTAGAGCCAGAGTTCCTGTGAAAGCAAACACATTTATTACTCCAACTTCTCTCAGTGAGGGAAGAAGATGGCATGTGCTGGCATTTCCTGTCTGCTTGTATAACTGCTGCCACTCATCTTCTTGACGGCACAGTGCTCCCCACCTCGGCATCTTGAGGTTCTTCTTGCCTGAGAATACGAGCATCTATTTTCAAAAGAATTCCCTCACGTACCTTCACCAGTCAGTTTTTATGAAGACCAAATCCTGGTCATGCACCACAGGATTCGGGTCTTTTCATGGTACTCTCTACCCACCACCTCAGAGTTCTCGAAGCCTCTGACTAGACAAAGAAGAATTCAATGATAAGAAGAGTAACATAGAGCCCTCTGCAAGGACGGCCCAATCCCCTGATCACAGTGGCAGCACAAAGCACAAGTTCCCCTATAGCCCACCCTATGGTCTCTGTCCACCCTGACAGTACCAGCTTTGTGATCAGGTGACCCTCATCCCAGGCCCAGGGTTTAAGTTGGCAGGAGTTCTCTGCCTTGGCAAGCTTTTGCTTACTCACAGCCGGAATCTTTGCAATAGTTAAATTTTAATCTCAATAAAAAAAAAAAAAATCCCTGTAGCCAAGGGGTGGGGGCAGGAATATCAGGAGGCTGGGAGCAGCATCCAGGTATGTGACAAAGGGTGGCATCTGGAATGAAGAGGCAGGTCCTCAGTTGTCCATGCCAGCACTGGGGCCAATAAACTTTATCATTCTGTTTGGACTGGTGCTGGGTTTTTGTGTTTAGAAAAACCTAAAGGCGCTAGCCTGTAGGATGGTGCTGGCATCAGGGTCAGTGAAGATTAACAACCCAAATGTTAAGTTAGGGTCCTCAGCTAAAGTTTCCCTGACTTGGTTAATAAATAAACCAGTGATTAAGCTGCTCCAGCACATTCTATCCTGTAGCCTAGAAAGAACCTTCCTTATTGCCAGCAGACACAAAGACTAGATTAGTAACTCCAGCCTCTGTCCAACCTCATTGTGGCTGTGTCTGCTCTACAGAGTACATGGCAAAGCCACCCTCAACTCCATCCAGGGTCAGCATGGGACCATCACGGAAACTCAGAGGCAAAGGCAGGCCCCTGGAGCCCTGGCATGTGGGACTGGCCCAGGAGGGTTTGGGTGTGTCTGCCAGTGCTCCACCACTGTGCCCACCCTCAAGCCCACTACCTTACACACATTTCTTTCATCACTCTTATGACGATCCCACACCACAAAATTGCTGTTTGTGACCTCTGCAACACACAGGAAATTTATAGCTCAGAAACATTAGATAACAAAAGTAAATTGAAGCTGGGCATGGTGGCACACGTCTATAATCTAGCACTCAGGAGGCAGAGGCAGGTGGATTTCTAAGTTTGAGGCCAGCCTAGTCTAAAGAGTGAGTTCCATGACAGCCATGGCTACACAGAGAAATCATGTCTCTAAAACCAAACCAACCAACCAAATAACCCCAAACAAACAAAAAACAACTCCCCAAACAAAACACCAAAAAACAAACAAACAAACAAGTAAAAGCAAATTGTCAGAAGCAGAGGTCCCAAGTCCCATGACCTAATGTCAGAGACTGAGTTTGTACAGATTACAAAGGCATTTTCCCACAGAGAGATCAGTGAGTGGTATGGTTTTTGTGTGTGTATGAAGATCAATGAATCAAGGAGAAAGATATAAAGGGGCCATGGGAAGGAAAGAAGGCAGGAACCTGTGGGCAGGGACGCTGCAAGACACCTAATCTGTATGTTGAGATCTACTGGAGCATGTATGTGCTGTGAACTGCAGCCAGGCCCCAGCACTCAGGGAGAGAGCAGCAGAGCAGGCAGGTGGTCCCTCATGCAGTTCTTCTGGACCAGCCCTTGTAGTCGTCTTTTCTGATATCTGGGACATGGAAAACTGGGCAGTTCATGATACTTCTGCTATGAAAGCTCTTTTTTTTTTTTTTTGGTTTTTCGAGACAGGGTTTCTCTGTGTATCTCTGGCTGTCCTGGAACTCACTCTGTAGACCAGGCTGGCCTTGAACTCAGAAATCCGCCTGCCTCTGCCTCCCAAGTGCTGGGATTAAAGGCATGCACCACCACCACCACCCAGCATGAAAGCTCTTTAGACTCAAAATCCTTTCAAAAAAGAAGTTGGTCTTTCTTGGTGTTTTGAACATTTTGTTCGGATAATGCTGCAAATTTTGTCATTCTTGTAGAGATTGATTTGTTTTAAACAAATCAAATGTATTTGCTCTTAAAAATAGTGTTTTGAGTGACTTGTTCAGGATTCAAAAAAGAGAAATCCCAAGTGTTTCAGTTACAACCCAGCATTCCAACTGTGAAGCTAGAGCCGTGTGGTTGAACATACAGCCCACACTGTCAGCCCCAGACGGCAGGACTCAACATAGAGCCCACACTGTCATCCCCAGACGGCAGGACTCAACATAGAGCCCACACTGTCAGCCCCAGACGGCAGGACTCAACATAGAGCCTACACCGTCAGCCCCAGACAGCAGGACTCAACATAAAACCCACACCATCAGCCCCTAGACAGCAGGACTCAACATACAGCCCACACCGTCAGCCCCTAGACAGCAGGACTCTCTGTTCCTCCCAGGACCATTGCCCAGAAACTGTCCTTCTAAAATGTCTTCCTGGTTTCATATCCCGTCTCTGTGACAGACCCATATTCTCCTGAGGTGGCCTATGCTCCATCCATTCTTCCAGTGAATGTGCATTAATGCCTGCTAAGTGCCAGACAGATCTCCCCACTGGGATTGTAAGTTCTATGAAAGCTCTTTGCGGTGGATTGACACTGCAGACTCTGGAGACATTACCTGGATCACAGTCCCAGCTTGTTAGATATAGGGCCCTGGGAATATCATTCTGTAGCTTGGTATAGAGGTGGCAGCAGTACCTGGAGGTGGCGCAGCCTCTACTGGGAAAAGTGCATGAGTGTAATGCAGATGATGGCTTTCCTTACGGCCAGGTGTGAGGAGCTGGGTCCCCACATGGCAAGGACCTGTGGGGATATTCATGCAGAATCTCCCGGCCAAGGGAATGCTTGGTTCCCTTTGGTCTTGTATTCGAGTTCTTGGCTTTGCTATCACAAGTCTCTACTTTCACGCTGTCTGTTACAGCCGTTTCCCTAGAATTAGAAAAAGAAAGCTGAGACTATGATCCATTCTTGTTTGTCTCTGAGGATCGTGGAACAGAACAGATCACTGCTTCTCTGTTAGTAATGGTGATGTGGTTGAGTCAACACAAGGCCCTGGTCTGGGTATGTCAGCTAATGTCCGAATGTTCTCTTCCAGTGGGAAGTTAGTTCGAACAACAATTTGCCCACCAGCCTGTTCCCAAAAAATGTTAGATGGTTATCAAAAAGTTATAAAGGTCTTGCTGGATCATTGGCTCCAAGATTTAATAGGAACATGCAGACATGAGCCAAGCAAGGATGACGAACTGACTCAGGGTCCTAGTTTGCTGAGACCACTGGGCATTGGGAGAATTAGATTAGGATACGGGATGCCAATAATTAAATCAGAATTTTCTTGGTATGTGTCTATCATTTCTCTATACTGTGACCACAATTGCTAACAACCATGGTCACCTGGTTATACACCAATGTGCTGAGTTAGATATTAACTGCTTGTTGAAGCTGTGCTTCCTCTTTCTTCATACAGTTCATGGGGTAGCAGGAAACCACAGAAATTGAGGAGGAGGAAGGGAAAAAGTACAGTGTGCACATTACTGTCAACTGTAGGAAGGACTTAAAAGAGACTGTACCTGAGAAAGTGAGAAAATGAATGTGAAACCTTTTCAGCTGTGAAAACACAGATGCCTAGGTAAAGGCGGCCTGAGCTGTCTCAGAGCCAGAGCGTGGGAACTGCCTCTCGGTCAAAGTCTTCTTTTCTGTATTCCACAGGTCGTCCTTCAGGTTCTGAACCCTGCTGGGGCTGGACCTTGCCAAGAATCACATAAGCTCACAGATGAAAAGCACAGCAGTGGTTACAGCTAGCACAAGTTCTGTGTATAAGTCACTTGTAGCATCATCTCGACACAACCCAAGTTAGCAGGAGTGAGCAGACTAATACAATAGAGAGTAAGCACTTCTCCTAACAGTAAATACAGGCTGCTTTAGGGAAACACAAAGGGGCATGTGTAACCCACAAAGATTCACAACCTAAACGAGAATTTTAAAAACCAGCTAATCATAGGAAGGGGATGCAATGATAGGGAGGAAAATGTTCCCGATGGCTTGCAAAGACACAGAGGAGAGGATGCTTGCTTTCTATGATGTGTCCATACAAAACGCAAACCACTAAGAACCATGACTACGTGTCTTCTGTTTTTGTTTGCTTGGCATTGTGACTAAAATGCCTTAGAGAACAATTTAGAAGGAGGAAAGATTTGCTTGATGATTTCAGAATGTTCAGTCCCAAGAAACAAGACACCCACAAAGGCCTGCCCCTAGTCACCTACTTCCTCCTGCTAACCCCACCTCCCCAAATGACCACAACCTTCCAAATCAGCACCCCCAGCTGGGGACCAAACATTCAGAACACGAGCCTGTGGAAGACACTTGATAGTCCAACCATGATACTGTATCCACTGAACCTTTAATGTATAATTCCAGATAATTCAGACTCAGATAGCAAAGGTCAAGTCTAAACTACATTCATCTCCAGCAAGGTCAAAACGGCTCACACATTTTCTTTTGTCTTCAGTGGCAAACAAGCACGCAAGCTTCTCCAAGCAGTAGGTTAATCTCCTGGTTTCTTGGATTTTTGCTACAGGCTCCCTGGGACACAGTGTGGTTGATGCTTTTCACCCCATGCCCCTAGCACAGCACATTACACATAAAAACTGCCCAATAATGTGCTAAGTTTTCACCTGCTGGCTAATTTTTATTTTTTTAAAGAACAATTGCTTTCATGGCAAATGTTCAGATGGGTTCTGCCAATACACGCACTGTTTCTCTCGACATTAAACTCACAAAAGGCAAGTTTGGGCCTGGCTCCAACCTCCAACAGTCTGCTGATCTTCAAGATGAAATCACCACAGAGCTGTGTTGTAGGACCAGCCAGCAAACCTCAGTGCAAACAGAGTAAACATCAGAAGGACCACAAGTAAAGTGAGTTGTGCACAGTGAGAGTGTGCAACAGGAGGGCTCAGGGAACCAGCTGGATCAGTGATTAAATGTCAATTTTTAAAGACACTAAAGGGTTAAGGAATGCTCCCAGCAAGTAATAATTTTTCTTAGAAGGCCGATAACATTTCTTTCTTAATTAAACAAAACAAAAGGATTTTTATCCAGGGATAATGAAAAGAAAGGGATTTTGTAATTCATCTGACTCAATCATTTTCAAACAAGTTTTGGCTGAGAAACTCTTTGTTTAAACCATTACCAAGATGTGTAAACAAGCAAAAGTATCAACTGTTCTGGCAGGGTCAGGGTTGCCCCTCTGACCCTAATTTAATCTACTAAGAACTCAAGGATAGGAGGGGATACTTCATCTAGCAAAAGGCTCATGGTCCAAGCCAAGAGTGAGTTCAGTCCTGAACATCCATGTAAGGAGCCAGGTACAGTCACAGGCATTGTCACCTCAGTGCAGGGAGGCAGACACAAGAGGATTTCTGGGGCTCACTAGCTAGTTGGCCTAATCAGCCAGACTCTGTCTCTGATGGTAGAATTATGTTCTTTATTTTCTTTTTCTTGTCTGCATTTGCGTCTTTTCTATGGTGAACAGATATTATCATAAGAAAGGTGAAGACTTAAAAATGTCAACAGGTAGTAAAGTTATCATCCAGTGACATCTTGCAGTACACTTCATTAACTATGCTCTAAAATGTCATTGCAAAGCCAGAGCTGGTCACCCCAGCTACTCTGTTCTTTCTAAACTGTCTTTTTTTTTTTTTTTTTTTTTAGCAGTTCCTGGAATCAAACCCAGGGCCTGAAGTGCAGTAGGCAAGCATCCTACCATGAGGAATAGTGTCAGTGCAGTCCCTCATGTTTAGGAAGCCAAGACAGGACAACTGTGAGTTCGAAGTCAGTCTGGACAACATGGACACCACATAGTAAGTAAGACCTTGTCTCAAAGAAAAACGTTACTTAAGAATAATTTTTATAGTATAAGGAAATATTTGTTAAGATGTCAAACTTAAGAAACATAGTTGTTGCTGGGTAGTGGTGACACATACCTTTAATCCTAGCACTCAGGAGGCAGAGGCAGGTGGATCTCTTCTGAGTTCAAGGCCAGCCTGGTTTTCAGAGTGAATTTCAGGACAGCCAGGGCTATACAGAGAAACTCTGTCTAGAAAAACAAACAAAAACAAGAAACAGTTGTTGAGGCTATGAATAGTAGTCGAATAAGATATGTATTTTTTTAAAAAAAAATACTTGCATTTGAGTAGTATAGATGTTTTTTCTTCTATTTTCTGCACATTCCAGATATGTTACAAAAATTAGATTATTTTTATAATTGAAATATGGGGGAGGCCAGATGGCTCAGCAAGTAAAGCATTTAGCACATAAGTCTGACGACATGAGCTTGATCCCCAGAACCCATGTGAAATATAGAGAGAGCTGGTTCATAAACATTGCCCACTGACATCCGCATGTGCGCTGTGGTGTGGACTCATACACGTGCCCCTCCATATACATGTGTGTACATACAGTACATTCTAAAACCTAATGCTCTTCCAGTTCGTGTCCTGTTATGTTGCCTAAGCTTGTCTGTAACTCAAGTGATCCTCTTGCCTCAGCTTGTCAAACAGCTAGGGCTATAGGCACGTACGTACCACCTCACCTGACTCAGAAGACAGACGTGTTTAAGGGAAAACGCTGGGCAAGACAGACTCCTTAACAAATCTAGGACCAGATGTCAAGAAAATATATCTCTGAGAACCATTGATCTTGCAGATATATTTTCTTGACATCTGGTTGTTTTAAGAGTAGAGCTCTGGGGCCAGAGAGATGGCTCAGTGGTTAAGAGCACTGACTGCTCTTCCAGAGGTCCTGAGTTCAATTCTCAGCAACCACATGGTGGCTCACAACCATCTGTAATGGGATGCGATGCCCTCTTCTGGTGTGTCTGAAGACAGCTACAGTGTGCTCATATACATAAAATAAATAAATCTTAAAAAAAAAAGAACCATTGCTACAGAATAATAAAAGCTATTATAATTCCAAACACTGACAGAACATATAGCCTATCATTTCTTATATTATCCCAGTGAAAGATCAGACTCTACAAATATCAAGTGCTACTTGTTTAAATTTAAAGAGACTTAAAATCGCTAGTCGTGAGTCTGTCAAGTCATATACAGCTAATCACAGTCATTCTTAGCCAAACATCTTTAAGTTTTATGGGAGCCACGGTCCTGATGGCCCACAGTCACAAGTTCTCATTGCTTCATCTCGCAGAGGTGAAGGATGAACAAAGCCACAGTCAGACTATACTAACAGTTTGTCTATTACAGATCACCTCCCTCTCATCTATGTGACAAGGTGGCTTCACTAGTATCCTAGTAGGACTCAATATCCTAGCTATGACCCTCTATATTCTTACATGTTAGTCACACCATAAAGATCTTCGTATGCCACTTTAATAATATTGAGGCATCCTTTGCCCTAAACAAGACTCTGATGGTCACACATCTACCTCCTTTCATGTGATGCCCAAATTATTTGAAGATTGACGTACTATAAACATAACTTACACTAAACATTACACTGTTAATCCAATACTAGATGCTTAAAATTCCTAATTAAGTGGTCAAGAGCTTACATAAGAACCACTGAGGCCATGCATCCATTTACAACAATATAGCCACCCCAGCTTTAAGCCAAGTGTTATTTCAGAGCCAACATATTCATCCGTGCAGCTCTACACAAAAGTAATACATTTATTCCTTTCCTCCATCACCTATCGTTTTAATACTGCCAAATATTATAATGCAGCAGCTCTCCGGATAGTCTTACATGATCACACGAGTCAATGGGTTCATTAAAGGAATCAGTTTTGCTGGACTCAAACATGTGGGATTATTAACAAATTTCCCTTTACAATCCCAACCCTCACATTGTGCCATAGCACCAGTCTTCCTTTCAACCCCCAATTTTTGGGAAAGACTTTTTTTTTTTTTTTTTTTTAGCTTGGTCTTAGTGCTTGTTAGCACTGTCATGGCAGTGCTACTGTCTCCTTTCTAACTAGGGCCAGATGAAGGCTCACACAGTTTCGACACATCTTCTTACCCTTTATTCACTGTGGTTCTCGTTAAGCCATGTTAGATAATGCCCAAAGTCTTCTTGCAGGATTCCAGATCAAGTCATTTCCTACTGTAATTTTACAAGCCACTTGTGGGTTTAATGTATCTGCACCTTTCCTTTGTAACAACAACCACAGGATAATTTTCCTTGCTTCTGTTCTATGACTGGCATCGGCCTCCTCCATTGGGTTGCAAGTTACAACAGAACAGGGAGCACTGTGCGCTTACTGGGAATTTGCCTGTGTAGCCTCCAGCTGAAATCCTGGATACTTGAGAAATATCTACTGAGTGGCATCTTAAGTAAAGCTGTTTTGCAAGTTTCTCGGTTCTGTCAATTCTACCTTACTCAAGTGTAAGGTAGTGCCTCACACTCGTGCCTCAGACACCAAACCCAAAGCCTCCTTTGGTCCTCCGTTAGACACTCTTGTTCATGCCGATGAAGGGTACCAGTGCTCAAGGAACATGCCTCTCTCTTGTCATCAGACCAAACCGATTTCTTGGCACTTGCCTAGCTCTGTCACAGACCACATCCTTAAGATGGTGTCACTTAGTGACTCTTAGGCATGGAAACAAAATCACTGTAATTGAGGGAGTTAAAATAAAAATAGAGAATTTCAATCTACTTTACCTTATAAGAAAAATACATCAGGTAGCCTCCTAATGCTAGAAACAAGTGTGAGGTCACACACACAAAACAAAATCATTGTTTCAACTAAAGGATCTGGACAGTGCTTTGCTCTTGATCAATAGGGTGCGCTCAGGGAGAGAGAACACACCTGGGTAGTTATTCTTCTGAGGAAGGTGGTGGCGGTGTGTTTTCCCCACTGGCTGGGATCAGATCTCACAGTCTTAATGGGTTAGTCTGAAAAGAGTTGGCCCACAGGAAATAGAGAAAGGGAAAGGTGTCTGGGCTCCAAACAGATAAGGGTCACTGATCCAGACCAGCAAATTCCTAAAACAAAGCAGTGGGCCTTTGATTAAACAAAGACTGCACTGGGTGAGAAGGATCAGAATGTTTGCCAGGCAGAAAAGACTGCTATTTGATATTTCTTGCACTATTGACAACAGGAATTTAAATCCTCAGATGTTGTTTGGTCTCATATATAACAAAAACAAAACAAAAACAAAAATAAACAAAAAAATTGGGTGGAAAGTGTTATCTCTTTCTACAGCAATGAAATCTCCATGGATTTTTTTTTCTTGTCTCCTTTGATCTAAATACTTAGAACTTGTGAGCTGGTTAGGCTTTCAGAATGGCAGAGCTTGTCACAGGGCAAGCAGAGGAATAGGTTTGAAAGGAAAGCGCAAACAGTGCTCTGAGATTCTACCGATGTCAAGGAAAATGAAAAGAACTGAGAGGCACTGGGTGTTAGTGACTCCTCCTACTTACACAGGAGAGTATTAAGGCTCCAAAAACAAAGCTTACAGTGTACCTAAGGAGGAGGCTTAGCCCTCTCTCCCTGAGACAAAAGCGAAGACTCACAATGACCTTGCAACCGAGTTATTCTGGTTTGTATTCCTTTCTTTTGCACCCAGAGGAAATGTAGATTACTTTTCTCTTCACCATGAAGCCTTGGTGTTACTGCAACAGGATCATTAAGTAAAACATGTAAGGCACTGAAACCATATAAATCATGCACAGACACATTAAAGAATTTAAATTACCTGTAATATGGATCAGTAGAGTTTAAAATAAAGCATGTAGGTTCCTCTGCCCACCTGCCCGTCGTTGTTTGTTTTGAAGTAGTTTTCTCATTACATAGCCCAGGCTAACATCGGATTCCTGATCCTCCTTGCCTTAGCCTGCTGAGTGGAGGAACTGTAAGTCTGTGTCAAAGGGTCTACAGATGCACATCTCAGAAACATAATGTGAAGCCTGCTGTGCATTCCTCTTATGAATCTGTCAACCTGTGATAGCTAGGTTGTGACAGGAGAGGGTAGAACAGGATAACAATTTTGAGGGCTAGAGATGTTCACTGTCAGAACGCACGTGTGAGCTTTCGACTTCAGCATCATAAATAATAGTTCTCACTTACGGAGCGTTTCCTATAAGCCCAGTTCTGAACTAAGAACTCACCAGACCTTCTCTTAGTCATTCATCACAACTACCTACCCAACAGAGGATCTGACGTCCTGTGGCCTCCAGGGGCCCTGAACATACACGGTGCCCATAAACTCATGGAAGAAAACACACATACACATAAATAAACAATATTTTTATATGTTTGTTTTGAGACAGAGTTTCTCTACATAGCTCTGGCTGTCCTGGGGTCTCCCTATGTAGATCATGCTGGCCATGAATTCACAGAGATTCACCTACCTCTGCCTCGTAAGTGTTGGGATTAAAGGGGTGTGCCATCACTGCCTGGAGATTTTTAAAAATAATCCCAGGATCTAGGAGAGATCATTTTAGAGAGAGAAATAAATTTAGGAAGTACAACCACTAAGTTTTAACCAAATATTTACACGAACTTAAGAATATAATCAAAAGTCTAACAATGACCACAAACAATTCAGAAAAGAATCAGTTGTTTATATTCAGTAAGGACATGCCGGGACTGCTTCTGGGAAAACTCTTCTCATCCATGGACTCTTGTTCATTGGATGTGCACAAATATGTACTTAACATTAACCTCACTTTTTCTGGAAGGATCTTCTAGCCTTTCCTGTTTCTTACTAGTTTACCAACTCAGATTCATTTTTCTTTTGAGATTTTGCCCCCTTATAATGAAAATCGCATTTGGCTCTAACATACCTGACTCGTTTCAACAAAAGTTTAAGTTTCCTGTGTAAAACTTAATAAATGGTCAGCTTGCTATTATACTCAGCCAACCCCAGTGGAACGGTGAAGAATCACAGCTTGTGGAAGAGAGAGTCATAAAGCGTTGTCTGTTACCATCTGTTCCTTGTGCTTAACTTACGGGGAAACTAACTGCCCCGTGGTGTTCTTATTGTTTAATATTTCATGGACTTAGCCCTTTCTCTTGAAGGATTAGGCTTCTGAGAGGAAAAAATTAAAGTTGTGTTCTCTGATTTCATACAGCACCAGCAAATAGGGTAAATCAACACGCTGAAAGAAAAATGATCAGTTTGGGGGGAAGGCTCTTGTGCAAAGCAAAGGAAAAAAAAAGAGCAGGGCGCGGGGAAGGAGGCACTCGCCCATTCCCGTCGGGTCCTAAGAAATAGA
>NW_021621323.1:18067270-18136446 GCF_004785775.1 Grammomys surdaster | reverse complement strand
CGAAGCACTTTCTCGGGTGCGGTTTCTGCTTAGTCATTGTCTTCCAGGAAACAGCTCCTTCATTTCAGCGGCGGCGGCTCGAGTGGTGGCCGCGGAAGCCGCAGCGACCGTCCGCGCCGGCGCCTCCCTCCCTCCCTCCGGGACCGCCTCTCCGTCGCCGCCCGGCCTCCTCGGGCCCGAGCGCACACCGGGCTGTGGCCGCGCGGTGTCGGCAGCCTCGCGCTCGCCTCTGGGGCCTGGGGACACCGCCGCGCCCTGCGAAGCAGCAGCCGTCTGCCCGCCCGCCCTCCCTCTGCGGCCCCGGCGCTGCCCGGTCCCCTCGGGCGGCAGCTGCCATGGGCACCGAGAGCCGCGCGGCCGGGGCGCTCCTGGCGCGGGCGAGCACCCTGCACCTGCAGACCGGGAACCTGCTCAACTGGGGCCGCCTGCGGAAAAAGTGCCCGTCCACGCACAGCGAGGAGGTGAGCACGGTGGGAGCCGAGCCCCGGGGGCTGAGGGTCTCGCAGTGGAGACAAGCAGGGCACGCCGGGGCTCGACCCGCCCCGGAGGCTATCCTCGGAAGTACCGCGGTGAGCTCCGTGCCATCCCGGCCTGACAGGTGCAACTGCGGGGCGAGGGGCGCCTCGGCTTGTCTCAGAGTAGATCGCACAACTCTTAGGTTCACGGGGTCCCCTGCCTGGCTGGACAGACCCACTGCATCCCTGCGTCCTCATCTTCCTTCTCTCTCCCTTAGCTAGGTAAAGGAACATTAGTTTAGTGCTTGGTAGATGAACGAACAATACGCTTAACTTTGATATTATTGACATTGCTTTCTCTGTTGTGCTGAATTTGGATTTGGGACAAATACTTACTGGAAGTTAACATTGTATTTGCTTCAAAACTAACCATTAAAGAGGGGCATGGAGGTACACGCCTTTAATACCAGCCCTAGGGAGGCAATGACAGTAGGATCTCTGAGTTCGAGGCGAGCTTGGTCTATATATCGAACTTCAGGACAGCTAGGGCCACCCTGTCTCAACTTCCAACTTACACCTCCCCCCACCACATCCTCAAAACCCTAATCAGTAGTTAGAAGTGACAGATTAATCTAGAATTAAAATATATTACATTTGTGTTAATGGCCCATTCCTGAGCCAGTATTTCTCCATGGACCGTGCAACTAATTGCAGAGGCATATTGGTAATATGAAACATGTTTACTACTTTAAAAAACAAAACAGATGTGCAATTATTGTGTGTTGGAAGTAATAATCTGGGCATTGCGGTGGACTCATCTAATACCCAGACTAAATGGGCTAAGTCAGTAGACTGTAGAATTTGAGGTCAGCCTGGGCTATGGTGCGAGATCCCGTCTCAAAAAATAAATAAGATAAATAGAACCATTTTTAAAAGAAACATTTACACTTAGGAGCTATATGGCTTTGAGACTGTTTTCCTGGCTTTAACTTTAACCGTGAGTAATAGCCTCTCATCAAGTAGTTGAGGTAAGTGGAAGATGGTGTATGAAAATACACACGCTTTTATCAACTGGATCATCAGAAAGGTAAACAAATCCTGATTAAAGAATATGTTTCCTAAGTTATGTCATGTTGTAACGTTAGTATCTGGGATCAGAGACAGGCTTCTGCTCTCTTAATGAGACAGGCTATACAACAGCACCTGGAATCCTAATTGTAAGTTGAGAGCCTGCACTGGTCAGATTTACCTTACTCCTTAACCTAGCCTGTGTTCTTCCAGCTGAGTTGGTACATTTTGTTTGAACTGCCCACTTTGCCTGTTTCTCTCAAAGATATCGAGAGCCCTAGTTTCTCCCAGCACTGAGTTCAATATAGCATTTTGCCATGAGTATAAGTGTATCTTATCTCACCATAACACACTGTAGTGGCTTTCACAGTTTGGTTTTTTTTTTTAATGTTTTTATTCTTTGATAATTTCAGTGCATCTTTCAACCATCATCATCAGAGAGGCTTTAATGTGTTTTTTTGGGTTTTTTTTTACTGAAATAATGCATTTTATTCATTCAGTTCATATGCTTCTGTCTCTAGTTTGTTCAACATACTAGAAACACGTTGCACTGAAAAGATATTACTGACTCTTGCATACTATGTGGGAGATGTTCTTTCTATCTTGTTGCACTTTATAAAAATTGCTTTTTTAAGCTGGGTATGATGGCCAGGCCTTTGCAGAGGCAGGAGGGTCTTGTGAGTTTGAGGCCAGCCTGGTCTAAAGAGCAAATTTCAGGACATAAAATAAAAACATAATCGACTTTTTAATTATACATGTGTGTGTACAAGTGTGTGCATGTGAGCATGCCAGATCCCCTTGGAGCTGGAATTACAATGGTGCTGAGAACCAAATTTGAGTTCTCTGCAAGCGTGGTTATGAGCTGTTAACACTGAGCCGTCTCTTCGGCTCTTTCAAAATGAATTCTTAAATGCACTAATGTATACGGCTTGAAAAACATTGTTCAAAGGATTAATTATGGTCTGCAACATTTTTCTCAGGATATTTCATAAGAGTAGGAAAGCTAGGAAACATTGAGGAAGAGTCCCAAGACTTGTCGTGCATAGGACACCATAGCAGATTAGTTAGAATGCAGGGCATGTGTTCTTTGTACACAGAGACTTCTCTTCTCTGTGTGAGCTCAGAGGCCAGAGGTTGATGTCTGATATTTGCCTCTGTTAACACTCTATCTTGGTTTTTAGACATGGTGTCTCACTGAATCCAGAGGTCAGGGATTGGTTACACTAGCCTGTGTCCATTCCATCAGGCCCCAGCACTACCTACTGGCACCTGCCACCATGCCTGGCTTTTCTCTAAGTGCTGGGATCTGAGTTCAGGCCCTCATTGCTTGTCTGGCAAGTGCTTCATCCCATGAGTCATGTCCTCAGCCTGCGTAAAGAGTTTTCTAACAAGTAGAGATCAGAGTGAGACATGCTATTAAACAACTCAGCCTCACTGAAGACACCAAGGAGACTGGAGAACAAAATGAAGATAAGCACTTTTTTTTAAAAGGCCTGATCGTTTTTTCTTACAGTTCTTATTTTTTGATTTTTAAAATTTCTTTGTTTTGATTGTATTTTTTATTTGCTTTTATGTGCATTGTTGTTTTGTCTGCGTGCGTGTCTCTGTGAGAGTATTAGGTATTGGAGCTATAGACAGTTGTAAACTGTCATATTGGTGCTGCGAATTCAGCTGGGGACCTCTGAAAGAGCAGTCAGTCCTCTTAACCTCTGAGCCATCTTTCTAGCCCCCAAAATTTACTTTTACTTATTTTTTTTTACAGATTTATGTATTTTTGTGGATGCATTATGTATTTATTTATTTATTTATAAATTTATGTATTTTGATCATATTTCCCCTAATGTGATTCCTCCCAGATCCTTCCCATCGAATTTTATGTTCTCTTTCTTAAAAACAAAACAAAACAAAAAAAAATCCACATGCCACAAACCCTGAAAATGAACAAGCAGAAGACCAGTAAGACAAAACATAACTAGACAAAGCAAAACAAAAAATCTAAAGAAAAGCCATGGAGTTTGTTTTGTGTTGCCTTGGAGTATGCTTGATATACCCAGGGACACTCCATTGGAGAAAATTGATTTTCCCGTAACCTTACCAGTTGGCATCAATTGCAAATTAACTTTTAAGGTTAGGAGTGAAACACCTAGATGATTTTCCTCTCTCAGCGCTAGGAACGCGTCTGGCTTGAACCTGTGCATGGTCTCTGAGTTCATATGTGCTTCATTAAGTCCTCTTGTGTCTGGAGGACACTGCCTCCTTGGGCTCACCCATCCCCTCTGGCTCCTATTTCTTCCCACCTCCTATTCTGCATGAATCCCTGTGGTTTGAGGAGGGGTTGACAGAGACATCCATCCCATTTAGGGCTGTGTGCTCTGTACTCTTCCACTCTGAACATTGCCCTTTAGTCTCAGGGCTAATCCTATCCACTATCAAGCAGCCACGCTCATGGAAGTTGAACATGGCACTGATCTCTGAGGGTTGGGTTTTTTGGTTATTGATTTTTTTTTTAATCTTAAGTTTTTCATTTTGAGTTTTATTTTAGTTTGGATTTTTTTAAGTGGTTCTAGTTCTTTGTTAAATTCTACTTTCATATCCTGAACTGTTTTCATTATTTTATTCAGCTGTGTCTTCACAGACTTCATTCATATCCTCTTGAAGGTCCTTGAACAGTTGCTACTTTGAAGTTTGTCTTGTGCTTCAGCTGAATTACTTTTCTCAGGGCCTGTTACAGAAGAGTTGCTGGCTTCTGGAGGAGCCATATTGGCTGTTCATGTTTGTCTTTATGTGCTGGGACCTAGGCAAATGGAGTTAAGATGTTTGAGATGTTTTTAGTGTAGTGTAATCTTTTGGAGCTGTTGGTGTTCTGGATCCTAGCCATAGTCTGGTGACAGTGAAGTCTCTGGAAGAGTGTTTCTGTGGACTGGTGGGTAGTTCTCAACCTTCCTAATGCTGTGACCCTTTAATACAGTTCCCCATGCTGTGGTGTGCAAAAATCATAAAATGATTTTTGTTGCTACTTCGTAACTGTAACTTAGTTACTGTTATGAATTGTAATGAAGATATCTGATATGTAGATGGCCTTAGGTGACTCCTGTGAAAGGGTCATTCGACTCCTGAAGAGTCTCAACCCAGAGATTGAGTGCTTATTTTTGTCAGGACTCATGGAGAAGCGCTCAGCAGTGACAGCCTATGTCTCTTGGCAGTCTGTTCCTGGCATTCTTTGGCTTCCTCCATTTCCTTGGTCAAACTCTGCAGCCTCTCCTTGTTTTTCTTAGTGCATTGTTTCTTCTGAGCAGTACCTTAGTGATCGTGTTACATCACATGGACACATGAGTCGCAAGATGCTAAATCTTGGTGCTTCTCATCTTCTTTGTTTAAGCGCTTTATGAAAACATACTGGTGGACATCATCCTCTTGAGAGGCATTGAAAAGTTTGAGGATGCTACTAGCTCTTTTGAGTCCTAACTGCTGAACCACAGTAGTATATGGCAGTCTGGGAATACCTTTTTTACCATCCTTCTCTTCCTCCTCTTCTTCCACCCCCCCTCCTCTTCCTCTTCCTCTTCCTTCCTCTCCCTCATCCTCTTCTTCTTCCTCTTCCTCCTCCTCCTTCTCCTCTTCTTCTACAGCCTCCCCCTCATCCTCCAATGCTGCTTCTTCTTCTTCCCTCTCCCTCATTTCTTGTTCCTCCTCTTCTTCCTCCTCCAAGCAGACTTGCGTTTCTCCCTCCAGTTCTTGGTCTAGGTCTACAGTAAGATTGCCTCTTGCAGGTACGGACTGCTGTGAGACAGGACAACATGCTGCATGAAAAGGCCTCATTCCCATTCCCACCACTGACTGAGACCACAGTACTCTTCCACTCCTTACACAGGTTGTTGGCAGTAACTCCTATGGCTATGTATTCCTCATAGAAAGTGTAAAGTTTGCATTCATTGTTGGTGGCTGATCTTCCTGATGCAACTTACCTCCTAAGAGGAGCCATGAAAAAGAGAAAAAAAAAAACCCAAAACAAAAAACCGCCCTAACTAAAACAAATCCACATGTTAGTAGAATCCAATTACTTGTTTTGATTTTATGTGTGTGGGTGTTTAGCCTGTACATATGTCTGTACATACATGTATGCCTGGTGCCCATGGAGGCCAGAAGAGGGTGTAACTCCTGAGACTGGAGTTACAGGTGGTTGTGAGCTGCCATGTGGGCACTGGGAATTGAACCCTGGTCTCCTAGAAGAACAACCAGTGCTCTCAACCATCTCTCCCGTTCCCTAAACATGTGTGGCCCAAACCACAACTGTATATATACTTAAAATACTTATTTGTAACCCTGTTGTGTGATTCTGCAGCCTGACTTCTGCAAGTGACAGCATTGTAGTGTTGCAATGTCAAAAGTTGGACAGGAAACCTGGGCTTGGTGGTGCTATAATTGAGGTTCTTGGGAAGTAGAAGCAGGTGTCAGCCTGGGGCTAGATCAGACTCAGCAACTCCTCCACCCCCAAAGGACATGCATGGTGGGTATTGCCAGTTGAACTATGTGATAGCTTTGTTGTTGTTTGTTTGAGACAGGGTTTCAAACAAACTCTGGTGTAGTCCTGGCTGTCCTGGAATTAACGTTGTAGACCAGGTTGGCCTCAGAGATCTGTCTGCCTCTGCCTCCTGAGTGCTGGGATTAAAGGTGTTTGCCACCACTGCCCTGCATATGATAGTTTTTTTTTAAGTTGTTACATAATTTCAGATCTAATGACTGGCTAAGTTGTGGTGATATTTATCGTTAGTGATATTGTATGAATATCATAAGAATAGAGAGAATAGGAAATGAAAAATACAAGGCACTATAGATAATATGTAATTTATAAGATTAAAAATCACTATTTTTATGGTAAAGCAAATGAATTAAGTAATTAACTTTGGGAATTTTCTATAATTTGTTCAGAATCCAAGATTGATTAAAGAAATGGTTTCAGAAAAGGGGCCGCACTACTTTGAAGATAAACTAACATCTTGAACTGGAGAATTCACCAGCAGACCCCTAATATGTAAACCAATCATCTTACCAGGGAAAAACCCCTTAAACTATTTCCAAGATTTGTGCTGAAGTACTGCTTGTAGAATTGTTAAGCTGTACTCAGTGCTGCTGCTTCAACCTTGCTAGTTTGTAAGAGACTGTTGACTTATTCACAAGCATACACTGTGTACATAAGGAGCTGTGAGGATGAATATAGACTGTGAACTAGAAGGCCGTGATGGAGAAGGACAAAGGCCATGTGTATTAGAACCTCTGGAGAAGAGCTGAGGGTGGAGGGAGAGGGATTGAGAACACGGAGAGAAACACCAGAGACAGATTTTGTCTTGAAAAATACAGTAATGAAACTCAATACTTTGTATACTAAAACCAAAACAAAGAACTCTAAAACTTAAAAAAGAATAAGCAACAAAGAATACATTGACTTGTAACTTTTATCTGACTTTAATTATGCTTTGCATAGCAATGCAGATCTTGTGACTTGACTCCAGGTAAGTCATTGTGAATGGCACATAAAGTACTATCATAGACTGCACAACCTTACATAGAGGCTCTGTTACGAGTGGGCACCCTCTTGCCCCTTGTAAACTGTCTGTACTGAGAAGTGGTAGAATACATGTTGTATCAGTCTTTATCCTATCCTAAGCAGTCATAGTGAGCTAGTGAGTCACTGCTGTGAGAAAGGGCCTTTGCAGCTCAGGAGTTAGGTTTCTTTGTCATTGATGGCTCACAGAATGTGAGCCACTGCGCCCTTGCTTATCTTTATAGCACTGATTGGTTGTTAATCACTGGTTGTGCCAGAGTTGGTTAATAAGTGATCAAAAATAAGTTTAGGGTCAGGCTACCAAGATGACTTAAGCAGGCACTTGCCTCTAGGCAGGACACCCTGAGCTTGATTCCTAAGACCTGTATGGTAGGAGAGATTCGATTCTTAAAAGCTGTTCTGGGCTGGAGAGGTGGCTCAGTGGTTAAGAGCACTGACTGCTCTTCCAGAGGTCCTGAGTTCAATTCCCAGCAACCACATGGTGGCTCACAACCACCTTGTAATAGAATTTGATACCCTTTTCTGGTGCTCTGAAGACAGCTTCAGTGTGCTCATATACATAAAATAAATCTTCAAAATAAAAAAAAAGCTGTTCTTTGACTACCCACACACAGTAAAAGAATGTAATGATGATTTTTTTGTTGTTATTTTTCTGTTTGTAGTTTAGTGAGGATTGGAGAGATGGCTCAGCAGTTAAGAGCATTTGCTGCTCTTGCAGAGGACTGGGTTTGATTCCCAGGACCCACTTGGTGGTCCACAACCATCTGTAACTCCAGTTCCAGGGAGTCCAGTGCTTATTCTGATCTCTGTGGACACCAAGCACATATATGGTGTACATACATGCATGGAGGCAAAACACATAAAATAAAATGAATACATCTAATAAAAAGCTAAAAACAAAAAAGCTTAGTGAATAATGAAATGGTGTATTTTCCCTGATAGAATAGTAGCCCCTGGCATGCTTGGTGTTTAGTGATAAATAGCATTTTATAATTTTTTTGTTATGTATATCTAGGTCTTCATTAAGTAAATGTGTATCTTATATGAGACTGTCATTGACATTAACATAAGTAAAAATGTGTATTTTATAACATGCAGTGATGTTAGAATAAAAATATTTTATAAAAAACCCTACAGATAAGGTTAAGAAGTGTACCCTGTGCGTTAGGAAATAACTTGTGGATTGTCAGTGTTGCAAGTTGATCCATGCTGGTGATTTTCAGACTGTAGAGTTATATAGCAGTTACTTGAATGTTAAAAGGAAAGTTCTGGCTATTCTTACGAGAGTGTTTGGCAGATCTCTGATTGAGCAGGAGTTTGAATGCTGAGTTTTGGTGCTGGGGACTGAACCAAAGGCTGCCTCAGGAATGGGGGCAACTGCTCTGTTACTGAGCTGTATCCCTCAACCAAGTGTGATTCTTTTTTTTGAAATGTATATGTGAGTTTTACCTGCATATATGTCAGGGCACCACTTGCATGCCTGGTACCCATGGAGGCCAGAAGAGGATGTTGGATCATCTGAAACTGGAGTTACAGACAGTTGTGAGCTGCTTGTGGGTCCTGGGAATTGAGCCTCGGTCCTCTGAAGAATAGCCAGTGCTCTTAGCCACTGAATCATCTCTCCAGTCCTAGGTTTGAGTTTTTAATAATATAACACAGGTGAGTCTATGTAGAAGTTCCTCTGGCCATACTTATTCTTTGCTGCTTTTTAAAAATTTATTTTATTTATGTATAACATGTATGTGTTGCTTCTTGTTATGTACACCACATGCATGCAGTCGCCTAGACCAGACACAGGCATTGGATGCCCTGGTACTGGAGATGCTGTTGGTTGTGAGCTGCCTGATGTAGGTGCTGGGAAATGAACCTGGGTCCTTTCGGGAGCTACAAGTCCTCGTAACTGCTGAGCCTTCTCTGCAGCCCGTTACTTGTAGCGTAGTGACAAAGTGATTTCTGTGACTTCTGTTCAGACTCTCCATGCTTAGATCTAAGTTCTCAGTGATTTAGTTCATAACTTGTGGTATTCCTGCTTCCACCTCCTGGATGTTGCAATTATAGCTTGGAGCCATTACAGCCTGGTCCAGGTCTTTTTATAACAATGTCTTTGATATAATGATATATAATATATTGTGTATAATTGTATATAATACATTGTATATAATGATAAATTATGAATACTTTAATATCTCAAAGTTTCACTGGTACAAAATGACCATCAAAATAATTAGACTGCCACTTTCAGCCAAGAATGAGTTAAGGGTTGGGTATGGTGATGCATGCCTTAATGTAGCATTCAGGAGGGAGAAGCAGGTGGGTATCTCTGAGTTTGAAGCTAGCCTGCTCTACACAGTGAATTCAGGGACAACCAGGGCTATGTAGAGAGACTCTGTCTCAACAAACAAAAATCAGGAATTAAAAATAGAACAAGGTTTGAATTTATAATGTAGGAAACAAAAAAATCTTAATAAACATGGGCTTGTATGGTATTTTCTATTACTATCTCTTTCCCCTCCTCCACTTACTGATGCGTCTTTACTGAAGTACTCAGTATGGAGAGCTGCTGATCAACTTTGAAAATGCTTCTTTTTGCAGCTTCGAGACTGTATCCAAAAGACCTTGAATGAATGGAGTTCCCAAATCAGCCCTGATTTGGTCAGGGTAAGTGGAATGTGAATGCAGAAATCCTGCAGGCCTAAGCAGATGTGAAATTAACTTCCAGTTTGCTGAATAAGGCCCTGCAGACTGTTGGCCATAAAGCTCTGTGGCTCTTTTGCTGAAATGGTGATCAGATCCAGTAGAGTTGAGCATAAAGCAGAATATCTGGTCTCCAGTCCGTTTCTTATCTAGTTTGCTCAGTTCCCACTGCAGTTTCCTCGACCATCAGTGCTTTGTTGCAGTTACTGTTTGGTCTAGTATAAAAATGACTGTCTGCCTTGGTTGTTAGAATATCGCCCCATTAACACAGCTAGGAGCAATTCTTTAAACTGTGTCAGTTCCTCATGACACAGTAAGGAGCTATACTTTATTAAATGTCAGTACATGGCTATTTTCAAAAAAGTTAACAGACAAAATAACTGTGTGCAGCTGCTTGTCTTTAGTCATATATTACTTTAAAAGTATGGAAGAGCAACCAGGCATCAGGGTACATGTCTGTAATGCCAGCCCTTAGGAAGCTCTAGGCAAGAGGATTGAGTTTGAAGCCAGCCTGGGCCACAACAAAGAATCCTGTTTCAAACAAAGAATATATGCTGGTGTCTTAAGGTTGGTTTCTATTGCTGTGATGAATCACCTTGACCAAAAAACAGGTTGGAGAGAAAAGGTTTATTTGGCTTATATTTCCACATTGCTGTTCATCACCAAAAGCAGGCAGGACAGGAACTCAAGCAGGGCTGGAACCTGGAGGCAGGAGCTGATGCAGAGGCCACGGAGGGGTGCTGCTTACTGGCTTTCTCCTATAGCTTGCCCAACCTGCTAATAGAACCTAGGACCACTAGCTGGGGATGGCACCATCCACAATGGGCTGGGCCCTCCCTCATTGATCACTAATTGAGAAAATAATTTACAGCTGGATCTCATGGAGCCATTTGCTCAGCCGGGGCTCCTTCTTTTCTGATAACTAATTTGTGTCAAGTTCACACACAAACCCAGCCAGTGCAGCTGGAAATACTGGTTTATTTGGGCATACTGTTTTTAACCATATAGCTGCTGTACAGAAATTGGTTGTCTGTTTATGTGACATAACCATCTTTTCTCTCTGTGCCTGACTTTGCCAACACCCTGTACTGAATGGTGGTAGGTATTGCAATGTGTGCAGAAATCTCAAGAAAGACATTGCTGCTTTGTTAAGTCCTAGGTAGTATGTTTCTGATTGCTAGATACTATTTATCCTTTTATCATTATTCTAATAGATCATTCATTGGGATGGCCCCTGCCTTTTTAAAAATTATACTTGAGAAAATAAATATTTTAAATTAAAATATTTACAATTACAAAACTAAATATACTATTATCATACAGTCCAGCAGTCTTATGCATCGGTATCTGCCCAAAGGACTGGAGTGTTTATGCACACATAAATCCTCCACGTGGATGTCTTGCCAGCTTTATTACTATTTCAGACAACAGTTTGAAGTAACTTAGATGTTCTTCAGTAGACAAATGGACACAAAAACTGTGGTGCATCCAGGCAATGAAATATTACTGAGTCCTGAAAAGCAATCAACTGTCAAGCCAGAAAAGACTTGAAGGAACCTAAAATTCGTATCGCTAAATGAAAAGTCAATCAGGAGAGGGAGCATTCAAAATGATGACAGTGAAGCATTCTGATGAGGATTTGGTAGTGGGGGAGGCACAGTGTATGGGAGCAGAGGTGAGTGAGAGCTCTCCCTTCCTCCTGCTCAGTAGTGCTGTGAGCCTACAGTGCTCTTTAAAAAAAAAAAAAAAGATATATTGAGGAAAAAGCAGTTATGCTACCTTAACAGGTCAAAACTTGATGACTTTGAAATAGCAAAGAAAGAAGATGTTTTGTTTTGTTTGTTTGTTTGTTTGTTTGTTTAAATTGCTGTGGTGGTTTGAATGAGAATGCCCCCCCCCCAGGCTCATTGTTTATTGGGAAGGATTAGGAGATGCGGGCATGTTGAAGGAGGTATGTCACTGGAGTGTGGGCTTTGAGGTTTCAAAAGCCCATGTCTAGTGTCTCTTTCTGTCAATTTGTCATAGGGCTCACCCTATGAGTCTAAGGCTCTATGTTTGGGAGCAGAAGGCATGGTAACAGAAGTACAAACCATAAAGACATTTGGGCAACTTGTTCATAGAACTTGCCTGTGCCATCAGGAGCTGTTCGGGTCTGATGGTGAATATACCACTTAGATCTGGTAATGGATTGCTACTGTACATGTCCTACTTCATGGTTTGGTGGGTCAGATAATACCAAGTTCATGATGGGCAGCTCAGGTCTCATGGTAACTTGGTGGCCCATTGTAAAACATTCAGTTACTACTAAGGTCCAAAGCAAGCTAAGAGCTGTCACTCTAAGGGAGAATAGTTGTCTGCAGATGATGGTGCAGTCTTGATCCAGAATCCTAAGGATCTCTCTGTTGTTCACCTATAGGGGCCTGCCAAAGTCTCCAAATAGCATCCCTATCTGCCACTGACACCTCAGTACCATTGGATCTGTGGATCATACGATCCAAGTGGTAGAGCGGCTTGCACAGCAGCCTGGACCTGTTGAAGAGCCTTCTCCTGTTCCAGGCCCTGGACAAAACTAGCAGCTTTTCTTGTCACTTAGCATATGGGCCAGAGTCACAAACCCTAAATGAGTAATGTGCTATCTCCAGAATCCACCTAGGCCTACTAACTGTTGAGCTTCTTTCTTGGTGGTGGGAGGGCCGGGTACAATAACTTGTCCTTCACCTTAGAAGGCGTGTCTCTGCACGCCCCACACCAGTGGACCCCTAAGAATTTCACTGAGATAGAAGGCCCTGGAGTTTTTGTTGGATTTATTTCCCATCCTCTAATACACATATGTGTGGGTGTGGGCGTTGCAGATCCCCATGGCAGCTGCAGTCTGTCTCTCTGCCTGCTGCCTGTGGATCAGGATGTAAAGCTCTCATCACTGCCCCAGTGCCATGCTTGATTGCTTCCTGCCATGAGAATCATGGATTACCCCTCCAAAACTGTAAGCAAGCCCCATTGTTTTTTTTTTTTAGAAGAAAACATTTGCCTTGATCATGGTCTCTCTTCACAGCAAGAGAACAGTAACTAAGACAGTTGGTAATTAATATAGAAGGTTTCAAAAAGATTTTAGCATGTCTTTATTCAAGACAGGTACTTTTCATTGATTAATTTTTTCATTGATTAATTGATTGACTAAAGTAAACCTACTTCTGTGCCAGTGATTCTGACCCTCACATAACTCTATGTTCTTCTACTTGTTTATTATTTGTATTTTTGGTCATTAATACTTCTGAATAACTGGCCAAAATGAGACCCTTTTACTCCAGAGAATAGAAACATACACACATATTTAACCTTTATGTCTGTACTATTCTTGTAAAGTCTATTAGACCTCACAAAGAATCTTGTCCCATAAGTGTCCATTGTATGTTGTTCCTGCAGGAGTTTCCAGATGTTTTGGAATGCACCGTGTCCCACGCAGTGGAGAAGATAAACCCTGATGAAAGAGAAGAAATGAAAGTTTCTGGTATGCTCCACCCTTTACAGTATACCTTCCTGTGCAGTGGATTTGGGGTGTGGGGGATGTAAATCCTTCCTTCTGACAGTGAATGACTCAGTCACCAGTGTGGAAAACAGACTCTAACATAATGTAATGTCAGGTCTTCAGGGGAGTTACAGGATGTCAGGGCGGAGTGCCATGCAGTCAGGATGAACCTTTGACTGACTGTGTTTGTGTGATCTGTGTGTGCTCAGCAGTAGAATGATTAAAGTGGGAAAATGGAGAGGATAAAGGTAACAGTCAGGAACAGTGTCTGTGCAAAGCAAACATAAGTCTTCCCTTCCTGAGATACTGGGATGCAGTGGCTGGGGTTGCCTGGAAGTATAGAAGGTTGTCTGGGCAACAAGCCATTTGGAAAGACAGACAGTGTATATTAGTATTATATACATCAGCATATGTCGGTGACTGCTACATTTCAGAAGCAGCAGTGAAAGTTAACAGTCTCTGCCCTTGGCTTACATAGCATAGCAGAGTCATTAAAATCTTGAGCTTGCCTAGATTTAGGTTCCTGCATGTGTAGATTACTGACTAAAATAATTTAGGATTAGCAAGTGTTCAACCTTTCTGAGCCTCAATTCGTTTATCTGTGCAGTGGGATACAATTATTTCTCAGGCTTTTTTATAATATGGATAAAATAACAAAAGAGGCACATAGCCAGGACAGGACTTGCCACAACGTAATGATGGCTAGCAATTATTTATTAACATAGTGAGATGGACATGTTCATTCCAGTCATAATACCATCTGTTGAGTTGTGCTTTATGCAAAGCACTGAATGTTCCCTTATGATTGTATTTCTTCATACAGTTATCAAAACAAATGTACCAAGGAGGACTATTCTTCCCACCACGCCAGGATATTAAGTAACATGAAAGTTAGCACAGACCTGGGTGATACACAACAGTAATTTCAGCTGCTTAGGAGGTTGAGACTGGGAGATGAGAAGTTTCTCCTGGCCTGGCAGCATAATGAGACTCCACCAGGTAAAAAGAAAGAAAAGGGAAAGCTTTCTCTCAGCCAGTGAATTGATGAACCAGCAGGCTGTGAAGGCATGCTTAACTCCAAAACCTGATTCTTCTGTTAACTTCACATTGATGCTTGTGTAGGAAATGAAGTAAAGCCAGCATTTTTGTGTGGTTGGTGGTAAGTCATCATTGTTTTGGGCTTCCTCCAAGTTGTCCTCCATTCCTGCACCATTAGAGAATTTTAATAGGAATAAAATTCCCAACTGTAAGTAGCTTTTCTCTGTCTATCTCAGAGTACCCCATTTTTGAGAGAGGAAGAGAGAAGGCTATTTCAGATGGCAAAATTTAGGGACCAGAGATTAGTAGTGAGAGGATTTTATTTGTGGCTAGGGGCAAAGCATCAGACCCAAGGCTTCACACATGTAAGCCAAATGCTCTGTTACCCAGGGTTGTATTTGCATCCATACACATGAGTGTACTTAGCAGCACTGAAAGGTAAGCAAGAAATGACGACATAAAAGTGTTGAGCGATGGGACTGCTAGCTGTCTGTTTGGTCTATCCGTTTTTATTCATCTTCCTCATTTGTGTAATACGCACATTATTTCTAAGAAAACTTTAAGATAACTACTGTATAGAAACACATACAAAATGTTTAACACACAAAGATAAGCCAAATGGGGCTGGAGAGATGACTCGGCAGTGAAGGACACAGACTCCTTGCACAGGACTGGAGCTGGACTCCCAGCACTCATGCCCAGCTCACAGCCTCCTGATGCCTGAGGACCTGCACTCATGTGCACTTGCACACATGGACATAATTTTACAATTTTAAAAGATAAACCAATTACAGCTTTTAAAACTTTTTTTAATGCTTTTTTCTGGGGCGGGAGAGATGGCTCAGAGGTTAAGAGCACTGACTGCTCTTCCAGAGGTCCTGAGTTCAATTCCCAGCAACCACATGGTGGATCACAACCATCTGTAATGAGATCTGACACCCTCTTTTGGTGTGTCTGAAGACAGCTACAGTGTACTCATATAAATAAAATAAATAAATAAATCTTTAAAAAAAAAGTTAAAACTTGTTTTAATGCTTTTTTCTTCAGTTTTCTTCTCATTACATACTTTTAGGCTTTCTTAGATTTGGCTTATTGTAGAAGGCATGTAAAATGCTCCATTATGGGGCTGGAGAGATGGCTCAGTGGTTAAGAGCACTGACTACTCTTCCAAAGGTCTGGAGTTTAATTCCCAGCAACCACATGGTAGCTTACAACCATCTGTAATGGGATCTTCTGGTGTGTCTGAAGACAGCAATAGGACAGTGTACTCACATATGTAAAATAAATAAATCTTTTTAAAAAAAATGTTCCACTATGCTTAGTTTATAAAAATCGACATTAAAAGTAATTTCAGGTCCTGTTTACGCCTCCCTGTAATACATGGATTTTTTTTATTCTTGAGAAACAGACATGTTGACAATTAGCATGTAATTTAAAATTTACAGTTAAAGTGCATGTGTCTGGCTTAAAGTGGACCTATACAATTACAGAAATAGGAAAAGAAAACCACTTCTTATCATGGTAATCCTGCACAGTAAAATGTAGACACTTGAGGTGTAGATACGAACAGTAATCAGTCTTTTTGTTTTCTAGCAAAACTGTTTATCGTAGGATCGAATTCTTCATCATCAACTAGAAGTGCAGTTGACATGGGTAAGCAAAAATTTATTTTTTTCATAATAATGGATTTTTAATTATCTTAAATGAATTAGTCATAACCAATATAGATAAATAAGCTGATTTCAATTTTACTGTTTAAAATTCTAGACTAATTTTTTTAAGATTTGAATAGAGTAAGTCTTCACTTACATACAGTGATATTTTTGATAGATATGTAAAAGATGTATTTAATGTTATCTGAGAATTGAATTTCTCTTTAATCATTATTAGCCCTTTAAATCTTTAACTATAGGTGAAATACTGTAATTAGAGACAGCAAAATACAAATACATTGGAATCATTTTCAGCAGCAGGCTACTTAAAAACAAAGGAAGAGGGCAGATCAGAAAGCCACTTGTCTGCCGCAGAGAAGTAGGTGAGTGGGCACTTGCAGATAATGACAAACTATGCAGAAATCTATTGTCAGGAGTGGCTAGTAACAGACAATTCAGTGGGCCATGTTGAAGACAGTAGTAATTGTGCTTGGTCTGTAACACTCACTTAGCCTTTTTGTGTCTTCCTTTCCTTCAGCATGCTCAGTCCTTGGAGTTGCACAGCTGGATTCTGTGATCATGGCTTCGCCTCCCATTGAAGATGGAGTTAACCTTTCCTTGGAGCATTTGCAGCCTTACTGGGAGGAGTTAGAAAACTTAGTTCAGAGCAAGAAAATTGTTGCTATAGGCACCTCTGATCTAGACAAAACACAGCTGGAGCAGCTGTATCAGTGGGCACAGGTAAAGCAGGTCTGGATCATGGCACTTGCTACAGCTAGGGTGCACCGTGCATCTGATGCGTGCTTGCTGTGGGGTGATTCTAAGTGTGGAGCTTGGAGACAGGCTTTATCTAAAGCATTAGGTGCTTAGAGTTTCCTGGTTAGTATGCTTAGTTGAACTGAGTATTCATCACTTCAAAGTGAATGAAGAAAGCACTAAATGCTAAGTTTTCAGAGCCAGTGAATTAAAGCCATTCATTCAGTGGCGCATGTTTACATGTGATGAAAATGTTACACTTTGTGTAGTAGGGCTCTAATTTCTTAAGTAAGGAAATATATGTAACATTTTTCTATTATGTAAAGATGATTAGACTTAGTTTATAGAACCTGATATGGGGAAGGTATCATAAAACCTTGACTGTTGTCCCCTGACTGTTGCTCTAAGAACCTACAGAATTATGAGGGAGGTTACCTACATGTTAACCTTTACTTTCTGTATTTTGTCTTTATTCCTTTTATTTCATTTTCAGCTGCTTCCTCAGAACTTTCAGAATCAATGACAAGCAGGAAGACCATAGAAAACACTGTCCTTTCTCTCACTGACATGGTAGTAATATGTGGCCAAGAGGCAGCTGGAGATGTAGTGATCCAGGAAGGACAGAACAGTTAGCCAGTGCAGCTGCTGAGTCTCCTTAAATGCCTGACTAGTAGACACAGTGTCTACCTTGAACATATGTTCCCCGTTGCTAACACCATTGTTTCCCTTAGAATAGCTGCTCCAGAGGCAGATGGACTATATTGTTAATGCTTCCAGTAGGCTTTATTTTGAATCTTACTTCTCTATTGGCTTTTCTCTCATCCTAGAGTTTCTTGCCTTGTTTTTCTTTTTGTTTTTTGTTTTTTTTTTAATTTCTTTCCTTGTTATCACTAACATGGATTATGAAGGCATATATTAATACAGATAGTCATGCAATAGTATTTTATAAATGAAGAATTGTCAAATGTAGTTTTATATTCTAAAATTTATTGCTTTCTTTTTTGTTTAAAAAATGGGGGTTTTAGACAAGTTCACAACCCCAAAACACTGATGTGAGACTAGTCACATCGATGGTCGAAGGCTTTAGGCTGTCGACGATGGGCAACGTCAAGGGACTCTGATGTGGGTGAAAGGAGGGTGAGAGCCCTGTCTTAGGCCATGTAGGCTGCACCCACTCCCAGCACCACGCACTCCTTTTCGGCTGCATTGGGTGGGCCCCTGGGAAGTGGACCTACAATAATCCCGTCATTGGGCTAACTCACAGCCATCCTAGACCCCCCATAATTAGACATCCAAATTCAAAACTCACATAGTTGGGATTGAACATAAGACGCCTTCTCTAACTAAACAGAGAAGGGGGAGATGCCAGAAGCCAGGACCCTCGCCCTTACCCTTACCCCCTACCTTTCCCCACCTGCACAATGTCCTCTGAAGCTTGGCAACTGCAAGATCCTGCTTAGCAACTGCAGATAGACTCAAAGCAGAGTACCATGTCTTCTTGTTTTTGTTTTTGTTTTTTTTTTTGTTTTTTCGAGACAGGGTTTCTCTGTGTAGCCCTGGCTGTCCTGGAACTCACTCTGTAGACCAGGCTAGCCTCGAACTCTCCATGTCTTCTTAAGAATAGCAGGGAGACCATAACTCAAGCAGTGTACCATATCTTCTGAAGAACTGCAGGTAGATCATAATTCAAGGCAGTGTACCATATAGACCATGACATGTTTCAAGGCACAGGCCAAGAAGATTTTGTACTTTTCCACCACCTGGACCCTCTTACCCCCTCCCCTTGTAAAACATGCTATAAAAAAGCATTTCATGTTCAAAAAAAAAAAAAGAAATTAAAAAAAAAATGGGGGTTAGGGAAATGGCTCAGTAAGGTGCTTGTATTAGCATGAGGGCCTGAGTTCAATTCCTAGCACCCAGAAAACACACATAAAAACACCGAGCCAGGCAATGCCTGCCTGTGATATCAGCGCATGGAAAAGGCGGAGACAGGAAGAGTCCCCAGGGATTGATGGATGGCCAGCCAGTCTAACTGAATTAGTGAGTGCCGGGTTTAGTGAGAGACCTTGTCACAAAATACGGTAGAAAGTAACCGAGGAAGACACCTGATACCAGCCTCTGGCTTCCACATGCACCAGTATATGCACATATGTCCAGACAAAGGCAGAAAGTTCATTGTCTTGACTCCAAGTACAAAGCAATAAGCTTCAATACAGCATTTCCATACTGTGTCGCTGTGCCGCTTGTAATTGATTCTCCTCTCACCACTCTCCCTTGTGGGGCTCTTCCTTTCTCCTCATTGCAATCCATTCCCTTCTCACCCCTCAAAGTTTCTCCCTCCCCTTTCTGGCTTCATGAGCTAGACATGTACATACATACATACATGGTCTTGTATTGAAAGTCCCACATGTGAGAGAAACATGCAGTCTTGCTTTTCCGAGTCCCACTTTTTTCAGTCCACTTAATAATTTCTCAGTCTTTTTATTTTTCTGCCAATATCATAGTTTCATTTCCTTTATGGAACTCAGACTCCATTGTGTTTACCAGTTTATCTTTCTGTTGATGGACTCTTAGGCTGGTTCTGTTTCCTAGCAACTATGAATATTAGCTTGATTGCTTTCTGCTTTCTATTTTCTGTGTGACATAATTTAACACAGTTCACTTTATTTCCACTTTTAGGTAAAACCCAATAGTAATCAGGTTAATCTTGCCTCCTGCTGTGTGATGCCTCCAGATCTGACTGCATTTGCTAAACAGTTTGACATACAGCTGCTGACTCATAATGACCCAAAAGGTAAGACTAATACTTCATCTCTAGGCTTCAATCATGAGCTTTTGGAAGACAAAGTGTTTAGTGGGCTGGAGGTGCAGCCAGAGATGGAATGCTTGTCTAGCATGCACACGGCCTGGGCTGGATCCCCAACATTATACGCACAAACTTTAAGAAAAAGACAACAAATGTTGAAATTAAATTTAAGTAAGTGCTGTGATAAAGGTACAGTGCTGGTAAATGGAAATATTATTGCTAACTTAAAACATACACATCTTTTTATTTTTAAGCCCATTGGCAGGATCCTATGCAACAGCACAAGAATGAAATAAACCATTTCTTTAGATAGCACATTTTTGGTTTTGTTTTGTTTTAAAGGAAGCAATGGACTCTGATGAATATACTTAAGTATTGTGCTGTGGCCAAAGCAAAAGTTCAAAGTAATAAAAAAAAAAGTAGATTTTCTTTTGCCAGTGATGAGGAATATGTTATATACCTAATATACTAATGGGGAAGTTAAATGGTGTGACTTCAAATTCTCCTGAAGTTACACCTATTTGCGCTTACTAATATTTTTCCATGTAATTAAGTATAATATTGTGTAAATCTCCCTCTCTCTCTCTCTCTCTCTCTCTCTCTCGTGTGTATGTATGCATGTGGTGTGTGTGTGTGTGTGTGTGTGTGTGTGTATGTGTGTAAGTGAACACATATCCAGAAAAAAAAATCTTGATGAAATACACAGTAATAGAAATACTGTAAATAAGATTAGGAATATTTATTTCCTATTTACTCTCTTGTATATTTCACAGTTGTGCAAATTCCAGTCTCCACTAACTAGAAGTTATGAATTAAAATAGGCTAGGATACACATATATTCAATTTTGTTATGTTTTTTGAAATAGGCTCTCTTGCAGCCATGCTGGCTTGGCGGTCACTATGTAGCCAAGAATAACTTTCCTTCGGACCCTCCTGCCATCTTCCCCAAGTGCTGAGGCACAGCTGTGCCATCATAGCTGTTTATTGGCTGGGGCAAACAAAACTAGGTGCACGCCAAGCAGGCGCTCTACCAGCCACTACCCTCTGGCCCTGGATTCAGTTTTATTGTTTAAATGCTTACGTGTATAGTAAGGAGCTTTGTCTTCAAACCTAACCTGTTGCGGTTGTTGTTTTAGAACTGCTCTCTGAGGCAAGTTTCCAGGAAGCTCTTCAAGAAAGCATCCCTGACATTGAAGCCCAGGAGTGGGTGCCACTGTGGCTGCTGAGGTACTCAGTCATTGTGAAAAGCAGAGGAATCATCAAGTCAAAAGGCTACATTTTGCAAGCCAAAAGAAGGGGTTCTTAACTACAACTCAAGCTCACAACTCACTGACCTTGTATTTATCTGGAACATAAGATAAAAATTGATGATAAAATTGAGATGTGTAAAAAAAAAATCTAGCTCCCACCTACAAGAATCACCCCTGAGGTGTGAGTGCCGTTGTTTGGCAGTGTGTTGGGTTTTGAGCATTTCCCTTGCCTCTGCACAGCACTCACAGGAACCATTGTATTCTTCTCATTAAACTCTTGTTTTCTAACTGAAATCGTCTATAAAGAAAAATACTTGCAATATATTTCCTTTATTTTTATGAGTAATAGAAATCAAGAAAATTTGTTTTAAGATATATTTTGGCTTAGGTATCAGGGTGATGTATATACGTATTTTTTATTTCCAAAATTCATTAATTGCTTCTTACTCTATACTTCTATAACTAAGCAATTACATTACAGTTGTTAAAACATACTGGAACAGACTTTTTTTCCTGTCATCAGCAAAACAGTCTATCTCAGAGTAACTATAGCAGTCTACTAGTAATGTAAATAAAATTCATTCTTTGATCCACAAATGGAAATTTAATCTGTGTGTTCTTACTTACAGCATAGCTATACATTGTCTATGTGCTCTGGGTCATCTTTTTTCCACCTCTTATCTACAAAGGCAGAGTGTATCTGAGAAGCAGGCTTGATGCTTTAACATTATTGTTTGGGAGTGTCATAAAAGCAACTACTGTTGTTATCTTCAGACTTTGGAACTCTTCCTGTGCTCATGTGTTGCTGTTCATTCAGGAATAGTCACTAAGTCAGATGGATTCACTCATACATGCTTAGCACTATGGGCTCTGGAGAGACGAACTAAGAATCAGCCAAATCAAACTTTTGATCTCTGTACCCATCAGTTACTGACAAGCAGGGAATAAAGCCAGGAAAGGCGGAGGGGGAGAAAATAATTTAGTTTTAATGTCATACTAGTTTAAAAATCAGAAAATTGCAAAGAGGCTATGAGCCTTACATGTAGCATACTAAAGGGTCTTAATCTATAGATGTGTGTGTGTAACCCAGCTTCAGTTTTTCCTTAAAAGGTGTCTTGTATGCAAATATTTTTAACCCACAGACCTTTGTAAAACTAATTTTGCTCAGAAAATTTCAACATAGAAAAAAAGAACTAGATAGAATTCTATGTTAAGCTAATACAATAGATCTTTTTCCTATGTGAGAATTTGTGGTTACTGATTGGATGGTATTCTCAATTAGAGTTATGTGAAAACAACTGATTTGCCTACTAAAACTTACAGAATTTGAACTGAAAGCCTGTAATTATATTGATTATATATAATGCTAAACATATAGGTAATAGTTAAATTTGGAAGTGTACATGTTCTCATATAGCAAATATCTTTAAATATATGTTGTATTTAAAATCTGTGCAGTGAAGTGTCTGAAGGAAAACTTTAATATCTCCTTTATTGTTTTTAAAATCCAAGATACGCACACAAAAAACTTTTTTTGAAGGGTTACTTTAAGGATGTAAGAAAACAAAAACAAAACCTTCCTTTGCTGATGTATCAGGATGCTTGTGAACAACATCAAATCTCAACAGAGAAGGAAATACAGTTATGGGTTCATTTTACAAAGGGATCATGTACAGAAGAAATTTTTTATGTATGGAATTTTAAAGTGATTTTTATTGTTGTTTTACTCCAAATCTTTACACTATTGGATAACCTTTAAAAATGAGTCTTTTCAGGGCTGAAGAGCTGGCTCAGTGGTTAAGAGCATTTGCTGCTCTTGCAGAGGTTCTATCATCAACATAGTGGCTCACAAATATCTGTATCTCCAGTTCTAGGGAACCCAGTGTCTTCTTCTGACCTCGTCACATACATGGTACACATATATACACACAGGCAAAATTCACACACACACACACACACACACCCCTACATACCTTTATCTATCTATCTATCTATCTATCTATCTATCTATCTATCTATCTATTTCAAAAATACTCCCCAAATAACTGCTTTAAAATGAAAAGCTAAGTTATCAGTAGTGTGTATGAAAGATATATTTGAATGCAGTGACCCAGAGTAGAAAGATTTTGTGGATAATTTCTAAGTAAACATTTAAAAAGAAGGTTTTAACTTATTACATTCCCAAAATTGAGTGGCACCTTATTCAGCAGCGCTCTCTGACTTGGGATTCATTCCTTGTGTTTACCTTAAATTCCACCAAAGGAACTGTAGACACCAAATGGACCAAGGTCTTACAAGCTAGGTTCATGTGCTGTAAAATCTGAAGACCTTTTTTGTTTGTTTTCTGAGACAGGGTCTCTATGTAGTCCTGGTTGTCCTGGAGCTTGCTGTATAAACTAGGCTGGCCTCAAATAGAGATTTGCCTGCTTCTGCCTCTCTAGTGCTGGGATTAAAGGTGTATGCCATCACACCATGCCCGACAAGCATATTGATGGCAGAACACTAATATAGCATCCATTTAAGGGTAAGCAGTGCTAGAACGTGAATAGAACTAGCTAATAGACATTTAGTCCTGAAAAATGGTCCTCTGGATATGGGAGTTTATGCTTTCATCTGGTTGTCAATGATGGGAGCATCTAGGATCTGAAGCACCACATTAAATTGTAACCACTTGAATCTAAACAGTATAATTTGAAAATAAATTATGAATTAGTCTTAAAAATATATAAATGTAAACTAAAAACTGAAGTTATTCTATATTGCATAGGCAGTGCAGATTTTCTGTGAAAACCATAAAGCTATTTTGTCTACTTTGCATGAATACTTCAGACTTTTCTATATCAGGGCCAAGTAGTACTAAAATTTGGACCTTGCTTTTCAGAGATGAGAGTTGTAAGGCTCATCTTAATTGTTTGTCTTTAAGTGTTTCCTTCTAGGCTTCTCACCCAGTCACTTGATCTTTGAAATGTAAGCAACTGATCCCTGGATGCATATTGGCTGGCAGTTCATCATTCTGTCAAATGTACATATAGAGAATTGTCAAGTTTTTTTAAAAAGAATTTAAATCACTTGTGCAGTTGTGTTCTTATTCACAAACACGCCAGCTTTTGACTCTAAACCTATCTTTCCAACATTGATTTCCAATGCTTCAAAATCAACTCCCTCTCTTTTCAACATAAAATTGATGAAGGAATATGGCAGAGTTTGATTTTTCAAACATATGTAACAATATTTTTATAGTTTTCAGATTGAGGGAAGCAGAAAATGGAAATAATTAACTATTCTTATGTGTCTATACATTGTTAAAGATAATTTTTATTTGCTTATATTACTTAAAATGTGAGCTGTGTTTTTTAATTTGGGTTGTTTGAATAATGGGAACATCCTAAAAGCATCACAGTGATTTTGAACCATTTAAATTCAGACACTATGATTTCAAAATAAATGAGTTATTTGAAAAGTATCTAAACCATAAAGTGACTCATTCACTCAGCAGTGTGCTGTGTATTATGCAAGCTCCTACAGATGGGCACATAAATGGTCTTTAAAAAGTTCACAGTCTATTCACGGGAAGGAGAGCAGGGCATGAGCAGAAAAGGCTGTCTTGGTTGATGGTAGAAGGGAGGGAAAGGTTGGGAGGATGTGGAAGAAAGACTGTGGGCAGAGGGTAAGAACAAGACTTTCCTAAAGGATCAACATTTAGAGTCAGGTTGGGACAAGGTGTGCTGAGCATTGTGGGTAGAGATTCCTCTCTGCCTGACTTGTAAATATGATGAGAAATTTATATGTAAGCATGTTGGTACAATGAAAGCATCTTCAAAATCTTATTCTGGGCCTGGGAGATAGCTCATGGACATCCCCACACAAGCATGAGGATGTGTGTTTACAGGGTCCCCAGCATCCACATAAAAAGCCAGGCAAGGCAGCAGGGCAGTGTTAGTGCTACTTCCCAGCACTGCAGTCAGCAAGCTCCAGGTTCACTGAGATCTCAAAAAAAGAAGGTGGTGAAAGGCGTGTATTAGAGAAACAGAGCCAGTGAAGACCTCTGGTCTGTGTGTGTGTGTGTGGGCACGCAAGTACACAAGCACACTTAGACAAAAGGCTTGATGGCCTGTTGGGTAAGGTTGGAAAAGTAATAGAAGACACGAAAACTTGTCAACACCCCCTTCCCACACATGCACACACAGTTAGGATATGGTTATATGTCCACTGCAGTAAAGTTAAAATGCATTGTTAGCATGCATGTCATATACAGCTTTGGTATGATCACCTCCCATTATTTTAAGATGGTTCATATCTTAATTATTTACTGTGAGCTCTTTTTGCTTTCTTTGCACTGTGCTCATTAAATTGACCTTCCCGCCTTATATCCTTAGTAATTTTTTTCACCAACATCTTGGGAGTAGTGTTATGGTTTGGATCTTAAATGCCCCACAAAGGGTCATGTATTGGAAACTTGGTCCTCAGCTGATAGTGTTGTGGGGATGTGGTAGAGACTTTAGGAAGTGGGGCCGAGTGAAAGTTAGGTCACTGGAATTCTTGAAGAGGGCTAGGGGCCCTGGCTCCTCTTCCCTGAATGCAGTTGCAACTGCAAGGCAGGCACTTTCCCACTGAGTTACATAGTAAGCCACACTCAGATGATCATTTACATAATCCCCAGCTGGTTTTCCTCTGTATCTTGAAGAGTACTCCATCTCCTTCCAGAGAATACACATTCTTGCAGATGAACATCTGGATTTTTCTTCCTAGCAGCAATTTCTCCTCTCTCTAGTTTTTTAATTAACATATTCTATTTATTTTAATGTTAGTGGCATCAAAACAATGAAACATTAAAGCGTCCTCACAAAAACATTAATTACAAAAAATGCTGGTGAACACAAATAAACCTAAAATTAAAACTGTTTCCTTGACTTTTTTGTTTGTTTGTTGATTGATTGATTGATTGAGACAGGGTTTCTCTGTGTAGCCCTGGCTATCCTAGAACTTACTATGTAGACCAGGCTGGCTTTGAACCCACAGATCCACCTGCCTCTGCCTCTCAACCACTGGGACTAAAGACGTGCACCACCACCACCACCACCATATTTGGCTTTTTAAAGAAAATAGAAAAACAGAAAACTTGTAAATATTTGAAACATAAAAAGTTGGACAAAATTTTCTGAATTTGTGCTTCAAAAGATGACCCGACCGGCGGGTCCTAGTTATTCGTGGGGGCGAGGAGGACAGCAACCTGAAAGAAGAACGGGCAAGAGAGGGAATGGACTCAAGCAAACAGTTGCTTGTCAAAAGTCATGTATTTGAACATGAAATGCTTTTTTATAGCATGCTTTACAAGGGGAGGGGGTAAGAGGGGCCAGGTGGTGGAAAAGTACAGAATCTTCTCGGCCTGTGCCTTGAAACATGTCATGGTCTATATGGTACACTGCCTTGAATTATGATCTACCTGCTATTCTTCAGAAGATATGGTATACTGCTTGAATTATGGACTCCCTGCTATACACTGCTTGCCAAGCAGGATCTTGTGATTGCCAAGCTGCAGGGGACATTGTGCAGGTGGGGAAAGGTAGGGGGTGAGGGTAAGGGCGAGGGTCCTGGCTTCTGGCAAAAAGATACTGTGAAGATAATGAAAAGACAATTCCTAGAATAGGTAAAAGTATTTAGAGATCCTATCTTTTAAGGTCCTATATTCAGAATATGTAGAGGGCTTATAATTTAGTAAGGATGCCTAATAAGAATACATGAAAGATCAGTACAGCCTTTTCTCAAAAAAACAAAAAATAGACAAACAAAAACCCAAACAAACCAAACCCCTGGGTAGCCAAGAAGACTGTTAAAAGATGTTCAACATTATTATTATCAGGGAAATGCAGGTTAAACTATAGTGAGATGTCACTAATGAAAAATGTAAAGACTGGCAAGTATTAGTGAGAACATGTTGCAGATGTACCTTTCTGGTGTTGGCGAGACTGGAACTATCACTATGGAAATTACCCAGGTATTTCTTTTATTGTTTGTTTGAGACACAATTTTGTTATGTAACTCAGACTGGCCTGGGTCCTCCTGTCTAAGCATTACAAGTACTGAGGTTACAAGCCATGTACTACCATGCCTGGCTTTGGCATTTCTTGTAAAGTCAAGTATACATTTAGCTTATGATATTATTCCACCCCTAGACATTATCCTCTCCTAGATGGTTCTTCAGAATACAGACCTCAGTCTCTCACTGGCTATTTTGGCCAGAAAGAGTCCTCACCGTGCTCACATTGTGCAGTGACCCTCCCCCAGATGGCAGAGAGAACAAGATAGAACCCTTTAAAGCCTAAACTGAAAAGTAACAGCCCGCACTTGTCATAGGGCTTTTCACTAGGCCTAGCCTGTGTCAAGAGCTTGAAGACTCTTGTCTTCAAGTTCCACAAATGAGCAGGAACTTGTATTCTTGTTCTTCACTTTTATGTCACTCCTAAAGATAAGCTATTTCCTCATGGCACACAATGGCTGTGTGAAAAACCAGAGACCACAATTCTCCAGGAAAACAAAACAAAAACAAACAAACAAACAAACACCCTCATCCTTACTAAGTAAGTAAGCATGAGTCTAGTGTTTTAAGACAACCTCTAACACTCAAAACTCAGTCACTACGTATACCTGGCTCCAAGGGGAACGAAGAGGAGCTACTTAAGGTAAAAGTAATGTATGCACGGAAAGATGTTTTTAGGAAAAATTATTTTGTGTTAAAAAGTGAAGGAAAATAAACCATTCTTTTTCTTGCTTCCACCACTAATTCATCTATCCGCTCCTCAATGCCCTTTGTAGCCTTTCAACATATTCTAGTTCTCCATCTTTCATCCACAAAACAAAACCTAAAACACCTCAGTCGGGTGCGGTGGCCCATGCATCCCAACACTTGGGAGGCAGATGGATATCTGTGATGGGATCAGGCTGGTCTACATAGTGAGTTCTAGGACAGCCAGGGCTATGTAGAGAAATCTTGTCTCAACAAAACAAAAATACTAAAACTCTTTTGATTCTGGCCAGTCTTTTCCTATCATTGTAAAACAAACAAACAAACAAACAAACCCTTTTATCCCTCTCCTTCACAATTTCACTTTTTTATTTTTTTTATTTTATTATTATTATTTTTTTTATTTTTTGGTTTTTCGAGACAGGGTTTCTCTGAGTAGCCCTGGCTGTCCTGGAACTCACTCTGTAGACCAGGCTGGCCTCAAACTCTCGAACTTAGAAATCCGCCTGCCTCTGCCTCCCAAGTGCTGGGATTAAAGGCGTGCGCCACCACCGCCCGACCAACAATTTCACTTTTTTAAAAAGCTACTTCAAATCCCGAGACATTTTAGTTAAATCCCATAGCTTTCTAAATTATTCTCCGAGAACTTGGGTGCATTTAACATACATCCTTATATCCTAATCAAATATCGAAACCTCATTTATTAAGTTATTAAAATACTCATTATTAAAATACTGTTTTCTAAAAGGACTAAAGTCTCCTTTGGCCTCAGTAAAGACGTCAAAGATCTCACAATTACTGTACAGGGGGAGACGGATGGAAAACAGGGTAAACGATGCGACTTCCCATTTTGTGTTAAACGGCGAGGAAGACCTCTATCGACGCGGAGAGCACAATGGAGACGCTGGGAACTAGAGGCAGGTCGGGTCTTTTGTACCGGGTTGACCCGCACTACAGCGGAGATGTCTAGAACTGCAGCAGAGCCGGGAAGGAACGATTCTCCAGAGTCACGGTTTCCGCAGGGAATCCTAAGCGCGTTCCTGTCCTGACGCACTTCCGAAGCGTCGGAACAGAGGAAGTCGCGCGGGCTGCTGGGAATACGGAGTCGGAAAAATGGTGCTCACCAGATCCGGGGTCTCTCGGACCAGGCTCCAAGAAAACTCCCAGCAGAAGGTGAGCTGGGTCCCAGGTTCTCCGGGTCTCCTCGCCGCTGATTGGAGCGGCCGGCGGGGCGGAGGAGAGCGATGAGGAACTGAGCCGTGCGAGCGTAGTACAGCGTCGGGCCGGCTCGGAACTTGGTTGGGCCCCGGGGTCTTTTAGGGCTCTTAGGAGAGTTTAGGTAGCTTGTCTTGCATGGATGAGGCCTTTTAAGTTTACTGTTGAGACAATACCAGGGAAGATTAATTCCAGCCACCTCGACCGAGCCTAGTTTTGGGGATGGGAAGGAGCATCGTTTTCACGTGGAGAGACTAGCAGTGGCCCCAGCACTAAGTCCTCCGGCATATGAAGGGTGGCAGCGATGTCTCTCAGAGCCTCTGATTGTCTTCTGGTGATGCTATGCTCTTTAAATTGTGTGGTAAGGATCACAGAGCAGCCCTTTCTTGTATGTAAAAATCCAGACAAGTATCAGATTACCTTATACACTCCTAAACACGTGCTCAATTAGTACTTAACTCCCCCGATCCCTGAGCCTCTATAAATGATTTAAAATTTTCCTCCTTTTTCTTTAAGTAAAAGTTTTTTTTTTTTTTTTTTTAGTTCTGCTTTCTGAAGCTTAGGATGAGGCAAGTAAAAAAAATATTTTATTGTGAGTTTGGCTTTGTTTAGTACCTTCTTACATTTTGCTCCTTAGGCGGGTTCTGCCTTTGCTCTTGTCCCTGCCCTATCTAAACTATACTGTGTTTGGTTTTGGTTTTCAGAAGTCTGTTCCTCGGAGAACTGGGACACATCTAGAAAGCAAAAGAGAATCAGAATCCGATGGCAGCACTGCTGAATCACAGTCTGCAAAGGAACAAAGCTCAGTCCTCTCTAGAAGCAGGAACAGCAGAACCGCAGGCCCAGCAGAGATCACTGTACTGATTTCTGATGGAGAAGCTTCTGAAACAGAGTCTCATGCTTCTGAGGTTTCTTCAGTGTTAGAGGTCCAAGAGCCCATTATAAGAGTAACCAGGAAACGGCGAGTCGTAATTACGCCTGTCCCAAAGTCCAGTGTTAGGAAAAGGCAGAAAGTAACCCCTCAACATGAACCTGTTGATGAAGGAGTTGTTTCTGAAGCAGAGTCTCATGTTTCAGGGGTTTCTATGGTTGTACCTTCCACAGAAAGAAGAACCAGAAATAGGGCTAAATCTCAAAGAGATTCAAGCCAAGAATCATATTCGGAAACTATATCTGAGGCTGAGTCGTCCTGCTCAGGCATTTCATCACTGGAGATTGCACCGAGGAGAACAGCCAGGAATGTGCAGAAGAAATTACAGTTCCAAGCTGAGAAAAAAGATACTAAGATTACACCAGGAAATAAAAAGCAAATTGTGGGTGCGTCTGTAGATTCAGAAGACTCAGATGCTAAACAGGCCTCTCAGTTATCAGCAAGTCCACTTTCTCAGAGAAGTATGCCAAGTATTTCTGATAATGAAACTTATAATAATGACTTTGATGATCCCATCCACAGAAATTCAGGGGAAAAACTGACAACCCAAACCCATCAAAACTTGCATATCCAAGAGGAAAAACAAGCTGATGTTGTGTCTCTTACAGAAGTCAGAAAGGAGAACTGTAAGAGTCTGGATGATGAGGACCCCAAAGTCCTAGAGGAAAAGGTAATTAATGAGAAGGATTCCCAGGTTAGTCTTTCTGAAGCTCAAGACACCAGCCTTCATCAGTCAGTGTCTCAGACTCAGTCAAGCATCCCAAATAAAAAACCCACTTCCCAGCTTTCAAGTCCAGATCGGGAGGCTGTAATGAAATCATTAGACCACAAGTTTGCAGTTGTGAAAATAGCAAGATGGAATGACGAGAGAAGGGGCAGCATAAACAAGAGTGACTTGGCACAGCTCAGTCATGGCGACAGCAACGATGTGCTCACAGATGCAGGTGTCAGTGAGAACAGCAACAGCCAAAGTGGTGTCGCTCTTGAATGTGATACTAGACCATGCAAGTCTGAACTCAGCATGGCTCAGGATGTAGATAGTTCTGTTTTATTATTTCTTAGCAGTGATGAAAGCCTACAGTCTGACAGTAGTGAGAATGGAAGGGACACTTTGTGTTCTGTTGAAAACAGTGGCCAAAAGGAGGCATCAGCTGAGGACTTGGAAGATACCACGTGTGATAGTGCACTCTTTGTAATTGACAAAACTCCTGGATTGAGTGCTGACAAAAACTTTTACCTAGAAGACAAGGCACCAAGCGAAGGTGCTGTTGAGGAAGAAAAAGAGGAGGAAGATAGTGAAGAAGGCTCATCAGACAGTGATGGGAATAAGGATGAGTCTAGTGATGAGGAAGACTTACTCAGTAACACCAAGTCTAAGCTGTAAGTACTACCTTTGAAAGGAGATTGGAGAGGTCCTGCTGAGGAACACACCTGTGGCTTCAGCATGACAAGTGTGCCCTTTACCACTGAGCTATACCTCTGCCTCCAAAGTAGTCTTTATTAGCATGTATTATGATAATGTCTCGTGATAGTTTCCTGTGTGTATATACTGTATTGAGGTTTAAGTGTCCCTCAGACCCACATCCCCACTGATGCCCCTTTCCCCAGCTAGTCCTCTTTCTACTTTTCATGTCTTCTCGGGACATGGGTGACCCAGTGCATTTAATGTTTATGGGACTAGGGATTGGGGTTATTTACAAGCTCATAAGAAGCTTACTAGTGCTATACCATTGAAGAAAATGTCTCTCCCTCCCTCAGTCATCACTAACTGCCTATAGGTCCTCAGAGAGAGGTGGGGCCTCATGAGCTCCTGGACATTTCATTACAAAATGCAGACTGGTGAGTTTCACATCATGCACCTCGGTCCCACTCATCTCCCTGTACCTGATAGGAAACTCACAAAGAATCAGTAGAAAGTTAAAAAAACAAAAATCCAAAATACTGACGGCTCCAGTCTTGTGCAGTACTCAACAGCTGCTTTGAGTTCTGGGTGCAACTACCATGTCATACCCACAACAGTTTCCATGTCACTGCTCCCGCTCTTCTTCCTCCTGTTCTTACGTTCTGTCTGCCCCATCTTTTGGAAGAGGTGACATAAATGTCCCACCTAGAAATTACCATTTTGAGACAATTATTCTCAGCACTTTAGCCAGTTTTGAGTCTTAGTAGTAACTGTTACCCACTCCCAGAAAGGGGGGGGGGGCTGTCTCATCATATCTAAGGATAAATCTAAACATTTAGAAAGTTATTTTTAATGAGTTCAGCATATCTAGCAAAAATAATAAATTCCCCACTAGGGCCTATCGACAACCACAGGCTTCTGACAGGCTTTATAGTACCAAGTATGAATTTCAGTAAGTGGGCCTCAAACCCAATTAGCGGTTGGTTACCCCAATTAACAGTACACGAATAGGCAGGCATAGCTTCTCCGACAAGTCAGTAGTACAACGTGTAGGCCCATGGCTGAGTAAGACCGGTGATGGCTTTTTTTCCCAGGCAGCCTACATAGTACCTTCCAGCACTTAAAGTTTGCAACAGGAAAGATGTTTCCAGCTCAGTTCCAGCTTGACTTCTATGGCCTGAAATTAAAGCCTGTGATAACAAAGCAGTAGAGTCTGGATACCTTGTTCTTGGCGGTCAACCAAGAGTCATGGTAATAACCTATATTGTTTTGTGGAGTCTCAAGGACTTCTATGACCAAAAACTTATAGGGAGATAAACTTATCTCTGTTCTGGGAGTAGCTTTATTCATCCATTTACAAGTCAGTTTTTGATATCTCTGTCAAGTGGTTGATTTGCCATAGAAGTACAAACAGTGGTATATTAGTATACACGTCAGAATGCGGATGAATTCCACTTGACTCATACAAGTTCCGCCTGACTGAATACAAGTTTCCCTTGTATTTATTTGTGAGACTTTTGGCAGTTGTATTTTTCTCACCAGTAAGAGCTAAGATGTACTTTTGGTAATCTGTTAGATATCATCTATGGGAGTGAGAAGTAATGACTTAGAGGTAAAAAGCTTGCCATGCAAGTATGAAGACTGGATTCATATCCCCAGCCCTCATGTAAAATGACAGATCAGCATGATGGCCTGCCTATAATGTCAGTGCTCCAGAGGTAGAAATGGGATCTCCAAGCAAGCCAACTAGCTAGACTGCCTGAGTCTGTGAGCTCTGGGTTCAAGTGAGAGACCCTGCCTAAATATATAGAAAGTGAAGATGATCAGGGAAGATACCCAAAGTCGAACTCGGGATGCACGTATGTGCATGCACACTACACACATACATGTAAACACACACAAGCACATAAATGTACAAAAGAGTAAAGACAAAACAAGAACATAATTTTTTATGTTAATTGCAGAAGAACTGAGAAGATACGGAAAAGTATGAAGAAAATAGTCACCTGTAATCCCATCCATTTTTTATTGAAAGCTCTAATGTTTGAGGCTTTCTCTTTAGTAGTTGTCTTGTTTAAAAAGCTCTTCCTGGATTGGGCCTTGATTGGCATTAGCCACTAGAAATGTAGTCAGTCACTGTCCTAATAGGTGCCCTACAATGGTGGCACACACCAGACCCTGTCATGGAAAGCAAACAAAAAAGATGCCCTCCCTGACTCTGAGGTTGGTTGTTTATTGTTTTTAGAGGACAACCTGCAAGATCCAGGTGTCTCCTCCACCCTGTGAGTTCTAGGTGTTGACAAGGCCATGAGTTCAGAGATACAGTAGGTTTTCTGAACTGTGTCCTTCAGTGTGAAGCTGAACCAAATTGCTCTTCTTAAAGTTCTTCATGAAATCTGTGGGTATGTTACATGCTTAATCGTCTTAGAAAATCTTGGGACTCTGGATGTCTTCTCTGGCGGTATTGATTCATTATTTATCCCAGACTCTTCTGAATGAATGAGATAGATGTTTATTCAGTGTTTCAGTAACTACATTATAAAGATAAGATGCTTTTTATCCATGTATGATTTTTTTTTTTTTTCCCGAGACAGGGTTTCTCTGTATAGCCCTGGCTGTCCAGGAACTCACTCTGTAGACCAGGCTGGCCTCAGAAATCCACCTGCCTCTGCCTCCAAAGTGCTGGGATTAAAGACGTGTGCCACCACTGCCCAGCTCCATGTGTGATTTTTAACATGCAATCTTGTTTCTATTTTGTCTTAATTACTTCATCTAAGTGATCTTTTCTCTTTTAGTCTGAAATTGACAAGTAGCAGCATAGACCCTGGACTAAACATCCAGCAGTTGGGTGGTTTGTACATTAATTTCAATGTAGACAAACCGCAGCCTCACAAGAAAACTCTAACCCAGATCAAGGAGAAAAAGAAAAACGAGGTAAGCTACATGAACTGTCCCATCTTCGGTCCTTGGAAAATGACTACTTTTCCTAACGCAAAACTCTGTTTGGGCTGTTCTAGCCAAGGACCAGCCTTGGCTTGGAGAGGGGTTCTGAGACAAGGGGTGTCTGGGAGGAGTGAAAACAAAGTGAGAGTCCAAGCTGGCAGCTTATGTTCTGCTTTCCAGACTCCCTTCTCTAAGTTCTCTCTCCGAGGATCTCCAACCATCTCTCTTTAGACAGCTTTTGTTAGACGTCCTCGAGCAGCTTAGAACAGACCACACTAGACCAAACGGTTGAGGGGGGGGGCTAATCAGGAGATCAGGCAAAGGTGAGGGGAGACGTAGAGGAAGAAGATGGAAGGAGAGAGGAGAGGAGAGAGGAAGAAGAGAAGTAGAGGCCGGTCATGACCACGTGGAGAGAGGGGGAGAGGGGGGAGGGCCGGGGGGACAGAGAGAAGCTAGAGGCAAGAGAGCAAGAGAGAGGGGAGGAGGCAAGCAGCCCATCTTATAGTGGGCAGGCCTACCTGGCTGTTCCCAGATAACTGTGGAGGTGGAGTTTAGACAGAATACTAACAGCTTTCTCCTACCATTCTCTGTTCAAGACAGTTCTACAAGCTGTTCTCTTTTGTTCTAAAAAATTCTCTGGATGGCTCACCTCTATGATCTTGCAGATCCTAAACCCACTCTTCTATTTTACATATCAGTCCAGTCATTTACTCTAGGTCTCCTTTTGATTATCCTGTGAATCTGCATTCTGTGACCCCAGCCCCTTAATTCTTAGGAAACTGCAAGTATATATTTCCTTTTAACATTGCAAAAGAATTCAGACACCTGTCTGCCTCTGTTAAGCACAGATGATAACTAGCTGGGTGGGGCCCCATACTGAAATTACCATTTCTACCATACCTGGTCCTAACCTTGCTCTGTCCCAGGCGGATCCTGAACTCAGAAATCTGTCTGCCTTTATAAGCATAAACAGCCAAACAAACAAAAAAAACCTTAGCTGGGTGGGATCTTCTGTGACTACTCCTTAAATACCTTTATTTCCTTTCATAGTATCATTCTGAGAAGTTGGCTCACAGTGCATCTGCTTTTGTTGTTTAGATTCGTGAAGCCTCTCATAATTCATATTGCATCCTTATATTTTACGTGGTTGAGAAATTATATATTTTCAAACTCATGTTTTAGAGTTCTTTTCCACAGCCTTAAGGACTGTCCTGAGGTTTCCCAGCATTTACCATTTTCCTGAGACACTAACTACACCTTCACCACCTGGATTCTGATTATCATGAAGTTATTAACATTAGCAGGTCCTTTCTTGAAGGAAGAATGTAAATGTACATTATACAAACAAGCCTTATGCCCACCTACATTCATGGAGGCCCATGCCTGCTGTCCCTGTTCTGGGGTAAAAACCATGTCATTCTGTCCCTACTAAGGCCATGCCAGACCGACATGTTCTGCTCTTTTTTCTCTCTTATTAGAATACTTACTTTTTATGAATAGGGATCTGTAAGAGATGCTACTTGAAATAATTCAAGATGACCATTATTTTCTTTTTCGTCCACCACTTAATCCCAAGGAGTACTATTTTCTTGTATTTCTTTAAACACTCACTATTGTGTGTGTGTGTGGGGGGGCACAGTTGTGCTGTGGTGTAGAAGGTTAGAGGGCAACATGCAGGAGCCAGGTGTCCCCACCCTGTAGGTTCCAGGGATCAAGAGCAAGGCCATGAGGTTGACAGGAAATACTTTTAAAGTGCAAAAATTACTCAGAAATAGATTAGTAGATCTGCCTATATAAAATATAAAAGCCTAAGTTTAAATGGGGAGGAAAGAGAAAATAATTATTTTGTATTTTCGTAGCTTTTGCAGAAAACTGTCATTACACCTGATTTTGAAAAAAACTATTGTGTCCCACCATACAGTGAGTCAAAGCATCAGCTTCAGAAACAGCGCAGGGTAAGTTGGGACTTCGTATTTAGATGACTCATGTGTGCTTCGTCTTTGTATTTTCAGGTTGTGTAATATTGCAGTTGTACTGCAATTTAAGCTTTATCTATGGATTGGCCATTATAGATTGGACCAAAGTTCTTAGGTACTAAGGGCCATAAACTGTGATTCCATCAACATGTTTAATGTGGCTTTGTATGTCTTTGCAGCCAAATGGCACATATAAATACAGTTTTTTGTGTGTCTTCGGAAGTCAACCCTGATGTCTTGCAAATGCTGTAAGCATGTGCCCTGTCACTGAGCTATGCCTTGAGTCCCACAAATACAGTTTTTTAAAACATACCTTAAACAGTGACAGCCAGTATACAGGGTCACCATCCACATCATTTGGCTTTTAAATACATTACTGTAGGCTAGGAGCTCTACTGCATAGAATTAATACACCCAACTTAAAGCTCTGGTCCACTTAGTCTGGCAAATGGGGGAATGGAAGCAAACTGTTGTTTTAGTATTTGAACTAACACAGAGATATAAAAGGTGCTGATACAGAGCACACTGGCATGTGGCAGGCACTAAAGTTTGAATGAATGAAACAAAATATTAGGTAGAGTTTTCAAAAGAATAACAGTTTTGTTTTGGGCATAATATAAAGTTCTGGACTTGAGAGTTAAGTAGTTTCTAAGACCCTTAAGACTTAAGTAACTGAATAAAAAAAATAATACTTCTATACCAGCTCCTAAAATGATTTTCCTCTCGTATGAGCTCCTTTAGACAAAGTGGAAGCTGTGTGTTCCTTTCCCTGCAAATCATCCAGGGAGTCTTCCTTTATGAAACTGATGCTGTGCCAAACATTTTGGGGTTTTTTTTTGGGGGGGGGGGGGACTTCTTTTTTTTTTCTTCCTTTCCCCCCTCCCCCCCTTTCTTTCTTTCTCTCTTTCTTTCTTTCTTTCTTTCTTTCTTTCTTTCTTTCTTTCTTTCTTTCTTTCTTTCTTTCTTTCTTTCTTTGTTTTGTATCCTTTTGTATCCTGGGTGTTAATGCTTACTATAAAGTTGGGTTTGGGGTTGGTTTTTTTTTTGGAAACAGTATCTCGCATATGCTAGGTTGGCTATTGGGATTACAGGTGTACATTACCATATCCAGTTCATGTAGTGCTAAACATTAACCCCAGGGATTCATGTTTGCCAGGCAAGAACTCTGTCAACTGAGTTACGTTCCCAGCTCTTGTAAATTCTCCCCTATCCAGAGCCTGAAAGGGTAGCCCAGGTTGATATCTTGAATTCAAAATCATCCATCCTCAATTGAGTATTGAGATCACAAGTATACACTATCACACCCAAGTAATTCACATAATTTTCTGTTTCATGATTTTAGGGGAAGTTACCTTATAGCACAGTAGGCAGTGTGCCTAAGGGGTTACTAGTCTCTCTACTCTTACAAAGTTAAGAGTGTTTATTTGGGTAGCTGGAGCGATGGCTCAGTGGTCAAGAACCCTTGCTGCTCTTACAGAGGACCAGATTTTGTTTCCAAGCATCCACATCATGTATCTCTTAACTCCCTATAACTCCAGCTCGGAAAATCCAACACACTTCATCTACACAGTTACCTGCACACACGTGCATGGACACATACATAAAAGTCAAACAAATCCTTTTTTTTTTTTTTTCTTAATTTTTTTTTTTTTAACACTTGTATTTCAGAAAGAGCGACAAAAAACAGCTGGTAATGGTTGGTTTGGCATGAAAGCTCCAGAACTGACAGACGAGCTGAAAAATGATCTCAGAGCATTAAAGATGAGAGCAAGCATGGACCCAAAAAGGTTTTACAAGAAAAATGACAGAGACGGCTTCCCTAAGTACTTCCAGGTATGATACTTAATAGTGGTTATGTTCTGTGGAGAGTAGCTAAGCAATGTTGTGTTTACTGTTAAAGTAAGAAAGGATTGACACGTGCATACCCAGCCTGTGGTCAGTGCCTTAGGCTCTACACTGTTTAGCCACCATTTTGTAATGGGTCCTGGGTACAAAGAGGCAACATTAAACATGGCAGCTGGGATCAAGGGTAGCTCTATTAAATTCCCAGAATCTTTGTGTCTAATGTATTGATAGTACTAACCTAAGAGCAAAAGTTCACTCAGGATGCAGAAAGAGGAAATTATTTTTTCATTCCTTTTCCTTTGCAAGGTAGAGAGGCATTGGGCTGAAGAGATGGCTCAGCAGTTAAGAGCACTGACTGCTCTGCCAGAGGTCCCGAGTTCAATTCCCAGCAACTACATGGTTGATCACAACCATCTGTAATGTGATTCAATGCAGTCTTCTAGTGTGTGTCTGAAGATAGCTGCAGTGTACTCATATAAATAAAAATAAATAAATCTTTTTTAAAAAGGTAGCAAGGCATTCAAACATTGCTTGTTGGTGTCTCCCAGTGAGCGTGCAAGTTGAGGTTTCCACTCTTCTCAACCCTCTTCTGCTCACTTGGGTTATTATGAGTTAGGTGTCTTGCCCTCTGGTTTCATTGTAGCTAGTCTGTATTCTGTAATTTACTTAAATATTTGTTTTCTGGCTGTACTTCTGAGAAATTTTGAGTAATTCTTAGTGACTTTGGGGGTACTCCATTTCACTTCCTTTAGACTATCATAATCTGCACCCAAACTAGCTTGACAACTCTTTGTTATCAAGCCCTCAAACCTTCACCACACTTTGTACTCCGCTGTCTCGGATCTTCTGCTGTAAGGGTCCTAAAATCACTGAAGGAAGACCCCAGACTCAGATAGTATGCAAAAATAAGGATCGTTTATTCTGCAGAAATATCCAGCATGCAGGAGGATCAACCATTCTCCAAAATGGCGACCCCAGACAAAGGCATGCAGACCTTCTTATAGAGAATTGGGGGAACTCTCTAGGAGGATTAAGTAATCTAAAATTTCATTGCTGGGTGCTAGGGAATGACAGGTGATGAGTGGTCCACATTCCTGTGTCACAGACGTTCAGCCATGGGATGACACAGGGCTGTCTAGCAAAGGTGGCCCATTCTGAGATAAGATATTTCCCCATTTTTGTGCTTATCCCCAGGCTATTCTTTGGGAGAGGGTTTTATGATCTTGTTCTGGATTTTATGGTCTGTTGACAGAGCTGGTGTCTTATGGCTTAGTTTCTGGGACTTACAGTCTATTCCTGAAGCTGGCACCTTATGAAATCAGGCCTGGTCCTTAAAATGTAAACAAACAGGGTATATATTACCCAGTCTCTGCTGTTCTTTGACTTTATTCTCCCTTGTTTGCTTGGTGAACTTTGAACTATATAGAGCCAAGTTAAAATGTCATGTTTGTCATTCTTAACTCCTTTAGTAAACCAGGTCACTATGTCTTCAGAGCCATGTGAGTGTTCTGTTCCATGTATGTCGTTTGTACTGTAATGTGTTTAGTTTTTAGTACTGTAATGTCTGGCTCTGCCGTAAGGTCGTGACCCCTCACTGGCACGGACTAGGTCATCGTAGTCCTTGTTTTCCCCGTCACCTAAGCAGAGTGCCTGGCACACGGTAATCCTCCTGTAACTGCAGTCAGCTGAATGAACAAATGAAGACCTTTTATTAAAACAGGTTCTAGGCAGGCAGTGTTTATAACTTTTAAAATCAAATAGGAATGTAGAATTTATATGTACATCATTTAATTAGAAAGCACAGTTTATATTATATTGTGCTATTCATCATGAATTTAGTGTTTAGCACTGAAGTATATAAAATTTGGACCTATAGGCTGGAGAGATGGTTCAGTGGTTCAGTGGTTAAGAGCACTGACTGCTTTTCCAGAGGTCCTGAGTTCAATTCCCAGCAACCACATGGTGACTCACAATCTGTAATGGGATCTGATGCCTTCTTCTGGTGTGTCTGAAGACAGCAACAATATACTCATATACATAAAATAAATACAATTAAAAGAAAATTTTGGACATATTATACACTCTAATAGGGAAATACCAGTAGTACTATTGTACTGGCTAATAATAGGTTTATTTTTGCTTTTATAAAATGGCATAATTTTAAGACATGTATAAAATAGGTTGTGCTTTCTGTTCCTTTCTACAAAAAAGCTTTAGCTCTATACTTAAATGTGGAGCAACTTAACATCCAGGTACCGCATGATTTATTTCCTTCAATTGTTCTTAGGTGGGAACCATCGTTGATAATCCAGCTGACTTCTACCATTCACGAATTCCCAAGAAACAGAGGAAGAAGACTATTGTGGAAGAACTGCTGGCTGATTCTGAGTTCAGGAGGTAATTTACATTTTGTAATGTGTGTTTTTCTTAAGTACACAGAAGTTTGTAGATTACATTTGGTGACTATGTTTTTATGAGACTACCACAACACAAATAATTTGGTCTTTGGCATGAGGAAGCTAGAGTCTCCTATCTATTTCTGCCAAACCACCTGTCATTTCCCCTCTCAACTACGCTTGCACCCTCATGAGAACAAGGGTGAGGGGCAGTTAGGGCCTTACTGTTCTTGTGGAAACTGCTCCTAACAGACCTTATCTGGAGAGCAGACTTTGAAAATTATTGCTCTGTTTCTTAAGGTTTTGGCTTTTGTTTTGAGACAGGGTGTCTCACTCTATAGCTCTGGCTGTCCTGGAACTCAGAGATCAACTGCCTCTGCTTTCCGACTGCCCACTGCAGCTGGCTCTGTAACTCCAGTGCATAGGATGCTGAGTCAAGGAAGTTCAAGGCCAGCCATAGCGAGACAAACTCTCAAAACCCAAGTAATGTGAATACAAACTGAGGACAGAAACCACTGCTGCCTGCCCTCAGCCTCCTGACACTTGGTAGCAGTGTGGTTTCTACAAAAGGATTCAGTATAGAGCATTTTGGGATTGAGCCTCATCCCTAGAGCTGTATTAACTGCTAATACCTGATATAAAGGTTTGTTTTTTTTTTCTTTCAGATTTAATCGAAGGAAGTATTCGGAAATCATGGCTGAAAAAGCAGCAAATGCAGAAGGAAAGAAGTTCCGAAAAAAGAAGAAATTTCGCAATTAAAATTTACAAAGCAAACCATAGCATTTTATAGATCTTGATTTTTCTGAAGGTTATCACATAATTTATATAAATACATATATTTAGTGATTTCTATTTGGAAATAAAGATTACTGACAAAATCAATTGTGTGCCCCTTGGAATAAAAAGTATAAGATGATTTTTCTGGTCTTAGACTGTTAAAGGGAAAATGAATATCAGCTATTTTAATGTGTGTCTAATTTTCAGCATTTGGTTATTTAAAGAAAATAAATTAATAGATAAATAAGCAGTATAAAATGAGTTATGTTTAAAGAACTCTTGAGGGCTGCCGAGATGGCTCAGTGGTTAAGAACACTGGCTGTTCTTCCAGAAGTCAGTTCAGTTCCCTGCAACCACTTGGTGGCTCATGACCATTTGTAAAAGTATCTGATGGCTCCTTCTGGCATGTCAGTACATGCAGACAGATCACTCCTAAATAGATAAATTTGTTTTTAAAAAAACTTTGAAATGATCAAAAAATGTGTAGATGTTATAAAACTGCCGTGGTGTGGAGGATGCGGACACAGCGTACGCATACCTGTTTCTTGCATTGTTCAAGCTGTGGTGTGGGGGTAAGGTAAGAATGTTCTGGAGCAAACTCATGAACTGTGCAGAAACAAAGAACTAAGTGAACCTCCAACAAGCCTAAAATGACAGAAGCCTCCCAGGAAAATACGGGGTAAAAGAAGATGTAAGAGGGCTGGAATTTATCTTAGCAACTGAAACTGGAGGAATGATTCGTTAATTTTGTTCTAAACAAAACAGGACTAAACAGTAGGATTTTCACTGGCCAGTAGGTTAAATGACCCAGTTCACCTCCTCCAATGGCTTAGGCATGCACCCGACCTGGCCTGCTTTCTGGTACTTGAGCAGCGCTCATCAGACCTGTTGATGCTTCTTGGTTGGAGCGCCTTTGTTATTTATTGCACCCCTTATTTCAGTAACTATAAAATCGTAACATTTACCTTCACTGTTTGGCGTCACAAGCAACCTAGCATCTATGCTTCCTTTATTAAAACAGTAATATGTGTTGCCTCTGTGACAACTGCAGACAGGAGAAGAAAGGTAGTTTCTTTATACACTTAGGAGACTCCTAGTAAACATTTCTTGACTAAAACTCAAGGGGCAAACCATTGCTGTATGATTTTTCTGTCCTGTGAATCCTAGAGGGCCAAATAATTCTTTGCTTCAAAACAATATTTTTGAGTATTGACTCATTACATTTCCATTAATACTTCTCATTTTGTCTTCATTGACTTATTTGAACTTTCTGAAAACTTCTTATAAGCAACTTAATAGTGTCTTAAATGTACTTCAAAGGCCCACAGTGCTATTGTGAAGTGGTAAGACTATTAGAAGGGCCTAGTGAAGTTAAGTCTTTGGGGACAAGTCCTTGCAAGAGGTAATTAAATCTCTGGCCTCTTCACCTTTCTTCATAGAGCCACAAGGTGACTAGTTTTGGTTCTACACATTTCCTTCCTGGTATTGACTTCTTGCCATGGGATCACAGATGACAGCCTATGGAACAAAGCCAAAATAAATCTTCCCTCCCTTTAATATCACATTTTAGTTACAACAATGGAAAGTTCCTTTATTTTCCACTTAATTTGTAGTAATGGAGGGAATGTTTTAACAAAATACTTCCATTAAGTAAACTGAAGTCACCTAAAAATAATCTTTAGTCACATATTAACATTCAAAGTTTATTTTAAATCTTCCAAAACAAGAGTAGTAGTACATGCCTGGAATCCTAGCACCCTGAAGTGCTAGAGGCAGGAGGATCAGACATTGAAGGTCAGCTTCAGCTACATACTGAGTTTGTTTTATATGCAATACTGTCCCAAGTAACAAAACCTTTCAAACCATCAAGAATAATGTCTTAGTAGTGTAATTGTAAGAAGGTGTTGAGGTATCCACAGAGAAGTCTCCTGCATGGGTTCAAGCCATAAAAATTCTTCATTAGTCAGCTGACGACTACCCTGGGTGTGTGGAACCCTGGTGCAGCTCTGAGCCTTTCTCAGAGTCCACTTTTAAGCATAAAAACCACATCCTAGGTTGACACACCTCAGCAAGAACAGCCAGGTTAGGAACTACAGAAGCCAAACAGCAAGAGTAGTATATTTAGGAACTTTTTAGAACTATAGACTTGGTGGATTAGGTCTTTGTTCTTTTTGGCAGGTGTTGCTGCCTATGTGCTGGATTTTTTTTTTTTTTTTTTTTTTTTGGTTTGGTTTTTCAAGACAGGGTTTCTCTGTGTAGCCCTGGCTTTCTTGGAACTCACTCTGTAGACCAGGCTGGCCTTGAACTCAGAAATCCACCTGTCTCTGCCTCCCAAGTGCTGGGATTAAAGGCGTGTGCCACCACTGCCCAGCTTATGTGCTGAAGGTTTTAAGCACATAAAGGTTTAAGGCCTGAATGGTACTTCTGTCGTGATGTCAGCTGTGTTAAGTCTGGGGTCTAACCGTTACAAGGTAGGAACTTCTGTTTTTATTATACTTTTGTTTGTGGATGTGTGTGTGGGCATGTGCATATAAACGGTGCTCAGAGGACAACTGACAGTTGGTTCTCTCTCACCATGTGGGTCCCAGGGATCAAACACAGTCCATCAGCCTTGGCCACAGGCTGCTTTACCTATTGAGCCATCTCACCATCCTGAAACTTCTGCTGTTGATCCCCATCATCCTGGCCTACAAGTATTTGCATATGTCAGCTTAGGGTGGGGTTCTGGTCTAATAAACAATTTACATTCAAAGTAGTGTAAACTGAAGGTGCATTGATCTAATGTACCAAGGCCTTACCTAGTTTCCCTGAAGTGTTGAGAATATGTAAGTTAGTCTGCAGTTGCACAAACTGATAACATGCCCAGCACAACAAGACTCATCACTAGCCCAGGAAAAAAACTTGCAGTGTAGTTTCTGCACAATCCAAGTTGTTTTCTCTCCACTGTAATCAGTTTAAGTCATGTCTGTAAGGGACCATCTATATTTGAATAACGGGTGAATTTGTCTTGGTTTAGTGATGTCCTCAAAACTTGATTCACTCAATTATTAGATTTAATGACTAAGACTGACTGCTACAGCCAAGTGTGGAGAAGTAGATCAGTTAAGGAAGTCCAAAGCCTGTGTCTGTCTACTTACGGTTAAGTTTTTCCTTCTCTTCACACCTTCAACTTTCCCATGTTCTTCCATTCTGTAAACATTATGTTCTGTCATGTCTAAGTACCAACAGTACATCTCCAGGATGTCCCAGAGACCTCAAATCCAACCCACGCATTATCTGAACTCATTCTCACACACTCATTCCAGCATTTTTATTTTTCACCTCAATTATGTCAGCACTCACCCACTAGCCTAAGTAGAAACAGCACATCCCTGGCACGCACACTAGCTGCTCCTGCCCCTGCATCTTAGTTCAAGGCTCCAGTCTCTTCTAGGAAACAGCTCAAGTTTGTATTCTCAGCCATCTCTTCAGCCACCTCCTTCCTTCCAGCTCTCAACATTTTCTTGCTTTTGTGTCTTCAATAGCCCCAGTCCATGGTCTACACTGCAGCAGAGGAACGATACCAAGCACATCATATGGCTTCCCAGAACAACGATTCAACATCCTCCCATGGCCTTTAGTAAATCCACACTCAGCAATGATGTATGAAACATTTGGGATATGGTCCTGGGTAGACTCAAGGTTTGTTCCTTTGTTTTGGACAGGGTCTCACTAAGCAGATGTTGCTGTCCTGGAACTCACTAGACAGACTAGGTTGGCCTCAAGCTCACAGAACCACCAGACTCTGCCATCCAAGGGCTGTGATCAAAGTACAAAGTACTCCCCCATACCCAGCTGCTTCTCCACTTCTAAATATGAGGGATTCCTGCAGATGCTTATCAGATGGGCTCCTGTAGCTTAGTAATTTAACAGGTGGTCTTCCAGAGGGCCCATTAATCACTGAAGCCTGAATACAGAAGGCAATAAACACAGACTGGGGGTGACCTCAGCTGGTAGCTTGTCTAGCATGCACAGAGCCCTGGATTTCATCACTAACATCACATGAACTGGTTATACATGCTTGTAACTCAAACACTCACAGAGGTAAGGGGGTCAAAGTTTAAGTTTGTCCTACAGAGTTTGAGCTCAGGCTGGACTATGTGTCTAAGTAAATGCAGAGCTTTGGGGAAAAGATTATCTCATGAGGGCTCTGAGCTATCTATAGATTAATCCCTTGATGGGCTATTACATTGTGGAAACTTAGGACCCTGTTGAGAGCAGGTATTTGAGAACATGCTTTTGGAAAAGTCTATTATCTTGCGTCTGCTAATCCTGCCCTCCTGTCTGCTGGTGTGACCTGCTTTGTTCTGTATCTGTTTCCTTGTCTTGGTGTTCAACCTCAACATGGACACAGAAACATCCAAGCCAAGTAACTGTGCACTAAACTGAGATTTGATAGCAGGATTTATGGCTTGGGAACAACAGGAATGAGACCAAGTCACAATATTTGCTTTTTGCATTTCTGGGTAGTGTGTACAGGCTCTGAGCTATACCCTCAGGTCTCTTTGGACTTTTGCAATGGGGTGTTTCTACAGGCAGACCTTGAACCCGTGATGTTCTTGCCTCAGCCTCCAGAGTAGTTCCGAAATCTGTGCCTTCGAGCCAACCTCCAAGCATATGGTATGTCCAAGCATGGACAGGCAAGGCAGAACTTCCATTGATTGGCTCTTCAGCATAAAAGAGACCTAACACCTCCCAAAAAAATGTGACTGAGGTGCCAACTTTACAAAATCAAAGCATAGGCTTTTGACTTTTCTGGGATGGACTAAAGTTTGGTCATTGTCTTTTAGTCCCAAATGTTTCCAAAAAATATGCTTCTTATGTACACACACACACACACACACACACACACACACACTTTTTATTTGGTGGGCTATTTTAGTGGTCAGCTTTGCTCAGAAACTGCTGAGTTACTCATCAAAATGTTTTGGTCTCCTGGTATAGACTGTAGTTGCATAAGGTACCTAGAAAACACAAGGGTGAGGTAAAAGAAACACCAGTTCTAACAGACAACAGACCAAGTTATACTAGTCTTGGACAAAACATTTAAAATGATAAACATTTATCTATACGTAGAGCTGACACAGGAGTTAAGACAGAAAAAGGGACAGACACTGCAGGAAGACAGACGCCAAGCTTTTCATTTTACTTTATTGTATTTATCCATCCGGAGGAGACTTTGTCTTAGCAAAAGTTCACTCAAGTTTCTGCAAAATAACCCAGGCAACTGTTCCCAGAACCCACATGTCATAGGTGTTATTTCTCAAGCTAGCAGGAAGCTAACATATACTGCCTGGCTGTTTGAGTCCCAAAGTTCGTCAAGGAAGAGTAAATGCGGTGATCTGCTGACCTGTTGTCGGCCAAGGTGATCTGAGGCTTACGCAATGACTTGCTTTTCCCTTAGTAACAGCTTCTCCTTCTCTGTGGATTCTTGTGTAACTTTCTCATTCTCCACCAGCCCTCAGCTGGTGAGGTCATAAAGAACTCCTAGGTCTGTAAACATCCTAGCCTTTTGCCTAATCCACTGTTTTATGAGGAAGCTGTTAAGAGCAGGCCTGTAATGAACACAAAGGGTCCAGAATTTGCCTTTCGTTTCTTTGGACTAAAAGTTAGTAGTTCCTTTTTCAAAACCTCTGAAACCATGAGTCAAAATGAACTTAAATTTATCTTGTCTTGGCAGAGACAAAAAAAGATTTCTACTGTCCCAACTAGAGACTAAACTCCCTTTAGTCTGCCCAGCAATGTGTCAGAATGCCTGTTTCCCACAGTCCATGTTATCAAACAAGTGGAACTTGTTTATAATTTATAAATCACAGCATGTGTAGCCTCGACCAAACTATTTTATTATTATCATCATATTAATAAATAATTCATGATTATGCAGGGGAATTTTTTTTTTTTTTTTGGTTTTGGTTTTTTCGAGACACGGTTTCTCTGTATAGCCCTGGCTGTCCTGGAACTCACTCTGTAGACCAGGCTGGCCTTGAACTCAGAAATCCACCTGCCTCTGCTTCCCAAGTGCTGGGATTAAAGGCGTGCACCACCACCACCTAGTGAAAATATTTTCTTAAAAAACCTTATCCCAATAGACTGTAAAATAGCACATAAAAATTTCAGACCAATGCAACAAACTAGAAAATCCAGAAAGAGAAGTGTGTCCAGGACTTCAGACAATGCTGAAGGTGGCATTTTAAATTAATACAGAAGACACAGAGGCTCAACACCAGCAACTCTGGGGCAGAACTCCCATTTCAAAAGATATTTCAGATGGGGCTAAGGTTTAAAAATAAAACCACTAAAAAGAAATTAACACTTTGAGGGCCTTCAAGCTTAGAAGCTAGCAAACACTGACAAATTACAATATATGAATTCCTGTGAGATGAAAAAGTTGAATAAATGAACACACAAGTAGACTGGAAAATACATAGCATTTATTAAAAACATAAGGCTGTTTTCTCTCCTAGGTAAAGAACTACAAACTAATAAAAACATCTTATTCTAGCCATCCTAAGTGGGTGTGACCAACACAATACGAAAATGAGCTCGTTGATAGGGCAGACAAATCACAGAAAAGAAAGCACAAGTTACCCTGTGCATGAAGAAGTGGGGTGAAAACTACCATTAGTTTTTAGATGTTTGGGAACGTGGCTTGTGAGAAGCAGGCACTCTCCCACACTGCTGGGGAGAACAAGGCGAGCAGAGTCTATGAGGGGAAGCTGCCAAACCTTATCAAAGCAGGCACAGATTAGGAGTGCTGGAACAAGCTGGAGCCAGCAGTACAATTTCCTAGGAATCTATTGTAAAGATAGGCTTGTGCACAAAGAACAGGATGTCCACTCAAGGACTGCAATGGGCAAACAATGAGCGGGTGTCTAAATGTCTAAGAATTAGTGGCTATCATAGCAACAGGCTACAACGCGCACAGTGCAGCTCTATCTGTATTAACTGAAATATGCTGCAAACGTGTGTTTTATAATATTATATATGATCAAGAATGCTAACCGGTGTACAGAGTACTAACTTCTGCATTTTTAAATAAAACTTTGAAAACATTTTTAAGTAGCCATTACTCACTACTGGTTTGTGGGGAGAATTTCAAATCTCCGGTACAGGAACACCAAGGAGGTCTACTCTTTTCGAGACTTTACCGACAATTTTGATTTTTTTTTCGGTTTACATAAATTAGGGGTTTTGTCGGTACTGTGAATTTTTTTTAAACTCCATTCATTCCTACACATATTGGCATTTGGTGAAGTGGACCACTAACCCTGTGCAAAGCTGGTCTTGTCAGAAGGGGACAAGACAGTAACTGCAACTTGCTTCTGGCTGGCGGGCAGAAGGTATCAACTCCAACCTTTGCACTAACATCGTGGAAGAAAGCAGGCAACCCCAGAAATGCAGATTTCTGGGCCCCATTCCAGATCCATCCAAATAGCATCTTGAAGTGACCACAGAGATCTACTTTTTTTTTTTTTTACAGAATCCGTAGGTGTGGTGGGGTGAGGTGTCATACTTCTAACGCCTTCGGAGTAGCCTATGCATCTAGTTTTCTCGACCTTGCTGGCGGCCACTGTCAAGCTCCAGACGTGGGATGTCACTCGAGACGCAGGCCTGTTCCACGCTCTCATTTTGGCCTACGTCGAGAGCCTGGATTCTCTACTGCCTCCCTCTTCTCCTGACTGGGATCAGCCCGGGTCGGCTAATGGGAGTACGAAGGCCACCCCGGAACTAAGGGTTGTGGGACGCAGCGGGAGAGGTCTGTGGACGTGCCGGGAGTTAAGCTGTTTAGATTACAAAGAAAAGGAATAAAAGACAGAAGCCAAAGATAATTTCCCGGGGGCAAAAAGAAAACGTTGCGACTCCGCCGGGACTCGAACCCGGAACCTTTGAATGCCTTCAACCTCTAGAAGTCCAATGCGCTATCCATTGCGCCACGGAGCCACCTGTTGGAGTTTCCGCGCATCTGCCGTATTAAGCCAGAGGCAACGGCCCGGCGCCCCGGCCGCCACAATCTCGCTTGCCTCCGTCGCCGGAGCCCAGCCGCCGCGCCTAAGACCCCTCCAACTGTAACGGTGAGGCCGGCGGGCGCCCAACCGCCCGGGAACCGCCGCTGCCGAAGGGCGGCGGCTGCGGGCCGCGGGTCCGGAGAGCGCAGCGGGAGCCCGGCCTCTCTCGCCGACCACGCCTGTCCCCTCCCGGGTCCCCGCCTGCCCCGCAACCCCGCCTACCAGCTGTGTCCGGCGGCCGCTCCCGTCCGGCCCGGGCCGCCGAGGCTGCAGGCCCAGACCGGCCGTTGCGCCGTCGCGCCGGGCCGGTGACGCCGGACACTTCCGTCGCACCTGCGAGCGGCGAGGGCGAGCGGCCGCGCCCCGGAGCTGCGAGGCGAAGGCGGCGACCCATCTCGGGCCCCGGGCTCTTCCGTCACGCCGGGACCTGCGGCTGCGAGTGCGGGCCGAGGCGACGTCTGTGTGCGTGCTTGTGCGTGTTTATCTGCGCGGGGCTCCGGGGAAACGGGCTTTGGGTTGCATTTCGCTCCCCACAGACCCAGAGCCGAATTTCTGAGGTATCCGGGCTCTGGTGGCCTGAGGGGGGCGACGCGCCCCGCACCGAGGCATCCTCCCTGGAGCTTATCCACCGCTACGCCGCCGAGGAGCGGCCGCCGCGCAGCCGCCGATGCCCGCGCGCTCCCCACGCGCGTCCGAGTGGGCGGACTTCGGAGGCGGACGGCGCGCGTGGGGAGCGCGCGGGTGCGAGCGCCTCGCCTGCAGGGCGCGCGGCCGAGCGCGATGGCGGGGTCCCACCGCCACCAACGCCCGTGCCAACGCCGGACCCCGCACCTCTTTGCTCAGAAGAGCGGGGGTCACCGTGAATCGGAGCGGTGGCGTGGGAAGGAGTGGGTCTTCGGTTCCCTCCCCCCAACCCCCAATCTCCATCAGAGCGACCCCGAAGCCCCGCGAAGAGAACTATCTAAATAAAAACCCGGTTGCTATGCAACGGCCGCTGCCAGACAAAAGCCCAAGCTCGGGCTCCAATCAGCGTGCGGCTCTCCCGGCCCCGCCTGCATAAGACTCGCGTGGCGCGACCTGACGCTGACACCTCTGCACCAAACCTGCATCAGTCTGTGCCCACGGGGTGATCTCGGCCAGGCGGACTCGGGCATCAAAGGATAGGGTCCTTGCCTAGCACGGTGCGCTAAAGGGGGAGAGGGAATTCTCAGTGGGGGAGGATATTATTACGTTAAGGGATAAGTATCATCGTCCTCATTGTAGAAAAGAAAACCGCAGCTACAGTAAGTTAAATCACGCACATAGGAGCACCCCGGGTAGTGAGGCAAACTGTAAAGAGTCAGACTTTATTCTATCTTGCAAGCTAAATACATTATCTTTCACGCCTTTATTGATATTGAGAGAACACTCGTGGACTATTGACAGCAAAAGCAGTAGCCAGAGGGTCAGCATGTTTATGTTGGTTCCCTGAACTCAGATTCTCTGAGGAACAAGGCATATGGGCCCCAGATGCATGCTTGCACACAAAATGGTTTTCATTATGGAGAGAATTGCTGAGCTCAGAAACTACTATGTTTTATGGTGAGCAGTAAGCAAGCCTGTTCTTTGTTCTACAGGGAGACATTACCTCATCTCTCAAAATTGCTCCTTGCAAACACAACTGTGAAAAAGGGTCCAAAGAAAGTGATCAGTCTTGCGTTCTTGGCACACCCAACAAGAGCATGAAATGACATTGATGGTGAATTGCCTCTATAGTGACAGAATCTGTCTGATGCCAGGCCTATTTCATTCCATAAGAACACTTTCCTTAACAACAAGGATCTTAAACATTGTTGTGTCTCTTAAAATGGGCAATATCCCTTAAAATTGAGTAATACAATAGAACCAGCTATATATAAATAGTATCTTTACTGAAGGCTGCAATATGCCACTCACTGGTGACACCCTAAGTGCTCCAGTGGTTCACAGCTCAAGTAAGGAAACAGATGCTCAATGCTTGGTGTGAAAGCCATACACAGAAATTTTGCCTGGAGGCATTGGTGCAAAATCTCAAATTCTGAGATGTCACTGATGTGCTTAGCAATTGTGACTCATACTCAGAAGTTCTGAGGAAGGGAACAGAGAAAAGCATATGCTAAGGAAAGATGGGCAGGTAATCATTTCAACATAACAAATTAAAGAACTGTAGACTGTTGATTCCTTCTACTGGTTGAGACTTAAAAATTCTTATCCATGAACAGCAATACTGAGACAGCATTAGCAGAGACTGTGGGGAAACTGTTTGAGACAATTAAGGTCTTACAGCAGGATGTACGGCAGATAGCAGTGCTTCTCTGCCGACAAGCAGTTTACACAGGCTCTTTTCGAGGGGCAGGTGTGTTATCCTAGAAAAAGAACATGGGTGTGTACTGGGTTGCTATATGAGAATAATTTAATGGGGTTTTGTTCTCCTTTATAAACTAAGAGCTGACTGGGGATATAAAATAAACAGCAATTATACATCTGAACCAAGAACTGCAAGGACAAAAGGTGACCTCTTCCTGTCAGCAGAGGGAGCCAGAGCATGGGCTACAGTCACCTTCCACAGAGCCGGGCTCTGCCCTTCCCTAGCGTACACCCCCACTCTCACCCCCTAAGACAACTGCAACTCAACAAGGATACCTTGCTTGGGTGTTCAAGCCCAGTACACAGCGTTAGGGGTCTGCAGTAATATTTTCACGTTTGTCGGCAGGATTACTTCTCAGTTGCTCTATTGTTCTAGGTGCACTTGGAAGCATTTCTGCATTCTCCACAATCTCCAAAGATGTGCATTGCTAACAATACACATTATTAGCTTTGCTTTACTCCAGAGGGTAACGTTGGTGCGTATTTTGGTATGACACAGGCCTACTATGAGAGGTAAAGTATAAATTTATCATCAAAGACACTGCACAGTCCCTGAGAGATAAGCAGCTAAAGGATATGAAGCAGTATAAATATCACGTAAATATAAATTTTCATATATAAGGTAACATATGAAAAGTAGCAAGTTGCAATTGGGTATCTCTACCAACGACATGTCTTTTAGTCTGAACTCCCAAATAATAAGCACAGACTGCTATACTGATTGTAAAATATACCCCAAATTTGCAAAAGGTAGATTCTTAGGAAAAAGAAAAGCAAAAAAACAAGAAAGAGGGAAAGAAAGAAGAAACAAAATATCTGGTAGGAGTTTGAGATTATGGACTGATGTTCAAGTCTGGGCTCTTCCTCTTGTTTTCAAGACTTGATTCCTAACTCTGAACCATCCTTTCCTGGTCTGAGAAGCCATAGCAACTGCTGTGAGGACTGGTGCCTGCCAGAGTGTACCTCAGGCCTGGCTCGATGTAAACATGACAACTGGCTTTTGTATTGTTATTAGCAGTCATCTGTCAATAAAGAAAGCAAGAACTCTCAGGTCCCGGAGAAACAAAGTTCAGATACAGCATCAGTTAAGTTTGTTGCAACTCCGTGTCTCCCCGCCCTACCCCTACACAGCATGTACCAAGCCTGTTACCTTTATCTCCTCTGCCTGAAACCATCGAAATTCAAATTCAAGATTTTCCCAGTTTTTCTCTTAATAAGTTTGAACTGCTAATTGTTTTCATTTGTTCAATTACATGATTTCCACAAACAAGGGTATAGTCCACCCCAAAGGACTTTTGAAGACAAGTGTCTTGGCAGATTATATCTGGAGCAACATTAAGAGTTGGAACTTTTTTTCCTACAATATTTAAGTGCTGCGTTTCAGCCAGGCAGATAACCAAACTATACTAAGCATCAAGATGTAAAGAAAGGAAAGGGAATAAAAATTTCAAAGGTGAAGAAATGTAGACATTGGGCCAGAGAGAAAGCTTAGCTTGTACCTGTTGCCAAGCCTGAGGGTTCAAGTTCAGTCCCCAAGCCCCACATGCTGGAAGGAGAAAACCGACTTCTGAAAATTATCGTCTGACCCCCCACACACCACACACTCACACAATTTTTAAAGAAATTCAGAGATCAAGACAGACAGAGAGCAGAGCAGAAAAATGGAGGTGAATGGATCCTCGTGGAAGGTATGGGGTGGAAGGAGGGGAGGCTGGGAGTAGGAGAATACTCTGGGCAGATAAGAGTGCAGGCTACGCCTGGCAGAGGAGTTGGAAGCTTGATTCAGATTAAATGTGGACCTAATGCAATATCCAGTAGGAAGCTGAGTAGCATGGTCAGAGGGTCAGTGAGATGTTATACTCCATTTTTGCTGCCAAGAGGTTGGACAAAAGCCCAGACTGACCTAGATCTTCCAGACTAGACAAGCATCATACTCAAATAAGCCAGAGACCACAAGTGTCCTACTGGTCCCTGGGAAAAGATTTCAATTAGCAATAATTGTTCCAGGAATACAGTTCATTGGTGATGATATACTGCCTCTGGACCAGAGGAGCCTTGGAAACTAGCAATGTCAGACAAAAGAGCACAGAGAAGCACAGGAAATGGCTTCTGGGTTAGGTGTTAAAACTCATTATTTTACTAGGGTTTGTCTTCCTAGCTCTAAATCCATATTAAGCAGATCTCAAGGTTCCACTTCCAAATCTCAGAATTAATCTGATCATCTTCCCTGCTGCCCTCCACGGCCTCAGAGTAACTGCGGCCTTCTGCGTTGTTCTGGAAGGAGGATGCAGGCTGAGGAAGAAGTCCTATCACTAACGATGTTCATCTGAACCTTTCAGTACATCATTAGTGTACTGATACAGAAGATGTAGAACATCTCCAGGATGAGCCAGACAAGACTGAGCATGGAGCTGCAACTCAGTGATGACCACACCTGGGCTCCAGAGATGATGGTTAAAGAAGATCATAAGAACCAGAAATGTCTGTTCTTTCGAGCTTCAGCTGTTTTTACATGCCACATTTCTGTCATAGAGCCTCACAGATGACCCCAACAGACAATCCCAACAGATCCCCACAAATGACCCCAGCAGACCCCCATAGATGATCCCAGAAGATCCCCACAGATGACCCCAGCAAGCCCTTGTCTCAGTTTTTGTCATCATGTTGCTTTCTTTTCCTTTCCTTCTCTCTTTTTCTTTTCTTTTTTTGAGACAAGGTTTCTCTGTGTGGCCTTGGCTGTCCTAGAATTCACTATATAGACCAGGCTGACTTTGAACCCTGAAATGCACCTACATCTGCCTCCCAAGTGGAGGGATTAAAGGCATGCGCCACACCCACCACCTCCTGGGTAGGTTTCACAATCTAACTAGAAACAACATCCATTTTAACATTCCTTCCTTACATTCCTTACAAAGCTATTGCTTTGTAAGATCACTTCTTGGTTTGTTTTTTGAAATAGTTTCCTGTGCTGGCTTAACCTGGCTATGTAGCCAAAGAGGATCTTGAACCTTTGATCCTCCTGCCTCCACCTTCCAAGTGCTAGTATTACAGGCCTGCACTTTCACTACCAAGCCCATCTGTATGCAGTAGTGAGGATGAACCCATCACTGCGAGCATGTTAGGCGAGCATTCTACCAAGCATTCTTCATCCTCAGCCTCCATTCGCCATAGCTTTCAAATGCCGTTTGCTTTACCTTGTCTCTGCCAAGTTCTAGCAAGTTATGGAAGAGCTGGATTTTTTTTTTTTTTTTTTTTTTTTTTAGGCAGTGGTAGTTTTCAAAACCTCATCCATTCCCCACCCTGTGATCACATAATCTTATCATTAAATTTAAGACCAACTATTGTTGAGGTAGCCTGGCTGGTCTCTGAAGAGAGTGGGAAAAGGGGAGGAGAAAGTCTCAGACATGCCTGGCTTAGGGTGGAGATCAAGGTGCAGAATGATGGGGTAGGTGAGTTTGGAGACAGCTGTATGATCCTGGGAAATCAATTTTTTTCACATCTTAAGAGAGAGAAACTCCATTCATCCTCCCTCCCTCTCACTGGGGATCAAACTGAGTTCATTAGGTTTGCTCAGCAAGCACCTTTGTCCACGGCTGTCTTGCCTGTCCCTGCTTGTTTTTCAGATAGGATTTCTTTGTAGCAAAGGTCGGCCTGGATTTCACCATGTAGCCCAAGCTGGCTTTCAACTTTTTATGCTCCTGTCTCAGCTTCTCAAATACTGGGATTACAGGCTTCTGTGACCCTGCTTGGGTACAGAAAATCATTTCTAGTTCTCAGAGTTGTCAGGAGGATGAGCTGGGATGCTGACACACTGACATGCCTGCGAGATCTGATAATAGTGATTTATTGTTGGTTTACAGATTATTCCAGGCGTTAGCAGCTTAAAACAATAAAAACCTATCATCTCTGCTGCCGTGGGTCAAGGAGCAGCGTAGCTGAGGGCTTCTGGCTCAGTGTACCTCTCTAAGTTGTCTGGGATAGTAATTATCTGAAGATTTCACCAAAGCTGGGAATCTGCTTTCAAGATGAATCACATTGCTGTTGGAAGGTGCATATAGACCTTATGCCTTATAGATCATAAATTCCTTACCATATAGACCTCTCTATAGGGGTCTATATGCATCTCCTAGAGAGATTTATCTGACAGAAGAAAGTAGGAATGCACACACACAGACACACACGCACACACACACACACACACACACACACAGAGAGAGAGAGAGAGAGAGAGAGAGAGAGAGAGAGAGAGAGAATATGAATGAACGAATGAATGAATGAATGAATAAGAAAGTGCAATATACTTTTGACTTAGCTTCAGAAGTCCCAAACCCTCACTCATATCTACCATGCCACAGCATATGAGGAACCACAAAGGCTGGGAAGACCAGCAGGTGAGGTCAGTCTTGGAAACTGGCTTCCACACTATTATAATGATAACATTAGAGCCTACTTTTGTGGGGTGGGGAACAAGATCTCACTGTGTATCCCAGGCTGGCCTCAAACTCACAACTCTCCTGCCTATGACTTGAGCCCCTGGTGCTCGTATCACAAGCAAATGCCATCACCCCTAGCTCAGCTCCTGCTCATGTAGAACATGGCACTTAGTTCGTCTCCCTCTTCTCCAATCAACACACTGAAGAGAAAGACAGTTAAAGTGATTTGATTTTTTTCATACTTAATTACTTCGACTGAGCTGGAAACTCCCATCTTCACATAAGGCACAGTCCTGACTCAGACATTCGGGAGTAGATTTGGCTTTATCTCAGTTAGTTTGAAGGACGTAGAACATTCTGGGATGTTCCTAGTTTCATTGGTACTTTCTCACTCTCTTCCCAAAATAATCCATTCTATTTTATTAATTCCTTAAGATCTCTGGTTACACAGTCATAACTAGTAGCGGATGTGCTGGCTGAGATGACCCTGTGTGTTCTAAAAGTCACAGTTGAACACAAATGATTTCTTCAATTCCTTATGCTCTGGGTGCATCACTGAATTCATTTGTAGAATGGCAGAGACATCAAGTTTACTTATCTTCCCAGTAGCAGGTGTAAAATTCTCAGGAAGACAAGGGCTGTCTACTATCAAGTTCTCCAGTATAGCAAGGGAAGAGCCAGCCTTTCCTGTTTCCCTGAAAAATTTCCTAGTAGCCAAGAGTTTATCTTTAACCTGTGGAAACAAATAACAAAAGTGGTAAGACCTTCAAGGTACTGACCTCACAGATTCTCTGCTCTAGCCTTAAACGTGACTCATGGAGCTGTTGATACATTGGCTGGCTGGCTGGATTCATTAACTCAAGAACAAAGTCACTCAGTTTGATATTTAGCTGGCAGGTGCTTGCATAGCACAAGGGATAGGATCAGTTTCCATTGGATAGGCTTCTGTGTTGCTGGATTGACCCTCACATGGATCCTCATTGCAAACCAGGCTACAAAGAAGTGCTTGAAACCAATTTGATACATCGTACTGATAGGATCAGCTAATGGAGAATAGGTGGCATTTGATTAGCTGTGGATCTGGAAGGACATGGGAGTCTCAGAGATGCAGTAAAATGGATTTTGGAAACAAACTAGAAACAGATGACTATATCTCTTTAATAGACACAGAGACAAAACCCGGAAATATTGCCAGGAGAGACCAGCAGCCAGAGTGGAATAGGGAGGGAGTGGCTCAGGTTGAGGGGAATAAAGAAGTAGCAAGAATGGTGTATCAGATTCAGCAGTATGTGAACTAGATCTTTATTCTAGATTAGGAGGCATAATCTGGAAATAAGCCGTTCATCATTAGTACGTTAAATTCAGGGCCATCAGAAACCTAGACTGCTATCCATCACTAACATGTGACTTTTATCTCATGGTCTAAGATAGCAGTCCAGAATCCAACCATCATGTCTACACTTAATAGTACAGAGGGAGGAGCAAGATATCGTATCCTGTCCCATTTGAGGGTCTGTCCTGTCCGTTGTAGGACACTTAGCAGCAGCCTTCTACCCACTGATGGCAGTACGCTTTCCACTTTCTCTAGTGTGACAAGCAAAAGTGCCTACAGACACTGCTGGTTGTCACTTAGGGGGCAAGCTACCCCAGGTCTGAGAGTCAGGCCAGGTCTGAGAAGCTCTTAGCTGACTTCTCCAAGGCTGAGATCTCTCTGCTAATAGACTGTAGGTTAGAACTTAACCACTGAGGCAGCAGCCTGGGAAATGCAATCATCACTCCAGCTAAAAGTCAGGAGTTCTGGTGTGAGAGAGGAGGAGAGGCGAGAGATTGGGAGACAACACAATGACAAGGACTCAGCTGAACTCCGGCTGTTTCGTTCCCAGCTACTGGGTGAGACATGCGGCCCTGAGCACAGCCAGTGACTCCGTAGCACCTTTGTCTATGGATAGCTCCTTCATTTAGAGTCCACATGAGATAATGAAGACCACTTCCTTCCCTCCTTCCATCTCTTCTTCTTTCCCTTTTACATTTCCCCCTCTTTTCTAATCCTCACTTTCTCTCTCTCCTCTCAGTCTTCTCCTTCCCCCACAACTCTAAGATGATTCCATCCTTTGAAGCCTGTAAGAGGGATTAGCAGAAAGAGCCCCTCTTGGTGAGTTGCACCAAGATGGAGCCTGGCTAGTCTCTGTCCCCTCCTCCAAATTTCCTGCCAAGTAAAGTCCCAGCCTGGCAGAGGTCAGATGTCCTAACCTGTCCCGTCCCTCCCTCTCCTCTCCCCTACAGAGGTCTGCTTTAGGTAAATGACACAATTGTCCTAGTAAATGTGACCGAGTTAAATCATGCCATATGTGCCTTATTGCAAACCTGTCCCTGTGATGGCCAGATGGATATGGCACTTCCTGGCTGCCAGCTAAGGGGCGACATGGCTCTTGGGGTGGCACAACTACCTTGGTGACTTGGAGCCGTGGTTTCATGAGTGCATCAGACCCCCTTCTCCTATCTAAATTTTTCTCTATTAAACTATTTTTACTTCTTTATTTGTTCAATAAATTATCCCCCAGGCACCTGTTTGGGCTGGGTGTTTTGTGGGGTTCAGTACAAAAATGAAGTGCTGCTGATCTTTCTGGAACTGACACCAGCCATGACCTCCCTGGTTCCTATCATCTCTTCCTTCCTAATTCTCCTGGCTCATGTCTCCTCACTGGGGACATTGTCCCGCCACACTTCATTTCACCTGTCTCTTTCCCTATGGAGGTTTTGGGCATATACATGTTCACCCTGAACAGGGACTCCTGCCCTCACTCCCAACACATGGCATATTTATGAATATAGTCATGTGCACACAAGTGCAAGCATATATACACATGTATGAATGCACACGATCAAGCATGTTTATGCGGGCATATACATACATTAATATGTATAAATATACATGCACATGGACACAGCACACACACACACTCACTCATGTGCACACTCCGCCACTTCCACCTGTCTTTCTGGTCTTAGTTGCCTCGTGTTTTACTCTTCAGCTTCAACCTGAGAGGGGGGGGGGAATCCCAAACTTCTTCCAGTCTCCAGTCCCACACACCACCCTTTCTTGTACATTTGTGTAGCATCTTGATTCCTCCAAATACCCACTGTCTGGAAGGTATTTGTTCTTTGTGAGTGTCTTCCTCCCTCACTGGACTGTATACTACCTAACACTGTGAGAATCCAAGCGTCCCTGTCACTTTTTGAAGAACACCCAGCCCCCTCAGACAAGCAGATACATGATAAGTGAAGGACTGGTGGCTGTAGCCAAATATGAGTACACGTATGAAGGAGAGAAGTGTGTAGCCGAATTCAAGTGCGAGGAAGGGGCCTGGCCACCGGGCTGAGGAAGGGATGGTGGCAGGAACTCCCAGGACAAATTCGTGCTGGTATTGAGGCAGGATAGGAAAAAGCAAAGAGAAGAGAAGAATGAGCAGCCTAGGCAGAACAGTCTAAGCGAGGACATCAGGCAGAGGCCTCTGGATCTAGGGCCTGGGGCGCTCCATTAGCACAGGTGAGGTAGGTACCCAGGAGCGACAGGACCTGACAGCCCTGGTGCACTGGCTAGTCCTTTCCTCTCTTCCCTTCCCAATACTCATTCAACCCCTTCCCTGGATACTTTTTTATGAGAAGCTTCCAGAATCTTTAGCTCTAGAGTCCTTAAGGTGCCAGGACATTCTATAGAAAGGAGACTTCATTCCCACCTCTCTCCTTTTCTCCCTTATCCTCCCTCCATCCCCTCCCCTCATCCTTCACCAAACTCAATTCCCTTTGTTAGGCTTCTACATTTTAAGAGGTGCCAAGAGTGTTTTCTTCTTACTCTGTTTTAAAAGATGACTAGAGTCCTAATCTAAAATTGGTCTGTCTGTTCATCCCCGTCGCCCACTGTCACCACCATTACAGTGGCCAGAGAAGCAGATCGGGTCTGGCATGTGGATCACCAAGCGCAGAGAGGAGGCTTTTGTTGGTTCCCAAAATAGGCATAGATATAGAGGGGCCAGGTTAGCTGAGCAGAAATTCAGCAAAGAGAGGGTAGAGCAAGGCCATGCCCAGAGGGAAACCTGTCAGGTGACGCCCACCTCCTGCTCCCACAGCCTGAAACTGTTTGACAAAGAGTTAGCTTGTGGGTGGTGACTCTGAGGGTTTGGGCATGGAGAAGGACCTGACGAATGGCTCAGGCCCAAGAAAGGGGCGTCTTGACTCTCACGGGAAGGAGTAGGCAGGGAACGCAGAGCCAGAGAAGCAGGACCTTGTGAGCTTTCCATTTTCATGCCAGAAATGTGCCAGGGGGAGCCCTGGTTTTCTCTCTGCAGAGACTTGATGTGTCATCTTACACTGCTGAGGTCAGACCCGGGCCCTGTGCTTGCTCAGCTTTCTGCCGCTCAGCTGCGACCCCAGAGGAGGCCCGCTGTTTAAATGTGCTGCTTTTCTCTGGCAGGGAGGAGCCTTCAGTGCTCGCCCACTCTGGCAGGAGGCAGAGAGAGATTTTGCAAATGGAAGCTGCAACCCAGCAGCTCCTGAGAACAAAGCATGGTCGGATAGGCCGCATTCTCAGAGCCAGACTGGCATAGTGAAGCACTACAGGCTGACTCTAGTGCCAGGGCTACTGGCTAAGGTTGCTAAGGATGACGACCCTGGAAGGGAGACCGAAGTCCTGAGGTTGGTGGCGGCGGTTATAACTGTAGCAGTTGTATATTCATACATTCATACATAGACGTCATACATTCATATCTCCCATAGACTCCACACCAGAGTTGGCTAGGCCCGGGAGGGGTCTTTGTGAGCTTTGATGGACGTAGGGAGCAGATGAAGATATTGCCTGGAAGCAAACCCACGTGGGCGGCCCACAGTTAAACCACAAAGGTCCCCTTGCATTGAGGTTTGCTTTGGATGGTTCTTCTGTGGAAAGAGGTTGCTCCCAGGTTACCTGGGCACACAGAACAAAGCGCCAGGGGAAACACGTTTGAATCTGGAGTAGGTGCATTTTTTTTTGTTTTTTGATGAAACAGAAGAAAAGAGGAGGAGGGGCCTTGGGAAGTGCTTTGAGCTTACACATGGGTGTGGGGTCATTTGAGAACTGAGGACTGAAGACAATGAGGTTAGTGTGACAGAAGCCTAGGAGGAATACAGCCCGGAAGCAGCGTAGGTGGGGAAAGATGTAGATGAAAGAAGGGCCTGTGCCAGGAGGATGTGGGAGAACAAAGGGAAAGAGGCCATGCTTGTATGCATGTATGTATGTATGCATGCGTGTATGTATGCATGCATGTATGTAGTATACAGAGGGAGATGGAGGACTTGGGAAGGATTGTCACAGGTCACCTCAGAGATGTCATCAGCAGGGAACTCAGAAGAGGGCAGGAGAGACAATCTCCATCTGCAGAGCTTGCTCTTTCTTAGTCCTGGCTGTGCTCTAAACAATCCAGAAGGCTAGTGCAAGGTCACCACCGCCAAAATATAAGAGGGAGGGCAAAGACTTGTAGGGTGCCTGGGCCAGTCCTGGAGTTCACTGTTGATTTGTTCATTCAACAAGCATTCTCTGCGTGTGTACTAGAAGTAGCGCAGACAAGACAAAATCCCTGATCCCTCTGATGTATGTATGTATGCATGCCTGTATGTATGTACGTATGTATGTACGTACGTATGTACGTACTATGGTGTTGAGCAGGACTGGAGGGTCAAACCCAGGATCACTTATGTGCTAAACAAACATTACTACTGAGATTTTTCAAGAGTAAATGGTGCTGGTGGTCAAACCTAGGCCCTCACAAGTATTGGGTCTGTGCTCAGCCACCGAGCCACATCCACAGCCGCTGTAGCCTAGGTTACCCTTCAAGGAGAGAGACAGGACAGTGAGCAGTGGAATACTTTTCATGCATATTCAGTACACTGCTTGTTTCTCTTCATCCCACCCCCATCAGATCAAAGCTGCTTGGAACCAGTTCTGCTCAGCTCTGATGGCAAAGGACAGATCGGAAGCACAGTCAGGACTTTTCGTGACGGGACTATGCAGGGTTCACAAAGCACTTCTGTGTGCTTTCTTCTCCCCGTTTCCCAGACACGAATCCCTTCAGAGTGAAGGGAGAGGAAGAGTTCAGATGTCTGTCCACCCAGAACTACCTCCTAACTTTACTCCTTCCGGATGCTTCTATTGTTTTACCATCTCTCCGTGGAATAATCTTTAGAACAGGCTAATGTCAACCTCAGAACTCCCTGCTTAATAAAAGTTTGGATGATAAGTCGGTCCGAATGTGTTTGAGTCCCAAGGAACAGAAGGCTCAAACAGTTGCCCCCACCATGAAGACATGTCATCTCACATGACAAATAATTTCGGACAATGACCCCAGGAGGCAATCGGTGATTCCATCGACAGGAGCCCAAGTCCTTCCTGCTTCTGGCTCTGGTATTCCTAGGATGGACTCTGTCTGAGTTAGCAGGGTGGCTACTGTATCTGGACATCACGGAGCCTAGGAGGAGGTGGGGCACTTTGTTCATGAATCTGCAACAGGAACTAGACCCTTATCCAAGGACTCAGCAAATTGCCCTTCTGACTATGTATAGTACTAGCCTGAGTCAAACTGCCACTACCTTCGAGAGATTTGCTCCCAACTTCCTTCCTAGAAAAAAGGGAGGCAGAGGACATAGGACCCTCACTTGAACAACCAGCCACATCTCTTAACCAGCTGTATGCTGTTCTGGCCTAATTACACATGGCTGTGGGGGAGGGGTGAGAGGGTATAGGTGGGGAAGGGTCTGGACACGGGGTTTGGTCTGCAGCCATGGGTTACATCATCCCTGTTGGCCCTCCCAAGTGGCTACTTTAAGGTTACCTCTGCTCCTGCCTGTGTCCCCTCACCATTGCTCTATAAGTAAGCCTAATGAACTCATAGGTTTCCCCGGGTAAAACTATGGTGGTCTTGTACTTGGTTTGTCAGTGGGAGGAGGGGTAGAGATTGTTTGCTTTCCTCCCAGAGAAAGGATTTTAGTAACAGCTATACCTGCTAATGTCTTCCTGAATCACTGGCAAGGAACAAGTACTCAGTGGCTGCTTCAGAGAAGCAAGGGCCAAGCAAGAAGTGTAGATTTCCTGTTTAAAACAAAACAAAAGGCCTACCATAGTGGTCCACACCTTTAATACCAGCACCTGGGATGCAGAGGCAGGGGGCCTGATCCACAGGGCGGGTTCCAAGACAGCCAAGGCTACACAGAGAAACCTTGTCTTGAAAAAACAACAACAACAAAAACAAAAACAAAAACAAAAACAAAAAAGCTCTGTTGCCCAGGAAGTCAAGGGTGAGGGGTTTTTGATAGGCCATCACCCGTGTCTGTGACAGGCAGCTTCCTCTTTCAGAATAGAGACTTCACTTTGTAACAGACATCAAACGTCAGGTGGCTGCCTGCAGTGCCAGCTTTGTCAATTACACACAGCTGTAAGCTCCAACCACCACCCAGCACCGACTGGAGCCCTTGTTCTCTGAAGCTCCAAGCCTTTGACCACTGATGTCTTATTCCCCAGATGGGCTTTCCTCTGCCCTCCCCACACCGAATGTGTCTGCCTCCTCTATGCACAGTAGTTACACACAGCCAGACACGAACACCTGTGGAAACTCCAGCTCTGATGCTCACGAGCTAGGTGGTCTCAGGCCAAATTTTTTTTTTCTTTTTTCGAGACAGGGTTTCTCTGTGTAGCCCTGGCTGTCCTGGAACTCACTCTGTAGACCAGGCTGGCCTCGAACTCAGAAATCCGCCTGCCTCTGCCTCCCAAGTGCTAGGATTAAAGGCGTGCGCCACCACCGCCTGGCTCAGGCCAAATTTTTAAAATTCTATCATCTTCAAAGTAATTGATTCTTCCGTAAAACAGTAAAAGCAAGTTTATTAATGATAACAGGGCTTGTTTTATTGTTTTTTTTGTTTTTTTTTGTTTTTTTTTTGTTTTTGCTGTTTTTGTTGTTTTAGTTAGTATATAATGTAATGTGTTACATTGCTACATCTTTGATTTTCATGCCCATTTATCATAATGCTTTGCTTCTATTTGCTTCCGTTATTAGATTATTACGAGGGCTACAGCGTATGTACCATGCTCAGCACAGTTGTCTAGTATATCAAGGCTGCTCAGTGCATGCCAGCTCTTATATAGCTCTGGATGTGATTAGCATTCTCACAGAGGGGCATTGGTTGGCACATGCTGGGAGCAGCCTAACGCCAGAAGGAGTTTCTAAAGACCTTTGAACACTGCACATAATCCTCACACTGCACCACCTGTGTATTGAAAGATAGGCCTCTTTTAACTCTCTCTCTCTCTCTCTCTCTCACACACACACACACACTTTTGTTTTTTTTTTTTTCAGTGTTAGAGGCTTAACCCAAACCCTCAAGCATGCTAAGTAACTACTCTGCCATTGTGCTGCACCCCAGTTTCCTCTGCAGCCTTTGGGGTGCTGTTCTCCAAGGTAGACAGGCAGCTTGATGTATACTGTAGACATTTCTGAAGCCTCCTTGGCCACGGCCCATATCTAAGGGTGGTCTCTAAAAAGAAATTATGCCTCCCCTTTCTCCAGGCCCATTATGGTACCTCTTACTGGTCACCTAGATAAAATCAAGGAGGTTTTGGTACTTGAAGGATATACCAAGACTCTCATCTCTGAACCTTAAGGATGCCAGGTTAGCAAAATGTCTAGTGAAGTCTCAATTAAAAAAAAAAAACAAAACTCTTCAGTGTAGGAGGAAAAGTAGATGCTCACAAGTTCAATTATCTGCTGGGCACTTGAGACATAACAAACACACTTTCTGATTGCTACCCCACCCTCCAGAGTTACTATGACTCTTGTAGGCTTGGCACAATCAGTGATAAAGGCTTCTTTTATTGTACTGCTTGGTCCCTCTGGGATCTGACACTCGAAAGACCCTTGGGATCTGTAGAGAGGTAAGCGTGGTTTTTTGTATGCTAATGAGGTACCTTGACTGGAGAAGGGAGGACTAGATGCACACTATGGTGGCCGATAGAGGAGCCAATCACAGAACGAGCAGTTTACAGCTTTTAGCCCCATCCCCACTCTCTTAGGTGGGACTGGAGACTGAGTTCAGTAAGAATAAACTTGGAGGCATCCAATCATGCCTACATCACCAAACTACCATAAAATCCTGAAATAATGGATCTGGGCTTGTGGGCATGCCCAGGTGCCTAGAAGGGTGTGTGCTCGCTGTGTACCCAGGAGGGTGTGTGCCCAGGACGGTGTGTGCCCAGGAGGGTGTGTGCCCAGGAGGGTGTGTGCCCAGGACAGTGTGTGCCCAGGATGTCCAGATGCACAGATGCCCAGCTGTGTACCTTGCCTTATTTCTCTTTCATTTGACTGCTCATTAGTCTTATTCTCAATCACAAACCAGTAATAGTAAAACAAGTGTTCCCTGAGCCCTGAGGGCCATTTTAGCAAATTACGGAGCCAGAGGAAGGGAATGTGGGAAACCCCAATTTAGACCTAGTTAGCCAAATTTTGAGGTGCTTAGGATGTGTGATTAGGAGACAGTCTTGTCAGGCAGAGCCCTTAACCTGAGTGTAGCGTCTAAACCAAGTTAAATTGTAGGAAACCAAGTTGAGGCCTAGAGAACTGCTTGGTGTGGAAAATCCCACATTTGATGGCAGAGTTGCTAGGTACAGGGGAAAATGTATTTTGGTGTTCTTATCAATTTCTGCAGAAATTTCTGGACTCTGAGTTTTCCTGTAGCATCTTAACCTTTCCTTGTGTGAGGATGTTCTGGGTTGGGACCAAGTCTTTCAAGTTTCAAAGAACTAACTTGTCAGCCATGTTGGTAGGTCATATATACCAGTAGTTGTCAACCTGTGGGTTGCGACCCCCTTGAGGCAGGAGTCAGGGGACAGGTTGAATGACCATTTTTCAGGGGTCACCTAAAACCATTGGAAAACAGATCTTTACATTACAATCCATAAACAGTAGCAAAATTACAGTTATAAAATAGCAAAGAAAATAGTCTTATGGTTGGGGTCACCACAACATGAGGAGCCGAATTAAAGGGTCTCAGTATTAACATTGAAAATCTCTGCTCTAAACACCGCACAGGTTCATTCTGTGACACAGATTATGTCTGAGGGTTTTAGCTCCTCTCAAGTGGTCATCTTACCCTTGAGAGAAAGAAACAAAAGACAGGAGAAAAGGACTAAGGTTTCTGAGAGATAGGATGATGAAAGAACCTCCGAATCCTTCCTGAGCCTGTGTATTTGGATAGTTAAAGCCAGAGGGCTTCGGAGTGGAGGAGGGTAGGGGATGACCAAGGAAGATGCTCCTTAGCGTGAACTGATTAGCAAAGTCATTTTCCCATAGACGACCCAAGAAAATCCAGTTGTAACAAGAAGCCAATTGGTCCGTTTCTCCTTAAAATAATTGTAACATTTAATTGGTACCCGGCTTTATTTTCTGTGTATAGGTGTTTTGCCTGAATGAATGTCTGTGCACCGCATGTGCCTCCTGCCCACAGAGGCTGGGAGAGGGCACACGGATCCCCTGGAAATGAAGTTACAGTGTTTTCTGAGACTTGAACCTGGGCCTAGTGGAAAGGCCATTAGTGTACTTAACTCCTGAGCCATCTCTCCAGCCCCTGGTTTTCTAAATAGGAAACACAAAAACATTGACAGTGTCTAATAGACAATCATTGTCTAGCACTCACTGGGTACCAAGTGCCATAGTAAGTACTTACAGAATTACAGAACGCTGTGACCTGTTTCTCAAGGTTACTGGGCTATATTTAAAACCATGGTTCCTTGCCGAGCCACTTTGTTCTCCTCCACAGTACTTAGTAACCACAGAGGTACTACACGCTTGCCTTATGGCTTGTCCTGGACTCTGTGCTGGAATATAAACTGGATGGTGAGGATTTTCACACCCTCCAACTAGAAAAGGCTGCTGCCCTCGTTGTAGAATAAACTGAAAAGTAGCAGTAATAGACCTATTTAACGGGTTTTTCACTCAAGGACCCAAGTAGTTTTCAGAATCCATGATCACAGGTAAGAAAGCACGGACTGAACTGGGGTACAAACCCGGACAATTCGAGTCTGGAACAGGGACAAGCATGGATGGAGCAGGATGTTAGCTCAGGTGCACAGCACTGAAAAGTTAAGGGCAGGCATGCACGTAGATCTCAAGTATTTAACTAAATAGCAAAGTCCACAGTGGTAAGGGTACCAAACCTCACAGGCTTTGTAGCTAAACCAGAGGCTTAAAAAGCAGTGTTTCAGAGGAGGGCAGTTGTGGCAGCCTGGGTGGACTGGGAAGCTGTCTGGGGGAACTTGGGGAGGATTGGAAAGAGTGAGTGCGGAGTGTATGTGTGAAAACATACACAGGGAGGGGAAAGGGAGGGAAATGGGAGAAAGCCCAGGCCTGGCTGGGTGTGGGAGGGTAAGATGCTTCTGTGAACTGGCGCCTGGGCTTTGGAGGAAGGAGGATGGCTGAGGAGAGGAGCTGAGTGAAATAGTAGAGGGGTTTGAAGAGCAGGAGGAAGACAGTCTGTAATGTGTATGGAAGGGTGTCTGTCTTGGTCTAGGCAGCAGACTAGAGTCAGGTAGAGAAAGAAAAGAGAAGAGGAATAAGAGTGTGACTATTGCTAGGGAAGACATGGCAGCCTCAGGGAAGGCCCAAGGCCTCGGGGAAGGCTTGAGGCCTCAGGGAGCAGCTTGACTTCAGACTCCTCTCCTCTCAGTCTCCCTGGCTTTATCTGTAAAATAACTGAGAGAGGGAAAAAGGGAGAGGGGGGAGAAGTGAAGGAAAGAGGAAGGAGGGAAGAGATGAGGGAGGGAGAATGAGAGAGGCCTCACGTCATGAACTTTCAGCCTCTAGACCCAGGGGTAATGTAAGCCGCCATGCCCACTCACAGGCTAAGTCGGCCTCACAGAACCTACACAGGAAGCCAGGGGATGCCACAAAGCAGCAGCAGGGATTCCTGTCAGCATGTCTGTCTGTGCTGTTTTAGCAGGATGTGTAGGGACCAGGGAACAGATGGCTGAGGGATAAATGCTGCTGAACAATCCAGGAAGGTGTCGCCCTGAGAGGCTCAGGACAGACAAGCCAGTTCTGTTCTTATGAGTATCTCTTTTGTCTTGGGTCTTTATACTTTTGGTTTCTCGTAGTGTTTGCTCACCTGAAGGCAATTCCAGGACTTTAGTAAAGAACAGGTTGGTACCTGTTTTTATAATTACAGCTTAGATAGCTGGGATACCTGGTTCTGTCTTTGTTTTTGTTGGATTCCTCAAGATCTTGGGACCACAATGGTTGTCCTGAGCTTGTTGGGCCGTAGTGGAAATGCCTTCAGTGTGGCCAGCAATCACTTGCTGAGCTGGTTTTCATTTCCAACTGGCTTTATGAATTACTCACTAGTGAAAGTAAAGCTAGAAATTATAACATAATTTTAAAGTATTACCTGGGGGAAAGTATTGGGAGAACACACAAAAGTATTCTCTTAGCTCCTCGGGGAGGTTTATGCCACCATAAGAGAAGATCATGCCATGCGTCCCTTGTGACTAATATGTGTGTCTGCTAGATAGTCTAGTGCCAGCTAGGGCACTAGATTCTGAGCTCACAGGAGTGACTAAGACAACACAGTCTTTACTTTCAGAGAATGTTCTCCTATACTTTCCCAAATAGCTACCAGTGCCAAGAGGAATCACTCAGTGTAGACTGCTTTCTTATTGTGTAGGAGAAACTATGTTCAACCTCCAGCATTGCCAACAAACAAACCAAAATGCCCGCTCATCACGTCCTTAAAGGATGACCTGCAGTGCCCTGCACCCATTATTTTTTGAGAAACAGCGATTTCCCCCTATTTTTCTTTTATTAAAATTTGATTTTTTCATAATTATACTTCTTGGTTTTTTAAAAATTAATTAATATATTAATTTATTTACATCCCAAACACTGCTCCCCTCTCGGTCCCCACCTCACAGAGTCCCTCCACTCCCCTTCTCCTCTGAGAGTGTGGAGTCCCTGGGTATCCCCTCATCCTGGCACATCCTGCATCATTTTCTCAGAAGATACCTTGGAATCAGCCTGAGCCTGACCTTGGAATCCCACAGGAGAATGAGGCGTGGCTTCCAGCTGGTCGCTGGGTAGGCCTTGCCGTCTACTGCCCAGGTTGCTTCCCCACCCAGCCAAGCTGCTCTCTCATATCCTCTGTGGCTCTAAAATTACAAGGTGAGGCTAGTATAGGTTCAGAAGGCAGGCAGGAGCTTTCTCTCCGAATAAA
>NW_021621323.1:18005842-18067260 GCF_004785775.1 Grammomys surdaster | reverse complement strand
TGGACCGTGGGTTAGATAAATTGTGTCAATATTATGTTTCCCAGGGTTGATAATTGTGCTGTGTTTTGACAGGTTTCTCTCAAAAATATTTAGGGGGAAATGGGCACAATGTCTTTAACCTGTTTTTGAATGATACCTCCCCACCCTCACCCGGGGATAAAAGTCATAATAGAAGCAGATGTAGGTAAAATGTGAAATTCCATATGCCATACTTGCAACTTTTCCATATCTTTAAACTTATATCCAAATAACAGTCACACACACACACACACACACACACAGAGAGAGAGAGAGAGAGAGAGAGAGAGAGAGAGAGAGAGAGAGAGAGAGAGAGTCATCTTATTCTTGAAGAACTGGGCCTCTTGTTCCTACCTGATTTGAAGCCTAAAGTCCCTTCAGTGGGATAGGGAATACAGAGCGGCCTCTTAGTAAAGTGTGGCTTTGGCCTTCTGTAGAGCACTGACCTTCGCCCTGGGCTGGCCAGGGCACCTGCGTGCAGAGCTTATCTGATAACAGAACCACCTGACAAGCAGGCGACCTTTACTGCACATGTTTTGTAAATGCAATACATGCCTGTACTTTGCAGGGGAGCAGGGACCTCCCCCCCCCCCAAAAAAAATGCAGATCGGAGCTATTGGGTCTGGAACAGAGGGATTGCTCACTCCAAGGTCTGCAGTAGAGAATAGAAGCATACCTTAGAGTGGGTAAAGCTGCTACCCACTGCTTTTCTGTCCTTCCAGAACATACAGCTCCTAGAATCTGAGCATGGGTGATGTTCATAGTAAAATATTAACAGGAAAATGCTGCTGTCAGGAGCAGCTACTAGAGAGGACAGAGGATAGGAAGAGCCCAAAGTATACTGGAGAGGAGGCAGACCTTAGGGGTGGCCTCTCCACCTACAGGATTCTGGTTCACATAGACCCGGGATATGGACTGAATATTTACATCTCTAACAAGCCACCGGATTAGACCACACATAGTTGCAATGACGTAGGACATGACCATCCTGGCCATCTGTAGGTTTCTCCACCATGGCTAAAACTGCACATTAAATGTATTTTAAGAGATCCATTGGGTCTACTCCGAGATGCACAGTAAGTCTTTGGACCAGACAGCACCATGGATGAATGAACTCAAACTGAGACCAGGAGGGTGTGGGATAGAGGAAGGTCCTTAAGAGAGAGAAGTAGAATGTGTAAGTGAACCTCAGCTGGTCCAAGCTCCTCATCTGAGTTCTCTAGGGAAGTCATGGGAATAAAGGCAGTGGGGGTGAGGCAGGGGGCTGCTAGTAAAGGTCGGGATTTTGACCTTGGATTGGCGACTGGTACAGAGTGAGCCTGTAAAGGAGACGTGACCAGAGGCTGCACTTTCAAAAGACCTGGTAGAGCTGTGAAAGGTGACCAGGGGGGTGGGGGGGAATCGAGATAGGAGATCCTAGGCGTAGGCCCCAGTGAGATAAGGGCCTGAGGAAAGAGACTGGCCATGCGTCATGGACAAGAAGAGAGGTTAAACACCGTAGCTAAGTGGGGAGCTAAGCTCCGAAAAGGGTTCCTTGTTTTCTTAGACTCGGATACCATCCAAGGGGATGTGGGACATTCAGGTTTGGAAAGAGAATCTGTATACATATACGTATATACTTTCCCCCCCATTTTTCTTTCATGGTGATAGGGAATCAACCCTAGGGCCTCCCTTATATTAAGCAAATGTGAGTCATATCCTCAGCTATATAGTGAGACCCCATGTCAAAAAAAAAAAGTGATTGGCTCTTCAGGACTCTGACCTAATCAGTAGATCAACCAATCGCCTAGTGGGATTCATCATACAATGATGTTATTGGGTGGTGGAGGCTAGCTGGAGGAAAAGGTCATGGGGTCACACCCTGGAGAGACAATGCCATTTACTTGATCCTGTTTGTGTCTCTCTCTACCTCCCTCCTGTCCACTTCCTGCCTCCTGTCCAACAATGTTCCTCAGTGGTGCCCATTAGCCATGAGGGTCTGTCTTACTACAGTCCCAGAAACCAAAAGCTGCCTATGGGCCAGACTCTCTGAAACCACAAGCCCAGTGAACCCATCCTACTCAGAAATTTCTCTCAGGTATCTGTCACGTGATTGACGTTCATAGCTGCTGACTGCTGGCGACCTGGAAAGGCTGATGCTGAAGGGAGATGAGGATTTTAGACAGTTTTGAAGCTGTACAGGAATCCTAAGGTTTACTCACACTGACTTCTGGTTGATCTGACTTGGAGGGGTGAATGGGTCTGGGGAGGGGTAGGCATCTTGAGTCAGGCAGAACTACCTTAACTATTGACCATACACAATACTTTCCCTGTGTCCTAAGAGAAACATAAGGGGCTGAGATATTCCAGAATTATTTTGATTATAAAAGTAAATACTGCTGTTGAAGATATTTACATATGTAAAAGGATATGTTATCCAAGGACTTAGAGATAAGATCTAATGCCCATTTCATTTTTATTCTGCTATTTTATATTTCATATTTTATCCTGCGACCAGTATATCCTAATTTTACATTCTGATTACTGTGGAAATAAGTGCTCCATTAATGACTCAGCTGTTAATATATGCAAATAGTATAGAATTATGTGATAGCAAAGACCTCATAGTGAGAAATTAGCATAACGTGCCCCATGTTTTGACACTCTTAGCCCTGTTCTCAGGCAAATTTTCAGTGATTTTGCTTCGAATACATGTGATAATTACTGCCACATTCCGAAATCAGACACTGTTTACTAATCTAGCAACCCCCTGGCTTCCTACTGTCTTCCTAGTGTACAAGGAAGTCAGTTTGCTTCTTTGCCACTGGGCTACAAGAGCAAGGCAGTGCAGTGTGGCCTATTTACAGCCTACACGCAGAGACAATTTAGCCATGGCTTTGGGAAATTATAAAGTCCCACTCAAGTTCAAGGGGAGGAAAAGCAGCCCCTGTCACATGATAGAAGGTATTTCATGGGCATGTCTTAAAAGTAGCACATGGGATGGAAGACTCTATTACAACCAGCCTCGGGAGCACTGGTTTTCACTAGACCTATTTTGTATTATGTTTACAGATTTTTCATTGTGTATATATCCACAAATTAATTACTGTAGATTCTGTTCCAATGTATTCATTTTATAGCCCTAGGATGTAGCTATGGTTCTTTCTACATAGCCCAAGGTGGCTCATGTACATGTTTGCTTCAGTCGACACATTATTTAAAGATTGTGGATTTGGGACTTCTGGTCACTGGACACATTTAATGAGGTGTTCCTCAGGTCATCTGTAGACTGGAGATGAGTTGTGTGGGTGGGTGATTCCATCAGAAAGTTCTCTATTTGTCACAGCCCCAGCCAATAGATTTCACCACTTCCTTTGCTGTATTTTATAGCTCACAAGTATTTGACTTTGAGGATTTCTGATTTAGAAAGAATAGATCCATATCCCACCATGAAAAATAATAATAGTGATAGTTGGCTTTTGTGCTTTCTCGTGCTCTCTCTTCCTTTCTATCTGCTCGTTCTTTGGAAAAGACCACCACGTAGATGGGTTCTGTTTAAGGGTACGGATGGCACGCTGCTCATCTGAAGAACAGGAACAAATGATGTGCCAAGGTCCCAGAGTGGTTCTGCTGCTCCATCCCACCTCTACCCAAGCTGGTCGTATTAGAAGTTCCTAGGTTGGAGCACAGGTCTCCCGAAGATCTTGGACTGGCTGTCAGTGCTGGATCCAGTGCCTTGGGATTCCCACTGGGAGCAAGGGAAACTCATACAGGGGGCACCACCAGTGCCTTGGGATTCCCACTGGGAGCAAGGGAAACTCATACAGGGGGCACCACCAGTGAGCAGTGTTTCCCAGCACCAGTCTCTCCTGGGGATGAATCTGTGCAGAGAAAACTCACCTAGCAGGATAAGTGTCTGGTGTTCACACCACCACTCAGAGCCAGTCCTGAGCGTGCCTAGCCGCTCAGAGCCACAATGCTCACTTTGTCCCTTCAAGGGTTCTTCACTGTTTCTAAAATGTCAACAGATAACCATTGAGTGTTGGTTAAACAGTGGACAGCATTGGCTAAGGAGCACTGTGCTGCCTTCTCCAGCCCCTCAGAGCACAGGGTGGTGCCCTGAAAGCCTAGCAGGGGAGTTGTGCTTCTCCTCAGGATATCCTGGCCCTTTGAAAATCAGAATTTTCACCAGCTCTTTAATATTCAAAGAACTATTTCCTTTCAGCTTAGGACCATGGTTTCATGCTCTTAAATGTCAGAGGAGGCCCCGCCACTTTGTGGACTAGTCTGTGTTAGGCAGTTTCTCTCTGACTCTAATCTGAAGTATTCCATCTCTTCCCTAACTTGTAACCCTGCTCCTGAACTCTGCTTCTCATCCCTCAATGTTCACTGGAGCACCTACTGTCTATCTCGGATGCGTATTGTTTAGCAAGTTAATGGTGTAAAATCACAATTGCTTTTTTTTCTTTGCCTCGCAAATCTATAATTGGGGCAAGATTCTGTACAGATAACACATCATCTCCAGAGCAGCTCAGCTATTGTTGGACCCAGTTCTAAAATGACTCACTGCTGGCTGGCTGTCTGGCTAGCTGGCTGTCTGGCTAGCTGGATCTGGGTTTAGGCCCTGGGCACTTGCTCTTCTCCATGTGGGCCTCCTCGAGTAGCCTGGGCTTCTTCACATGGTGGTGAGTGAATTCTGAGTATGAGCAAGACCAGAGAGAAAACAAGGCAGAGGTTACACCGGCTGGCTGTCGTGACTTGGTCTCAGAAACATGTGAGATTAGTAGTAAAAACAAACAATCACAGAGTCCCATGTGGCTGTCAGGAAAGCATGATGACTCTGCTTCTGCTCCTTGATGGGAGGGAGAATGGTGGGTCCTGGAAGAGAAATAGACCAGAAATAGTATCTCAGCCATTTTAGGGAAATGTAGTTCTCTCTCTCTCTCTCTCTCTCTCTCTCTCTCTCTCTCTCTCTCTCTCTCTCTCTCTCTACATATATATGTATATATCTATATGTATATATCTATATATCTTCCATGCATATGTGTGTGTATAAATTCCTCTAATAATATATTATTTAATATTGCATGATAGTCTCTCTCTTTCTTTCTCTTCTCTCATTTGTTTTTGAGAAAAGTCGTATGTATGCCAGGCTGGCCTCAAGCTTGAACTCATCATCTCCTTGTCCCTGCTTCCCGAGAGCTGGGATTCCAGATGTGTGCCCCAGGCCCAGCTAGTGTCTCACTATAAGTTCTCCCACTTTTAGAATTGTATACTATCTCACAGTAATTATCTCTATTTTGTTCTCTCCCTCACTGTATGTGCATGAGATTTTTCTCTGTTTCTTTTTCAGTTTTGTATCATGCTACTCTGAACATTCTCAATAAATCTGACAGTGTATGTGAGCGTACTGTCATACTGGAGTGAAGTTCAGTGCACCTGAGCCTACTGTAGCAGTTCAGAATCTGGGTAAGGTTTAACAACGTTAGAGAGAGTCGGCAAATGTCTCACACACCTTTGGTTTGCACCACTGGGATACAGATCATGGATGCTGTGTAAGACATACCCCCTTAAACAAAAAAATTATCTGATCCAAGATATCTATGTATTGAAATGGAAAAACTCAATTTAGAGTGTACAATTAGAAGTGAAATCTGAGGCATTTACCGTTTTAATTTTACTATGCAACCCTGAGTCGTTTGGCCAGCTTTTGGACCAGCTGATACTGCGACACAGATGCTGCATGGCTTTTGATTCTTCTTCACCAGGCTTTTCCCTTAAAAAAAAAATGCATGTTCACATGCTTTGTCCCCTGTGTGTGTACATGTGCGCATGTGTGTGTGCATGTGTACATGTGTGCATGTGTGTGTGTGCATGTGTGTGCATGTGTGCATGTGTGTGTGCATGTGTGTGCATGTGTACATGCGTGCATGTGTGCATGTGTGCGTGCATGTGTGCATGTGTGTGTGCATGTGTGTGCATGTGTACATCTGTGCATGTGTGCGTGCATGTGTGCATGTGTGCATGTGTGTGGGAAGTTCAGCTCTGTCCTTGCCCACGTGAGGAATGTACTTTTACTCTGAACAACACATCAGGCTCTCATCTAATACAGATATTTGTCTGGGTGTCTGTCTGTTTGTTTGTTTGTTTGTTTTTCTGTGTTTGTTTGTTTGTTTGTTGACAGGCTCTCACTATGTAGCCCTGGCTAGCCTGGAACTTGTTGTATAGACCAGTCTGGCCTCAGACTCACACAAATCCCTCTGCTTCTGCTTGTTTTTGTTTTGAGACAGACCCACATTGGCCTCAAACTGCCTCAGCCTTTCAAGTCCTGGGATTCCAGGCGTGTGCCACCGTCTGGGGCTCATGTTCTGATAGTACCGATATGTATCTCTGGATCTTAGTCCCTTATTAGTTGTATGCATTGCCGATATTTTCTCTGTTTGTGTCTTGTCTTTTCACTTCTTTATGGTTCTTTCAATGAGTAGATGCTCTTAAGTTTTCTGTTAAAATCCACCAGTCGTATACTATCCTTTATGGTCTGGGGTATTATTTATGAACGTCTTTGGGGGCCCCAAGGGCCCTTCTGCTTCCCTAGGCTGTTAGTTGATTGAGGGTCTCATCTCTTCTGGGTCGTGAGACCTGAAATTCCAGATGCTGACGTCACTATACTATACTTTCCTCATCTGCTGTTTCCTCATCTGCCCAGTTTTAAGGTACATTATTTCTTCGTGTACTCCACGTTCCCTGCTAGCATGGGACTCCTTCTATGACCTCTCTAGCCCTGGCTCTACCTAGAACTAGACTGTACTGCCTGGGAACCAAATTTAAAATGAACTGACTTCTTTGAGGTCACCACATCCCCCTCAGATTCTGTGCTTTTGAAGATGTCTCTTCATTGTTGGCCTTGCCAGAATAGTCCTAACTTTCCAAATTTATTCTCACTAATCTGAGACACTCTCTTCTGAGGATGAAGTCAAGAAAAGGGTAGAGTCAAAGATGCCAAATGGTACCCAGAAATACTGCTTTTTACAAGAGGATACTTCCAAGATGAGCCTGTTTGCTATGACCCTGAGCTTTCAAGCAAGGGGTCCCGCTCTGTCCCCTCAAAACTGACCGTGATGAAAGGGTGACATTAGAGAAAAGTTTAATATAACACTGCTTCCTGCTCCCTCTGGTCCTCACACATAGCTTTCCATATCTTCTGGAATCCTCTCCCCACCATTTAGACTTCATGTCAGCCTGAATTTCCTTGGCTTCAGCACCAAGTGCTTTGCCAAAACCTTGGAAGAATTCTGCGTCTAGCACCTCCTATCTGCACTGAGAGCTATGATGTGTCTTGGCTTAAGATGCCATGACCCACATTCAAGGTCTGGATAAAGTACAAGAGATAAGCCTCCAGGGGTCCTATCTGGACAGTCACCTGGCCAGGGAGAAGATAAACTTTAAAGTGGGTAACAAGGAGACAGTGAAAATAAGGATCAACAAAGCTCAACCTGAGGGAGAGGCAGGATGGATAGAGTGAGGGGATTTGAGAGTCAGTGGCCTACATATGGTGCAGAGCCAGTGTAGGCACACTGTGACACTCAGGAGCACAGGGTTTGTATGAGATGAGAATCTTCTAACATTACAAGAAACCTTCTGTCCTCACCAGTAATATGGGACAAGTGTAGTGATCACATGACTGTGTGACAATTAAGTGATAATCTCTGCATAGTACTGGGCACAGAGTAAACTGTCAAGGGGCAGTGGCTCTTATCAACATTAGCCCAGTAACAGACAGTAAGTTGTGAAGTTCTCCAATGGATGTACTGGCCTATGTAGAATCAGCACATGTGGCTTACGTATGTGGCTGTGGGCTCCATGAACTGAGAATAGTTTTTACACTTGAAAATGGCTGAAAGAAGACTGAGAGGGATATTTCCCTGTGTGTAAGAATGTTGCGTGTTTTATTATACTCACTTCTTTTGTATTGTCTCGCTTTCTGCCTTTTAAAGGAGATTTGCTGACTCTCGACATAAGCCTAGAAGGCTGAGGATAAATAAATGCTTTTCTCAGCTGGATCTAGCTAGGCTGTCTTCCCACTGTGAAGCCTCCTGATACCCTCTCTTCCTACTGCTCTTCCCCTGGGGTCCCAGGGAACCTTTCAGTCAAGCCAACCTCAGTTTGTCAGATCCAGCTGACAAAGCCAGAGTCATTACAATGACTCCTACAGGGAACCGGGACAAAGTGGCTTTGATATTAAAAGCAACTTCCCAAAGGCAAGGATATTATCACTCACCAAATAATGCTTAAATTATGTTTAGATCTATTTTGTTCTTCAAATTTAGAGAACATAGATAAATCCATTTTGTAAAGTTATTTGTGGAGATTAAATTTTATTTATTTTTAGGGGAGGGAGAGTTGACTCTCTTAACCTGGCTGCTCTTCCAGAGGACCAGGGTTTGACTCCCAGCACCCACATGACAGTTCACAGCTGTCTGGAACTCCTTTTCTGGTCTCTATAAGTACTACATGTATTCACACGGCACACAAACATACATGCAGGCAAAACAGTCACACACATAAAGTTAATAAATAAAAAAAATTTTTGTTTGTTTCTTTCTTGTTTTTCAAGACAGGGTTTCTTTGTATAGCCCTGGCTGTCCTGGAACTCACTCTGTATACCAAGCTGGCCTCAAACTCAGAAATCCGCCTGCCTCTGCCTCCCAAGTGCTGGGATCAAAGGCATGTGACACCACTGCCTGGCCAAAAAAAGAAAAAAATTAATTTTAAGTGAAGTTTTGCTTTGTAGCTTCAAACTTTCCCTGAACCCTAGCTAGCCTTGAATTTGAAATAAAGTTGCCTGAGCCTCCTCCATGCTGAGATTAGAGGTCTGCAGGGCAATGCCCAGCTTTTTCCAGATACAATTTTTAAACAAATTACTTACAAAACATGTCGACCCCACCCCCAGCGGGAATTATAAATCGCCCAGCCCTGTGAGTGGCTTGTTTATTTTGTTTGTGTCTCTTCTCTTCTTTGCCAGCCTCTTCATTTGAGCTTTGGGTAGCTGGAATAGAGATCAGATGAAGGTCGCTGTGTTGGAAATGGCCGTGTAAGAACAAGGCAGGGCTTTCAAAGGATTGCTCGGTAGACATTGACATTCCCTAAGATGACAGCAGCAGCGGAGTGGAACACACTGGGCCAGGAGTTATGGAAGACGCAGACCATGGGGTGGGGGAGGGGGACAGGGTGATATCTATAAGAAAGAACAGAGAGGAGGAGAGACGGGTGACATGGGAAACAAAGGATGTTTCCCATAAAGAAGCTACAAGAGTAGTGTTGGGGGGGAGGGTAGGACCACTGTGAGGCTGCACAGGAGGTGGAGAACTGAGCGCTTTCCCTGGAGATGGTAGGAAAGGAAGGCTATAAAGGCGGCCCTCACGGCTGAGGGAAAGAAGAGCCCTGGGGTATTCCCCTCTTTCATGGGGCCTCAGGTGATATACTGGGGTAGGATAGGGGGGATTTGTGGAGGCATGGGTGTGAGGCCTGGGTGGAGAACCTTGAAATGATGTGGAGCTGGCAGTGAGGAGGCCTGTCCTGAAGGGTTTACATTAGGGGAGGTGGCCAAGGACAGGAGGAATCGGAGTCACATAGGATGAGTTGGCCTCTGATTCCTAACCCTGGAGTAAGGTGATTTGATCCCAGGGTGCGGGGCAGAGGTGGAGGAAGGGGATGTGGGGCCCTTGACGGGACAGGAGGTGAGCATTTTGGGCCGTCACAGGCCTTGCCCTCATAAATTGCTAAAGCGAAGTGCTTGTTAGCCGGCAGTGCGTGCATTGCTCAGTGAATTCTCATTTCCTGAACAGCTCACAGAGTAAAGGTTTAAAGTAGTAAAGGAAGAGGCTCGGATTCCTAAAGATTTTGTGTCAACATGACTAATGCCAGACGCCCTGCCCCCAGGTGCCTCCGAGGCCCGTTCCCTCTCCGCCAGCGTTCTCTTCAGCAGACTCCAGTTCAGACAGCCCGCTCACCCCTCCATGTCCTCTTCGCCTCATCTTGTTTACTGTTCAGCTTTATGTCTGTTGGTGCTTCCTGTGTCCATCCATTGGCACTGTTTCTGTGTCTTAGATGCCACCTGCCATTCCCACAAGAATGGAAGTCCCCTGAGACAGAGGCTGTCATCAGTCAGCAGTGAGTGCCTAGCCTTGAGCAGGGTTCAGTTAATAGTTAAGAACATATGACTAGGTGAACGAATGAATGAATGAATGAATGATTGGCCTAGGTGAAACTTCCTTCCACCATACACATGGGGGTTGGGAGTGTGGCCACACGATTGTGACTCTAACGATTTGGTTAGCTTAGCTATTGGGTAGCCTCTCTGCACTACACATCCTATACCAAAATGAATTTCCTGAAATTCAATGCCCTCATCTCTCCATCAAACTCTTTGTCCAATCTGGGCTGACAGCTAACACTCCAGCTGCTCACCTTCCTCACTCGGAACCCTTCGTCTTGCCCCTCCCCCCAGCCTGCTTTTCTGATGTTGGTCAAGATAGCAGAACCTAAGATTCAATCAGAAAAGTGAGCCCCTACCATGACCCCTTCCAAGGCCTGTGGGGGATTTGATCATTACACACATATGATCATAAGATAATATGATAAGGGCAGGAGAACAGCTCCCTTCAGAAAGATTTCCCTCAAGGAATGACCCCACGATACCCAAGTATAAAAAATAAATAGGATTTTGCTGAATAATAAACTGTTGGGGAAACTCACTTCAGGTCAAGTCCCTGACACTAACGTAGAGCTTGTTAGAAGAACCAGCCATGTCCTAGAAAACCAGTAAGTTCACAGGAGATAGGAATAGTGGGATTAAAACCGGGTAGTCCCAGGTCTACGCTTACTGTATAAGAGAATGGTCCCTTTTACGGATCTGTCCTTATTGTGAATGAGAAGACAGTACCTAGGGCAACTGTAAGGGTGAGTCAAGGCTTAGGAAAGTGCCTCACAGAGCAAATGCTCAGTCACACCCGCTCCTGTGTGCTGTATCACATGTGCTAACTCCCAAGAGCTAAGTGTCCAGTGCATAGTGTGGCAGGTTCCTAAAGACTCTGTCAGGTCACTCAACTGGTCCATCAAGAATCCCATTCCCTTGCTACAGGCTCAGACCTTTCCAGGGCCACTAAACCTGAAGAGCTTGTTTCATTCTGGCTGGTCAATCTGCTGGAACTTGCCTCACCTCAAATCACATGACCTGCCACCTTACACAATCTAAAAGCCTCAGACTAGCCACGAGACTAAAGGCCAGGTTATCTTTGGCCAAACTGTACAGGCTGAGTCCACATCTGAGGATGTCAACTAGGGGATTTCATTCATGCAGGGAAGAGCCATCCCAGCATGTGAGTTAGCAGGGCTATCTCCTGGCCAGGTGGCTCCATGCTTTTGTTTTTCTAGGTTTATTTTGGGCTAAGATAGACCCCTGATAATTGCTATCGTGAATTATAGCTCCCTTGGATTTCATAGGTCCCATGGGGGTAAAATCAGGAGTACAGGTATAAGTAAGTTTGCTTATAAGTTATTGCTGAGTAATGTACCGTCCTGAGCACCATAAGAGCAAACCTTTAAATCTTTAAACAAGTCGAAAGTTTCAACTTTAAGTTCATAATCCAATGAACACACGTAATCCTTTGCCTAGAGTCACATCGTCAGGATTTTGCCACATTTGTACATTGTAATTTGTCTGACAATAAGCTGCAGACTGTGGCATTACCCTGAAATCTTCAACATGGATTGCTTATGAGTGAAAGCTTTCCCTGGTATAATCCCTATAACAAGACCACACCTAATGAAAGTCTACATTTCCCAACCATCCCCTACCCTCAGGGCAGTGCAGGGCCACCAGGTGCTGTTCTCACTCACTGGGTGACATGAGGACTCAGCTAGCCCCACAGTGGGTCTACAGGCTCCCAGGGTGACATGGGGACTCAGCCCCACAGTGGCTCTATGGGCCCCCAGGTGCCCTTCAGTTCTCTGTTTGGTCCACAGCAAAGGTGAAACATGTTCCCAGAAGAGTCACCTGGAGACTGTGGGCTTGTTCACTTTCATCCTGAGTATACATTTATGCTCACAGAATCCATCAAAATGAGATATTGATTTCTTATTAAAGAGAAAGAAAATGGTTCTAACTTAAAGTTTAAAACTTTTAAAAATCACCTAATATTCAGTTCATATTTAAATTCTTCTACTTGTCCTCAAAATGTCTTTTATAGCTATTTTAACCCCATGTCTAATGATAGTACATTTGCATGTGGTTGTTAGGCCTCTTTAGTCTATTTTAACCTAATATTTTTCCTTTCTTTCTTTTTTCTCCCCAATGATATTGGTTATTTTGATCCCATAAAATATCCCAGCTCCAGACTTTTCTGATAGTGTTTTCTTATATAAACAGAATACATTAAATTTTGGTTTTAAAGATAGGATCTCATGAATCCCAGGCTGGCCTCAAAGTCACTACAAAGGTGAAGGTGTCCTTGACCTTGTAATCCTCCTGCCTCCACCCCTAGGGTTCCAGGTTATAGGTGCTTTACCATGCTTAGTTTATGCAGTGCTGGAGATTGGACCTGGGACTTCGTGCATGCTCAACAAGCACTCTCTCAACTGAAATGCATTCCTAGCCTAGTCAACAACTGCTTAAATTAATTACTTATTCATTTTACTGAAAAAAAAAGTAACTGGACATTGGCTTATGTCTGCAATCTCTGTTTGGCTTATCTCTGCAACTACAGAGACTGTGACAGGAAAGCCCCTCTTAGTTTGAGGCCAGTCTGAGCTGAGTAGTGAGCTCTAGAATAATATTAGTCTACCATCCCTTTGTCCCAGAATTACATGTCAGTTGTAGTTGGTAGTGTGTATTTCCAGACAAATCCCAGCTACACTTGTGCATACAGCCTCTGTAGGCTGAGTTTCCCATCATCTGACTTCCCAAACTTATAGTTGGTGGGCCACGTTACCTACTCTTTCTCACTTAACTTTGGTATCCAGGTTGTTCTTCTTTTAAATATTTATATAATTTCTGTTATATGTATTATCATAATTTCACTAGTCTATTTCTAGTTTTTATTTTCTCTACAAATGTTACAATGAACATCCTTGAGCACAGACATATCATTTTATTTGTGATATAGTAAATTTGTATATGAAGTTGCTGTTTTCACTTAGAACTTGTAAGAGAGCCAAGCACAACCATCCTAATACTTGGAAAACTGAGGCAGGAAGATTGTGAGTTCAGCCGGGCGGTGGTGGCCCATGCCTTTAATCCCAGCACTTGGGAAGCAGAGGCAGGCGGATTTCTGAGTTCGAGGCCAGCCTGGTCTACAGAGTGAGTTCCAGGACAGCCAGGACTACACAGAGAAACCCTGCCTCGAAAAACCAAAAAAAAAAAAAAAAAAAAAAAAAAAAAAAAAAAAAAAAATGAGTTCAAAGCTATCCTAGACTACATTGAGATTTGAGCCCAGCTTGAACTATAATTTATAATTTATAAGAAATTTTATAGAAATGTTGATTGACATTTGCTCCTATAAAAGTTTTTTTTTAAAGATATAAATTGCAGGCCAAATTGCATTCACAGTTACATTTAAGGAATATTGGTCCAAGGATTAGGTGAAATATCTCCTCTCTGTAAGATCTTAGGAGTTAAGGACTAAACCTTTTTGAATGCCTTGCTACGAAGCCATGAATTACCTGGAATTTCTAATGGAAGAAATGAATGAAGGCCTGCAGGGGTTTTAGGGAGCTGGGAAAAGGGGTGAGTGGGGAGATATAACTGCTGAGGCCCGTCTTAGGTCGTGGTGGGACCATATGACTCCAGTCAAGACAGAAAGATCACAGCGTCCCATAGAGACCTCACCAAGTTGTTAATACAACTGTTCATTTGATGGAGAGAAAGGCACAGGGACAAGCTCCTGCGACCTTACGACTCTCCACCAGTAAACACACAATTGTTAAGTTCTTCAGGGGCACAACACTTTTTCAGATCCGTGTAATCATTTTGTATAAAATAATATTCTCTACAACTTTAACTGGCACGTAGTAATTGTGTATATTTATTTACAGGCACAGTGTCGTATCTCAGTACCTTCATGCAATGTGTAAAGATCGGATCAAGGTAATTGGTACCTCCTGATAGTTATTGTGTATTTATGGGAGGAACACTGAAAAGCCCCTCTGCAAGCTATTTTAAAATAAGTGGTTGTTGTCAACCATAGTTAACCTACTATATGTCACGGAACATTAAACACTATGTTCCTCTCTCAACCCTCACCTGTATCGTGTAGAAATAATCTGCCTTCCTAGTGAGAAATCACTGCACACACGTAGATGGAGGGAAGGCTCTGTCGATACATCAGGGCAGTTTGGCTGGCAGAGAAGACCTTCCATCCCCTAAAGCATCCTCCTGACCCACTGGCTTTCGCTGAGTAAGAAAGGAGTGCTTCCCAAACCCTGTTCTTAGAAAAGTAGCATACACACGGGACGGAGAAAGAAAACTCAAGACTTATAGGAGGCATAAAACCACTTCTCCTTTCCCAGCTCTGCTAGACCTCCACTCTTCCAAGGATTTGTGTGGTGTGTGTGTGTGTGTGTGTGTGTGTGTGTGTACTATTCCAGTTTTCTAAGCAAGCAAAAACAAATGAGATTCAGCCCTTACTATAAATACTGTGTGCAAACTACCTTTGTTTTTTACACGTGTTATTTGTGTGTGTATGAATGAGTGCTTATGGAGGTCAGAGGTCATCTTGGAGAGTGAGGCCTGAGGATGGAGCCTGGGTTAGGCTTGGCAGCAAGGCCTTTAACCTGCTGGGACATCTCATTGGTCCACAACCTACTATAAAGCAATCTCCCCACTGCACCAAACCTGTAGCGGTGTTTCTTAGAGATGTTTTTCATAGCAGCAGATGCAGTCTTTTTTTATTCTGATATATGGAAGTGACAGTTGGGTTCAAGTTAGTTCCAACCTACAGATGTTCTTTCCCAATTATTTTCTCTTAGAGAAAGCGTTGCAGGTTACCTTCGTGAACACATAGACTAAAAAAAGATTTTTTTTTAAAGTTTCCTAAGAAACTCTTCTATTCTTTTCAGCCCCAGACAGGAAGTGCCCAGTGGTACGAGACATTTGCATAGTAAACACAGGGGTAGCGAGACTGGGTGGTCAGGTGCGCAGCCGCTGAGAGGCTCTCCTCAGCCTGTGAGCATCCACATGTGCTCATGGTTTGGAACTAAGTGTGCACTCTGCCAGGCTGAGGGAGCCTGGTGTTCCCTAGACCCTACAATCCTCTCATAAGCCTGGGGAAGCACAGTAGGAATCTGTGCCTTGAGAGTCACCTGTCCGTGACATCAGGTAAACTTGTTGGCTTTGAAAGAAAGTATCTGGCCCAGAGGGACATTAAAATACAAAAACTTGGCAGTACCCAGTTGAGTGGGTAAGAGGGGACCCTTAAATGCTAATGAAAACTGATGCTGGACCAATGCCTGTGATGCTGGACCAATGCCTGTGATGCTGGACCAACGCCTGTGATGGTGGACCAATGCCTCTTGTGGTTCCACATCTTTTCTTTAAGTGTGTCTCCAGAATAAGCTTTCCTTTTAGCTCATCCCTTTTAGAATGTGGTTTATCTTTAATCCTTTGAAAATCCTCACTGTCAGCAAAGCTTTCCCCCATCTGTTTGTGGGGCATCTCTTGCCAGATTTTGAAATTTCTCATCAAGGAAGAGAGTCAGTCTGAGTAAACCAGATACAGACAAAGCTTTTCAGGTGTCACAGAAGAGGTTGTGAGAAAACAGACTGAAAGCTATAGAAGAAAATCACTCTTTTAATAAAGCACTGTCTGTGCTGGGGGTATAGTGTGGTGATTGATAGGGTACTGTGTAATATGTCTTGGTCTCTTCTCTACTTCCGGTCCTTTCCCTGCTTTCTCTGTCTCGCTAGCAGAGCAATTTTTCTTAAAACTCAAACAGAACTATGCCACTCTCCTCTGCTTCTAAGCCTTCCATGATTCCCACTGTCCTCAGAGTCACCTCATGTAATGTCCCTCATAATCTGACCCCTTATGATCCCTCCAAGCCCCCTCTTTATCTACAATCTATAATCCAAACCTGTGATCTTGATCTGTAACCCTCACCTTCGAAATTCCAAACCAATTGCAGCTCTCAGAATAGTTCCACTCGTTCACTCTTCACTATCACCCTACACACACACACACACACACACACACACACACACACACGTCCTGATGCCTGTTGGCCACTCCATCCTCTGGGGTTTCACACCTTCCCAGGCTTGGAAACAGCCCTTGCGATGCTATATTACTACTCCCTAAGAGCATTCCACTCTCATACCTCAGGAGAACAGGCTCTCAAAAGCAGTGATGATGGCATTTTCTGTGAATTCTCAGTAGGCACTTAGTAAACATCTAAGGAATCAGTGGAAGGCTGGGCATCTCAAAAACATCTGACCCTAGTGCATTCAGAGAAAGATGATAAGAGTGACTGGGCAGAATGGCAAACACGTGAAGGAGGTGAAACACTGCATCGATAGAGCGGTGACAACTCACCTTGGTGTCACAGACAGCTGTGCAGAAGTAGGATATGATTTATCGATGCTCACCTGCTGACTGGAGGGTGGCAGGAAAGCCCTGGGGGCATTGAGGGGGATGATCTTGGGCTGAGGTAGGAAGCAGCTTTGCAGAGTACTTTGATGGGTTGCATTTGGTTACACCGGGAGAGGAAGCGGCACTCAAAGGGGAGATGGCTTCTTGGTGACTGGAAGAGCCTCCTGACTCTCAAAGGCCCCGGGACCATCTCAGGAATGTGCTGGAAAGATTCTGCTGCATGAGGGATTTGCCTAATAGCAAAACTCTTATGGAACTTGTGTTCCAGTGTGTGGTACCTGGCAGCTCTGCATGTCCAATAGTTCTCGTGTGGCCATTCCACTATGTAGAAACCTACACAGACATCCTGCCTGTCCCTTCTTAGCAGTCTCAGGGCACTTTACCTGTTCCAAACCCATCTAAGAGGTCTGGTCTGCTTCACTGTTCCACTGGGGAAGGAAACAGGTCTTGGAGAAGTTTTGGGACCTGTCCTAGATTTGCAGATGATGAAGAGGAAGTCCTAAACGAAAACTCTTGGCTCCTAGGCAATGATATAGATGAATTTCCAAGGTGGGATCATTTCACATGCCGACTGATGCTGTGACAGTTTGCTTCTCTTGCTGTTTCCCATTTCTCATGCAGAGTCAAGAATACAGTCTACCGCCACACCACCCTGACGGCTCTCCATCGCATCTGACCTTGGAGGCTGGGCAGGGTTGGGCCCATTAATGCTTACATAGGAAATCCAGAGTAGCTTTGAGGTTGGGCTTTGAAATTTAGATTGCTTATATGACATCAAAAAAGCCATTTAGGGGCTAGAGCAATGTCTCAGAGGCTAAGAGCACTTGTTGCTCTTGTAGAGGACCTGGGTTCAGTTCCCCACATAGTGCTCATAATCACCTGTAACATCAGTTATAGGGGATCCCATGCTCCGTGCTGAATCCTCAGACACCAGGCACAAGTGTGTGCACAGACATACCTGCAGACAGAATACTCGTGCACATAATACAAAAATTAATAAAAACAATAAAATAAAATGTTTTAAAAATAGTTTAGTCTTTATCTTATTTCAATTTCTGTTTCATCAACTTTCAATTTCCCCACCAATAAAATTGATAAAAGATAATAGGATTACTTTCACAAGATTATTGTAAGGATAAATATGAACACATAATACAAAAATATAGTACATGATTAAGTACTGTTTAGTAGTGCCAGTACTGGATGAGAACTAGAATTGGGAACAAAGAGGTTTAACTTCTCATTCTGTGCTAAAGTATAAGGCAGTGGTTAAGAGGTGTTTCCACCAATGTAATAAGTCAATTCAAGCTGAATTAAAAATATAAAAGCAGGTTTATTTGGGAGAAGCTTTAGGGCAGGTTCACCAGTCTCAGGGGACAAGGCCAGAGAAGGCTCCATGGAGATAGGGAAAAAGAGAGAGAGAGAGAGAGAGAGAGAGAGAGAGAGAGAGAGAGAGAGAGAGAGAGAGAGAGATAGATGGGGGCAGAGAGAGGGAGTCACCAAACTGTCTGGATTCTATAGGGAAGAGCCTCTGCAGAAAGGAAGTACAGCTTCTGGGCTGGAAGTTCAGGGTAGGGGACAGGGTATGCCAGCCATACCCTGTGACAGGTAGGCACCAAAGTCTCTGGGAGAACCTGGTGGCCAAGTGTCCTTTGATATGTTAAAAAAACACTTCTGCCGCTTGTCTTGAGTTTGAAATTTAGCAGCGGTAATCAGATCGTTCCACACTAGTCCTGGAAGTTCTTACAGTTTCTGTTGAAAGCCTGCACTGGTGTAATGAATGATCCCCTGGCATATCACTGAATGGGGTGCCCTGATAGTGTTCCTCTGCTGCGGTCACTGTCCCTGCATCCTGGTTTGTCATTAGGACCAAGGTGATTCCCTGAAGTTGGAGTGAGAGTCACACCTTATATATCAATATCTATATATCTGTATCCTTCCTCCCTCCACCACAATTCCCTGATTACGGCTAGTATTCCTACCAACTGGAATTGGGCTAAGTTGACAACCCTTTGGATCATTACTTTATCTCCCTTAATGAGTGATTTTCACTTCCTTGCAAGTTCATAAAGACGTAGCAGGTTCAGTTCCATCCTGTACATTCAATTCCAACCTGTACACCTAACTTTTCCCTGTCTGACGTTCACACAAGAGAACGGTAACAAAAAAATTTTTTTGACGTTGGGTTCCATCTTGGTAGAGTAGAACTCTGAGCCCAGTGAAGCTGTGGAGAAGCTTCAGACAGAGTCCGGGAGCCTTATGCAGGGTTTTTCTAACAAGTATCCAAGTTTTCCAAAGGCCAGGCTCAGAGCCTGTATCAACCACCACCTGCCTCCCCGTCACCAGTGGCTCCCTTCTCTGCTGACTCTCTCTGGCTGACACAGGGCAAGTCTCCCTGCCGAAGCCATAGCTCTTACATTAGAGGCTTCCGAGGGTTTTCTTGATATTTCAACTTAAAATCTTAATGGACAAGGACTTAGGATAGATTCTACGTGAATCTGGAACAAGGGAACAGTTGATTGAGCCTTCCAGGATCTGACTCAAAACCTTTCTTCCTTTCTCCTAAGCTGGGCCAGTCTCTGTCTCAGGATAAGTCCCAGTGGTCACCAGGGCCCTCCCAGAGAAAGGTCTGTGTTTTTGTCCTCTCTCTGGGTATCAATGTTCCATCTGGCATCCTGCAGCTCAGCCATGTACCCAACACCTTCATCGAATAACTCCCTTGGTGCTCTATGAGGTGGGCAGAACGGAGGGCAGCCTGCCAGCCGGGCTCCCTCTGCAGCTCCAACCTGAGAGACGCATGTCCTGTAGGTCTGGCGAGCCACAGAATCCTCCCAATCTGATAGGGTCTCGTTTCGAAGAGAGAATTAGAAATTTTCTTTTTGTGGTTTCACAAAGCAGAACACAACACTGGGTACTGATTTGGTCCATTCTTCTCTCCCAAACTGGGTTAAACAAAAACAGTAATTGTTAAACTTAGAAAGAAAGAAAGAGAGGAAAACACCTCCCTCAGAACTGCTCTAACATTCCCCTTGGGAGGGAGGGTTGTGTTTTCTTACTGGCCACACTAACTCCCTTGGGATGCAATTTGAGTCCTTTCCCTATTGTTCCTGCTTTGGCTTTTTCTATCCTGGACATTTCTCTCTGCCTGAGTTCTTATCCAATCACTGTTCCTCACTCCTATCTACACACACACACACACACACACACACACACACACCCCTCTGTGTACATTTAGTTCGACACTGTAATCATCTTTGGACTGAACCCTGGATGTATAGGCAGAGCTCTGGCTTTGCAAAACCAGGAACACATTTTTTCCCAGGAGATGCTTATGTAGCAATCCGGACATTCTCCTGGCTCTACCTTTTAATTAGTTCAGGGAGTTGCAGCCTAACGAACGGTGTGGGTGTGCTTGCCAGCTGTGCTTTTCGGGAAGTTATATGGTTGGCACTCATCCTGTCTCCTCCCTGGGTTAGGAAATTATAGGCTGCCTGCTTGTCTTGGAAGTGTGAGTGCTGACCTTACCCACAGAACCTTGGATACTCTGAGGCCCGTTCCAGCCAGCACTCAGAAGTCCTTAGGGACCACTTGGCAACACTCAGCTAGTTCTCAGGTCTTGCAGCTTGCTAGAAAGATGGATGGCCTTTCATCTGAAAGAGATTGCTTTCGTCTGTGACTGTTCAATCCACTTGGGTACCCTGTTGCAGAATCAATGTCTGCCAGGGGCCAGCGAGATTTCATGGCTTGAGGAGTGCCTGTGGCTCTCTCATACAGGGCTGGGTTTGCATTTTAGGCTTCTGACACCTTGTCTGCATGAAATGAGAAACTGGGGATCCCTCCTGGCCTCCCTCCTGAGAGGCTGCCCTATCTGTAATTCTTCAGAGGGGCCCTGTGGGCTGCGCGGCTGAAATCAGACCGCGCATCGCTGCTGTCTGATGGAACCTTTCCCCTTGTACAATCCGCTCTTATTTTGTTGATGAGCTCCGTCTCCGAGCGACTGCGTCACACTTTCAGCTCTGGTTTTGACTTCCAAGGTTCAATGTACCTTCTTGAAATGGGGGGATCCTGGTGGCTTTCCTGCTCTTTTACACAGCTGTAAACAGCCAGCGTCAATTGAGCTTGCTTTTGTGGGTGTGTCTGTTTCCACCTGACACTTCCGGTTCAAACCCAGCAGAGCCGTTTTCTGTCTTCATTTACCCCGCACTTTGGCACACATTTTTCTGTCTACATCTCGGCTTTTATAGCTCTTACACATCGATGCTCATACATATACAGAAAGAGACATAGACACATATGTGCATTCCTGTATGTATGTGTGCATACAGACCCCTGTCCCCCACTTGTTCTTTAGGGAAGGGCCTTGACCAACCTCTTCCCATGGCCCTTGGACTTCTCTGGCTGAGAAGTCACTGAGTTCTTACTTAGTCAGTGAGTTGTTAGTCTCTGGTTTGCAGTTCTTTCTCTTACTCTTCCTTCCTTCCTTCCTTCCTTCCTTCCTTCCTTCCTTCCTTCCTTCCTTCCTTCCTTCTTTTCTTTCTTTTAGTTTTTATTTTTTTGAGACAAGGTAGTCCTGGCTGTCCCAGAATCAGTCATAGACCAGGCTGGCCTCTAACTCAGAGATCTTCCTGCCTCTGCCTCTCAAGTGCTGGGATTAAGGGAGTGTGCCACCAATGCCTGGCAATAACTGCAGTTCTCCAGCCATGCAAAATTCCCTTGCTTACCACCAAATCCCAGCATGTTCATTAAGGATAATTCAGAAAGCAGAAGGGCCTGAACTCAGCAGTGAGTGTTTCTGTCCCTTCAGGGTCTAGATAAAGGCAGAGTATAAACCAAGGGGTCTCAGAAATTTTTTTGGAAAATGTTTTCTGTACTCAGAAAAATGTACTTTCATAATCTCTACTTTTATAATATCTGCTTAAATGCAATGTATCACTGGACTTTATATATTTATTTTTTCAGGATAAAGAGAGAAAGTTTTATGTAGATTTAAATTGTTTTAAAGATTTGTTTTTTATTATTCATATGTATATATCTCCGTGTGTGAACATGTGTCTGTGGGTGCCCACAGAGGCCAGAAGTTGGATCCCCTAGAGCTGGAGCTTGGGTGGTTGGAAGTCCAGTGTGGGATACAGGTCCTCCGCGTCAAACCCTGCTCCTTTAGAGGAGGAACAAGCACATGAACCACTCAGCCATCTCTCTGCCCCCAAATTTCCATTTAAATTTTATAAGACTCAATGAGTTCATAAATTTCAGAATCTAAAAAGCCCAGACTCTTACAAGTAAAAATTCCTTCTCCTTGTCTTGTCCTACTTCTGCATGGGTCCCCCCTCCCTGCCTGGATAGTGAAAGTTGTTAGTTTCCTTTGTTTTAGTTGGATCTTGGTAGTCGAGTACCATGATCAAAGTTAGCATCTACTTCATACACAGTACCATGGCTGGTAAGATACTTAAGGGGTAAAAACACATACAAGCCTGATGATTTGAGTTTGATCCCCAGATCATATAGTGGAAGGATGGAAGAGAAGCTGGCTATAATAGCAGACTGAGAAAACCTCATCTGAACCGCACACATCTGACACTTTGGGTTGACTCAGTAACCCATCCCCATTCCACACCCACATGTCTCTGCTGTCAACCTTTCCCCTCTGACGGATTACATCGCAGTGTTTGTGGTACTGTGACGTCTGAATCACAGCCATGTTGCTCATGTGCCTTTGTTTCAATGTTTTGCAGATTAAGCCAGATTCTATGGGTTGAGAGCTTAGAGGATTTGCTCCAGCTATTCAGATAAACAACAGATACAGTCCACGGGAATCCCCAGTAGATAGTCTTAAGAAGATCCAACCCCATTGGTTTACCATGACAAGGCCACAACTGGTACTTTCAAAATGGAAGACTGCTGTGGTTATCACAGCAGTTTGAAGAGAGCATCGGGAAGGAGAAGGAGCAAGGGGCTGAGTTAGAGCATGTCCAGTTTAACACACTGGGTGGTCTTGTAGCTCTGATCCTTTTTTCTCTCTTTCTTTCTTTCTTTCTTTCTTTCTTTCTTTCTTTCTTTCTTTCTCTCTTTCTTTTCTTTCTTTCTTTCTTTCTTTCTTTCTTTCTTTCTTTCTTTCTTTCATCTATCTGTCTATCTATCTATCTATCTATCTATCTATCTATCTATCAATCAATCAAGACAGGATCTCACTCTATAGCCCTGGCTGGCCTGGAGCTCACAGAAATCCACTTACCTGTACCTCACAAATCCTGGGATTAATGGTGTGCACACCACCCCCAGCCAGCTCTGGCTCTTGGCAGAGGTAGGTGGGCCAGGCAACATCTGACCGTTACATTCCTGAAGTCAGAGAGCAAACTCACCATGGTAGCTGTGCTTCAGGGATCCGCTGGACACACCTACCTTCTGTTCTGAAGGGACCAAAAGCCCAGCTGCCAGCTGCAGCATGTCCGCAACTGTACAGGGTTGCCACCTCCAATGCCATCCGACATTTGTCCCATATCTTCTAAATTACTTTTAAATCACTAGGTCATGTGGTTCTGGGTTAGTTGAGCAGGGCCACCAGTGTTAGTGTATGGCTGGTGACAGTATAGCCTCCTCTGAGAAAATTCTATTGTTTTGGTAGCAGGTGGTGGTTTTGTGGGGAAAAATATCTAAATTCATTCTGTGCAATGTATATTAAATTCATTCAACTTTCCATCTCCAGTCATAACTTCAATAGAGAGGCATAAAAAGGAAATATGCTAACTGGTGGTCATGAAAGCTTCCCAGGGCCATAGGTTCCATGACCATGAAAGTTTGCAGAGTTGTCAACAGGAAGTGTTAACCTTCAGTTGTGAGCATGGGAAAATCGGCCATTCTTTTATGGTATGTATGGTTTATGTGGCGCTACCATATCTGATACTTAATTAACAAGAAGATGTTACTTGGGAATGGAGAGATGGCTCAGTGGTTAAGAGCACTGCCTGCTCTTCCAGAGGTCCTGAGTTCAATTCCCAGCAACCACATGGTGGCTCATGACCATCTATAATGAGATCTGATGCCTTCTTCTGGTGTGCAAGAAGACAGAACACTTATATGCATAAATATTTTTTTTTAAAAAAAAAAGAAAGAAAAAGGATGTCACTTGCAAGTCACACCTGCTAGCTGGGTTTTCACATGTCACATTGTGGATGCACAGGGGGAGAGTAAATACTTGCCTGGAGTAAGCCACCTGGTCTTTAATTAGAAATCTAGGGGAATAAACAGGGTCCTAGCTACTGAGCTGTACCCTGTCACCAGTGGTTCTCCTTACAAATTCATTGAGTGTGTCTCTTTCACGTCATGCCTAAAAATAGAGACTCCCAAGGCTTTAAGGAGGGGCAGCCCAGGTCTATGGGCTTCTGGTTATGAGCAGGTGTCTGCCTGGCCAGGAAATACAAACACAGGTGGGTAGACACTTTCCCAAGGACTGTGGATGAGGCCTGCAGTTAGACTGGCTGAGATGCTGCCTCTGGGCTCACACTGAATGGAGTACTGCTTACTTACGCTGTAGAGACAGTGAATCACAGAAGTGGTCAGAGCCCATAATGGAGTTGGGAAGCAAAATTGGAGACAGGAAGCAAAACCGAGGGACCAGGAAGGTACAAAACCCAGGGTGAGAGTCAAGGATTGTGAGTACCCTAAGCACCAAGGAAGAGGGGCAGAACCTCGAGGAGTCCTGTTTCTCAACAGTGAGGCAACTATGGGTTGGAGTCAGAGGGCCCAGTCAGAAGGCTATGGCAGCAACCAAGCATAAAACTGGTGACAGCCAGTAGAGACAGGACAGTATCACCAATATCACACAAGCAGGCACTATAAGGCCTGGTACCTAGGCAGAGGCATAGGGAAGAGAGGAGGGTTCAGGTTGTACCTATGCTCCTGGCTTAGCTGACTGGTGAATGCAGTGTTAGCCACAAAGGCTGGTACTGCAGAGGAAGGACTAAGTTTATGGATAAAAATAGTGGGTAAGGCCTGAGAGCTGCCAAGGGTAGGTACCTACCTTCAGGGCATCTGAGTAAAGGACCACCAACCTCCGTATTTGGATACCCTCATTCTAAGAAGTAATGCTAAAAGGTGCTGAAAGTATGGGAGGATTGAGAAGTATAGGACCCCAGTGGAGTGGCCATAGATGAGAGGCCAGCATTTCTCTAGACAGGACTCAGTGAGACCTTAATGAAACTTGAGTCTGGCCTTGCTGGTTTGAAGACCCAAGTGCCATGAAATGGGGCATTCTGGGTAGAGAAGGAAGGAGCTATGGACGTGAATTCTGCTGTGACAAGTAGGGGACAGGGGTCTGTCTAGAAATGGGCAACAGCTTTCAAGATCTAGTCAGTGTTCTCAGCCTCAGTGGCCTCTCTTGGGTTGTCAGCAGTGAACAGCAGATGATACAACACGAATGTGTGTGGACTTTCATGGCGCTTTACAGAACCACATAAAACCAGGTGGAGAGATGGAGTAGGGTCCAAAGTGCTCTATTGGATGAGCCATGGCCAGCTGTAGGAATGGATGGGAGTGATGGAGCCAGTTCCTACCAGCTCACAAACTGACTGTGTGTATCTCTGTGCTCTGTGCCGTCATGCTCACAGCTCGGGATGGGCTTCAGTGGAAGCATTTGTACCATGGTGATTGGCCGAAGCTGAAAATCAGCTTAGTAGAGGGCCAGTTATTAAACATTGCCAGGTATGGTGACATGGCCTGAAATTCTAGTCCTCGGGAGGCTGAGGCAGGATAATTGCCACGAGTTAGAGGCCAAATGAGGGCTCCTTGCCTGAAAGTACGGAATTTGAAGCCTAGGGGTTTGAGTGTAAATTCTGACTCTGTCACTTACTAGCTGTGTGTTCGGGGACAAGTTGTTTAACTTCTCTGGGCCTCAGATCCCAGCTTCATATAGCTATCATAAATTTTTTTTAAAAGTTTTACATGTGAAGAAGTACTTTCAACAAGTAACAGGGCCCGGCGTGTCATGAGCATTCACATGGGTGTTAGCCACACCACGTTCAATGCCCTGGTATTCAAGTCCCATCTGAAGAGTGCTTAGATCAATCCCCCTACCTCCGCCCCAGCTCAGACATCAGCGTCTCTCCTCTGATCCATCTCCCTTGCTGCCCTGTCTCTTGCTCCCTTCAATCTGCTCTCCACACGGCAGTGCCTGTTTGAAAAGACATTCCAAATAAACAATGGTGATGATAATGATGATGATGGTGGTGATGATGACGGCCACGACTGCAGCCACGCCTTCTATCTGCCTACCCTTCTCAGTGGAGTCCCGTCCCCACCCCCATGCCTACCTTCCATTCTCCTGACCTGCTCCTGTGCCACCCATCTGTCCCAGCCCTCACCCTCCAGCACCTGCTGTGCTATGACCACTCTCGTTCTTACCTGCCCATCACCGTGTATTAACCTGCTGTTCTTTCTTATGTGTCCTAATTGTCTCCTTTCCAATAGCTTGAGGACAGGACTTTCTCTCATCTTTTCTGAATCATTGAGTGTAGGAGTTGGCATCTTGTGGCTTTTCAACAGGCAGGTCTTAGTCAATTAAGTGTTTGATTGACACACCCGGAATGAAAAGTGAGGAGAGTGGAGTAATCTATAAAAAGCAGACGTTAGTCCCAGAGTCCTTTTAGTGCTGTGGGCTGCCCCTATGACTGTAGTCACAGTCAACTACAGAGACCATTCAGTGACACTCCCAGGCACCATCGCTGGCACAGACCAGCAGACACCTTCCAGCCTAGCTCATTCTAGTCATTCTGGGTGCCTAACCAAAGGGGGAACTCTAAGCTAGGCATTGTGTAGGAAATTAGCCAGACACTGTTGGGTTAAAGCCTCTGTTGTTTTTTGTTTTTTTTTTTTCATGAAGGGTAGAGAAAGAGAACTCTTTCCTCTCTTCACTGTGCCTGGCTTTCGGCGCCTTCCTGTTATCATAATGGCTCTTTGTTGGTGGCTTTTCGGAGGATGTGGGGCAACACTTCACCCTCCGCCACACTTTGGACACTGTCTGGAGCAGGCTAACTGTGCCACAGGCTGCGGGTTACATCAGCTTCTCTGACTCTGTGAGGTTAATTTTGGGATGCTGACTGGCTGGGGTGATATCTAGTTCTGCAGAATAGTGTTTGGAAGAAGAACAGAGGGGTTATTCTGAGAGTGCTCTTGGCGGGAGCCTCAGGCCCCCCAGCCACTCCTGCAAGTGTCTCAGCCTGGGAAGCATGGGCTGTGTAAGCACAGACCTTTGTCCCATCCTGTTCTTTGCACACCTCCCCTCAGCCACCACCTACTGTTCCCTGTCCTTAACTGGTGGACAAAGAGAGGTGGCAGTAATACCCACAGGGTGAACAGATAGCAAGAAGCCAAACTGGACTCAATTAAGTGATTTGATAAACTCTGGTGGGCCAGCATGATTTAGGATATTTCAGCTCCTAAGAATATTGCTCAGATATTCCTACGGAGTCCCCATGAGTCTGCCAGGTCTTAAAAATGCTATTCTCTGGCCAGGTCAAAGTAGAGATCCCCTTTGGGGATCTAGTGAATGTGTTCTAGACCACGGTAGTCTGTCTTATTTGAGCTGTTTCCCTGATAGCATCTTAGCCTAGCTGGACTCTCCTCCTGGGCTTCAAACAAGCCAGCTTGGTTCCATCCCCTAAAAACAGATAGGTCACCTTTTGTGGCTATGTCTTCCCTGCCCCTCAGCAGATGCCTGTCCTCTTCTAGATAGTGGTGTGGCTTCCGGAGCTCTCCTCTCCCTCATCCTCTATTCCTCACAGACTAGGCCCAGGGGAGCTCTAGAGCAGCAGAGAAGGAGGACCCCATTTCATATCCCACTTCCCTGCTCTCTTTCAGGAACAGACACTGTCTCCCTTCAGAGCCAAGGCACTTATCCCCCTTGTGCTAGTTATATGCCAACACAAGCCAGAGTCATCTTAGAGAAGGGAACCTCAATTAGGAAAATGTCTGCATCAGATCAGACTGTAGGCAAGCATGTAGGGCATTTTCTTAATTAGTGATTGATGCGGGAGTGCCCAGGCCATTGTGGGTGGTGCCATCCCTGGGTTGGTGGTCCTAGATTCTCTGTCTCTCTGTCTCTCCCAATCTCTCTCTCTCTCTTTCTCTCTCTCTCTCTCTCTCTCTCTCTCTCTCTCTCTCTCACTCTCTCTCCTTCTCCTTCTCCTTCTCCTTCTCCTTCTTCTTCTTCTCCTTCTTCTCTCCATACCTCTCCTTCTCCTTCTCCCTCTCTTAAAAAAAAAAAAAGCAAACTGAGAAAACCACAGAGAGCAAGCCGGTGAGCAGCACCCCCGCATCAGCTCCTGCCTCTGGGTTCCTGCCTCTGGGATTCTTCTCTAAATGCTTTTGGTGATAAACTGTTATATGAAAGAAAGTATGAATGCAATAAACCGTTTCTTCCTTAAGTTGTTTTTGATCATGGTACTTCATCACAGCAAAGAAACCCTAACTGAGATACCCCTGGCTGCAGGAAGACTGAATGATCTCCAGCAAGGACACCTATTTAGGGCCATTTGACTTCAGAGATTCCTATGGGGTCATTTGAGGCCTCTGACATGCTGCAGGTACTCAAGGTGGGATCTAAGCTTCTCACAGTGACATTTCTAAGAGTTTATGCCAACAGAGCACTTGTATGTGACTCTCCTTCTCAAAGTCTGTGTCTCACGGAAGCAGCCCTGACAGAGAACAGGCAGGCGTGACTCTGTCTCCAAGCCTAAGACTCTTGCACTAGAATCTCCAAACCTGCCTGTTGCCTCACCCTACCTGAGCTTCCTGGTGAGTGCCATTTTAAAAAGCATGGAAGAGTCTTGGGGACCACTGAAGGAGAAGATTGAGTGTGAGGGCTACTCTGTACACTAGGCAGGAAACTGGCTGTGGGAGAAACCATGTAGGGGACATCTTGTATCCAAGAGCCTGGTGATAAGTTGAAAGAATGACTTGGGGGAGAAGATGGCCTCTAGAGGAAGTTTCCTTTGTCTTTTTCTTCCTGAAGGACAAGAGAGAGAGGAAGGTACAGGGAAGTTTCAGTGCCTTCTGAGAAGGTTGGTGTTTATCAAATGGTTTGCCAAACTACAAAAGCTGCTTTGTTCCCATTGGCCATGTGAGTGTACCTCACAGAACACTGCTTTCATCCACACTGAAGTCAGCCATGAAATTATGCATTTAGACTCCTACCAACTCCCAAGGAGTCTGCTCTTCCACAGGGCCTAAGTGTGGTTTCCAGCACCCACGTTATGTGGCTCACAATTTGCTATAAAGTCAGCTCCGAGGTGATTTGGCACCTCTGACTGGCCTCCAAAAGCACATGAACTCATGTGTGTGCTCAGAGCTGCCCCCACCCCAACACATAAAATCAAATAAGTAAAATTGAAAAAGATACTACAGAGTTATTGTAGGCACCATTTCTCTGTTGGAGAAAAGGGATAAGAGGCCTTTGGGTAGACCTGCCTCTGCTTCTTTGGCCTGGCTTTGTCTCCCAGACCCATAACTATTTGCGACTTTTGGAAGACCTGCAGGTCCTGCCTGTCCTTCTACAATCCAAAAGAGGCTAAGCCAGGAAAGCATAGCATCTCTGTCTTTCTCCTTCCGAGGAGCTCTAGAGTGTACATTTTGAAAGGGCAGGCGCCCATGCGTGTAGGACTAACTTTTATACAGTATTTGATACAGCAGTTGTCATCATCAAAGCCTTTCTCTGAGTGCCAAATTCTTCCAGTCTTTTTCAGAGGCTGTGCCTGGGCATTTGCTGGATTGGACCTTATGGGAGAGGGACAATGGATAAAGAGATACTTCTGTTCAAATGATAAATTGCCTCTTAGGAGCTAACCAAAATCCCTGTAGTTTTCATTAATGTGTTTGTTTAAAAACAATTTGCAAAAATTTATCCTGTGACAGTTTCAGCTGAAGTTGGAAAAATCGGCAGAGGATACTAACCTGCTTTATCAGGTTTTTTTCCCCCAACTCCAAGAGACCCAAGGGAGCTGGACAAATGAAACACGTGGCTTTTAGTAAAAATAGCCAGGGATGAGCTGTCCGGGTTAGTCATCAGACTGACTACTCCGCAGCACTAGCTGCCGGTTTCTCCTGTGGAGACTCTGTGTGGTGAGGGGTAGTGAGGTTGGGTACTGGGCCTGTGGGTAACATGGCAGGGACAGAGTGGCTTGGGAGGGCTCTGAAAGTGAGCAGCACCTCATGAGCTGCTGTTGGTTGACCTTAGGCCGGTTGTTCCTTTCTTTTAGAAGACAGGGGAACCCATGCTACTCAGGGTTAAGGCACTCCTGGAACAGAAACCATTCTGGGTCACTAGGACACTTCAGACAGCGCTTACTGTGGCTCCTTTATGTTATGCAGAGCTCCAAAACCCTGATTTGCCAATTCGTGCATCTTTGTACTGTCAACAGTTTTCCACAACACACCAATGTGTCAGGGACTCTAGATTCACACACACACACACACACACACACACACACACACACACACACACACACACACAAGTGCAGATAACAGGGAGCATGCTGTCCTATCCCTTGTTTATCAAGGGGAGGTGAACTCCATGGTACACTGGCTTCAGCCTATGGGGATTTCCAGTCTGATTTGAGGCTTGGAGTCAATGCAATTCCAGATAACCCTGAGGTGGGACATGAAACAAACACATAAAATGGGACGAAAGCCCCTGCCACCAGATGTTGTCTTAGATAATTCAGAGTGATTAAATACCCCTTCCTTCTGCATGTGCAAGCACACACTCCCCCACCCCTGCACTTTTTCCTGCACGTGTCTATTATTCTTCATCTGTGTAATAGTGATAAAAAGAAATCCAGATTTAGCTGAGATGCCTTCTGTGGGTCAAATGATGTCACGGAGAGTAGCATCCTCTTCATGATAGAAACCATCCTCGCCATAAACACGCTTTCATCATCTCTTATCTGGCTATTGCACATCTTGCTCTTTGTGTTCTGGGAACTGGGCAAGCCGGAGATTTAGACTCACTTTCGCTGATCTCCATGTTGACAAGACTGGGGGGGATACAGTAGGATTCTGGCTTGTTTTCCCAGGAAGGCTGACTGAGCAGTTCTCCAAAGATCTGCAAGTACAGGGCAGAATTCCATCCAGCCTTCCAGCCTTCCAAGTCTGGGCTAAGACTCATTGTTAACAAAGCCAGAGTTTCATTCCTTGGTCTGTGGGGGTGCTACAATCACCCTTTAAGTAGCCATTCAGTTTTGCTTTCAGTAAGCACTTTGATTTGAAACACTTTTATTGCAAAGTGAAAAGTCCTTTGTATGACATATGATGAGCAGCAAAGTGACCCTGGTCACAGTTTAGACACGAAAGTTGTCAAAGACTTAGATATAATGGGATATAGAGGGGTGTGTGTGTGTGTAAAGATATTTCTTACCTATTCTTTGAAAGATTTCCTGATTTAAGCCACACTAAAGATTAGATCCCCCTTTCTCAGCCTGCCCAGTTCTGTGATTATAAGTATGTGCCACCATGCCTGCTAGGTCACCTATTAATGTTCCATATGGAGATGTCCCTTTCTGTCAAGTCTATAGTTATCACAGGCATGTAGAAGGGGGTGCTGGTGTTTGTGTACCTAGAGCAGAAGGAATTCTGCTGGACACTGCCTTGCAAGATCCCAAGAAGATGGATCAAAGAGAGACTGGTGTATCTCCACTACAAAGAAACAAGCATTGTAAACCATGAGACATCTGTCTAATAGTGTGGGACTGGTCATGTTCCTTTAGACGTCAACACTGAAGACGCAGCTGTATCTTTGCTTCTCCCAACCAGAGAGTACTGGGACAAGCACAGTGTGGCAACAGAAAAGCCCAGACTTGGACCTCAGCTCCACTACTCACCCACTGCGGACTTAGAGCAGGTCAACCCTGGGTTATTTATTCACCTATATTTAGGGATAAAATCACGTCCAAGGTCCTTTAAGTGGCCTTGATCCCACTTATGTTAGCCAGTCTTTTCCTGCTGCAGCAAAAACACCTGAAGCAGTTAAAAGGAGAGAGGGTTGAGTCTAACTCATGGCTTCACAGGTTCCTAGCTTTTGTCACCCGCCATTGTTCCTAAGCTGCACTGAAGCAAGGCACTGTGGTGGACCCAAGTCGCTCACCCTATGGTCACCAGGAATCACAGGAGAGGGAGCTTGTCTCTGAAGAGATCCAGAGACAAGATAAACAATTTCAGGGAATACTCTCCATGACCCACTTCGTTTAACCAAGTCTCCCCTCCTAAAAGCTCATCCAACTGTGAACTCATCAATGACTAATCCATCGATGACTTCAGTGCCCATATGATCCAATCACCCCAAGGGCTCTCTTCTGAACACCGAGACACTGGGATCAAACCTTTAATACTGAAGTCTTTCAGATGCTTCAGATCTGAACCATAATGCCACCCATGTCAACGGATGTGAAAGTACTCTGTAAGTTTAAAGCACTACACAAACACATACGATTATTGAAGAGATAGCTTTTGCACGTCACCTAATTCCTCCGTGAGATATGAAGTAGTAAGAGTCACAGTGACAAACACACCACCATTGATATGACACCCACACTCCCCCTTTCTAAGAAAACAAAACCCCAAGTGAACAAAGTCTTATCTCAGTCAAAAAAGAACACTCCCTTCTGCCTCGTCCCTGATAGTCTGATGTCACTGGTTCCTTCTCTGTGAGACAGGTAAGGGGACTCCTTCATTGTTAGTGACATGGAAATGGGACTTTGTCCTGTGGAGTCAGTGAACTTACTGAGCTCAGCATTCTCAGCCTTTCTCACTGGCAGGCACAGGACAGACGGCACTGAGTTGTGTAAAAATATAAGTGAGGAGGAACGTATCTATTCTTATGCTGCTCATTTCAAGTCTCTGACATGTCCTATTGCTACTAATAAATTATTTGTAACATAGCCAGTGTCTCACAGCCGGTGGTGGTGTACCTGAGAAGTCAAGTTTGAGAATGCACATCTTCATCTCTGAATGGCAAGGAGAATTTGTCCAATGCATTTTGGTGCTTTTGATGCCTGACACATGATGACGTTCATTGATTGATTGGTGTCTATAACCAAGGAAGGAGAAACATCCTGGCTCCCCACAGATAAGTCTGGGCTCATTGTAACCTTCAGGGGAATACTTAATCGCAGCCCTGTATAGTGCTTTGAATAGGTTCGGGCCCCATAGACTCATGTGTTTGAATGCTTGGCCCACAGGGAGTGACACTATTAGGATGTGTGTCCTTGTTGGAATAGATGTGGCCTTGTTGGAGGAAGTGTGTCACTGTGGGGGTAGGGTTTAAAGTCCTAGTGTTCAAGCTCTGCCCAATGCAGGAGAGAGAGTTTCCTCCTGCCTGCCTTCAGATTTAGATGTAGAATTCTCAGCTCCTCCAGCACCATATCTGCCTGGGCATTGCTGCCATGCTTCCTGCCATTATGATAATGGACTGAACCTCTGAAATTGTAAGCCAGCCCCAGTGAAATGTTGTCCTTTATAAAAGTTGCCTTGGTCATGGTGTCCCTTCACAGCCATGAAACTCTAACTAAGACACCCTGCTAGCATCGTTGCAGTTACACGGCAGAGACAGCAGACAGGATTTCATTACTAGGGTGAGCCAGTGATCTTCACACTCTGCACGAGTGGCAGTTTTCAGTGCAAGAGTTAGTGCCAGCAAGAAATGTCTGAGGTTTTGGCTTTTTGAGGTTGGAGGGAAAAGAGTGCAGGTAATAGGGTTCTGGGAACAAGTGTGAAAAGCCCAAGGCAATCTTTTTTTTTTTTAAATAATTTATTTATTTTTTCTCAAATCGTAGTTCATTCACACAGGGGTTATAAACACAGAAAGGCAGGATATGGGGAAGGGGATGACACCGGAGTGTGGGTGTTCAGGGGGAATACAGATATCTTTCAGAACTGGGTATCAGCTGGGTGAAGGTTCAGGGGACAGGTCACTATGACTCTGCCTATGACTCACTTGTCCTTATCTAAGTTGGTATTATCTGCCAAGGCTACCTATTTACAAGGTCTATGACTACTCAGGCTTGTAAATTTCCACAAAAGCTGCCTGTTTACAATAGCTTATAGCCATCTGTTTCAGTGTTTTTCTACAGAGACCCAAGACTTGGTGTTAGTATACATGTATGACAGGCCTATTGCTGATTTTAGGCCTATGGCTGATTTTAGGCCTTCAGTGTATAAGCAGGGCTGTCCCTGACATCTCCTCCCTTCTCTAAATATAGAAGGGCTGTGGCGATTCTAATCTTGCTAAGGCGGGGATAGAGGCCTGACCTTCAGTAATTGAAGGGGACCTTGTAATGGCTCCGGTCCCCCTGTCGTTGTCCAGTGAGGCATGAGGGCCATACCCATCCCGTCTTTTTCCAAGGCAATCTTTAAGTGCACAAAAGACAGCGCATCTGAGCGCTGTTCTAAAGTTGATCAAAGGAGTGTGCTTTTATCCAGGTCATGTGGATAGATCTGCAGATTTGAGGACTGGGGGTGTGATCTTTTTCCTTCTAGGCTGGGAATGCCTTGCCAGTGCAGCAGGCTGAGCTGCCCGGAGGCTGGCAGCTCACAGCTCACAAGAGTCAGCTATCGCTCCCAAGAGCTAGCGATAGCACACAGCATGTGAGGGAATCTCTTGCATAATTTGTCACAAGTGTGTCCATAGCTTACACCTCATGTGTGGAGAACCAAATGTACAAATGAATTGTTAGATATTTTCTCCACAGCTCAGGAAAAAAGTAGGTCCGAGGGTCTGAGAGAAGCTTAGGAAAGGAAGCACTTGCTCTGAGGTACAGCAGCATGGCTCTTTCAGGTGATTGGTCGTCTGAGCATGAAAACCTCTGCCCGGCTTGCTCTCAGTTGTGAAACTGATCAGGTAAGAGAACACAGAGAGTCCTTCCATCTCTTGAAAGAAGGGAATTACAGGTAGCAAATGGGCATCTGAAAGAGGCATCCAAGGAAGCATACAGACTGAGGGTACAACAAAGCCCAGTCACTTGCTGCATGGATGATGGCAGCTTAGGGTGAGGTTTTAAGTGTGACCAGACACGGGTCTCAGCCTTGGGTCAGCTCCTTACTAAGCTCTATGGGATGAAAATGAACATTGGCCCTTGATCTTCAGTTTTGATGACTTAGGATGAAGTAAGATAAGTTTGTGCCTGGCCATTGTATCTCACACAAAGTTGGCTTGGTATTTTGGCCACGTTCTTACACTGTTGTGATTGCCATGGCCCAGTGTGACTGCCCCAGTGACCATTGGCACATCACACATTAGCCAGAAATTACACACACACACACACACGCACACACACACGCACACACACCCACACACACTTCATATGCTCACAGACAGTGAGTGGCTCAGGAGTTCTGAAGCCTGGAGAAGAAAATGGCTTGCCACTCTTTCATATTTCATCAACTGGGAAGGGTCAAAATCCAGCCTATCTTGGTGGCTGGGGACTGGAATTTTCTAGAAACTCATTCACTCACTTGTGGTGCCCCAGCCTAGAAAGTGCATGAAGGCCGGGCAGTGGTGGCACATGCCTTTAATCCCAGCACTTGGGAGGCAGAGGCAGGTGGCTTTCTGAGTTCGAGGCCAGCCTGGTCTACAGAGTGAGTTCCAGGACAGTCAGGGCTACACAGAGAAACCCTGTCTCAAAAAACAAAACAAAACAACCCCCCCCAAAAAAAAACAAAAAAAAGAAAGAAAGAAAGAAAGAAAGAAAGAAAGAAAGAAAGAAAGAAAAGAAAAGAAAAGAAAGTGCATGAAGATTGGAGCTGCCAGCCAAAGCGTCTACTTGGGCCTTTTTACGTGGTTTCCTCGTAACGTGGCAGTCTCAGTGGAGTGAGACTTCTACCATGACATTTGGCTTCTTCTACAGTAAGTGTTCTATGAGGAACAGGAGATGAGTCACCTCTTTGACCTAGATTCGGAGGGCTGCTGTGTTCCGCTGGCCGTGAGTGGGTCCCTGAGGTCGGTACATGTGGATGAAGGAGACGTGTGGATGTAGACACCACCATAGCGATGAGGAAAAGCCATCATGGGCATGTTTGCATGCTCATTCATCTAGTCCTGAGGCGCCCTCTGAGGGGTGACCAGGACAAGGGAAAGGACCCTACTCTGTTGGTGCAGAACAAGGCTGGGAAAGGTCTGTCACTCCATCTTGAGCGGCAAGATAGAACGTTCCTAAGTGATGTTCTCAGTGGTCCCTTTCATCTCTGCAGTAAGGTGGCTGTCCATTCTCTGCAGCAAAGATGTGACCCCCACCCCCCAAGCAGCTTGACCAGAATCCCACTTAAACTATTTCAACAGCTCCTGTGACTTCCTGGGGCAAATGGAATTGCTTCCACTCAGCCGCACCTGGATTCAGGAGGCAGCTAATTTTAGACTCCTTGGTCCAATGCCAAATATCAAAGGAGCGCTGAAAGAATAATCTTTGTTCAATTAGAGTACAAATTCCTTCAACCGGGACCAATTCTGGTGCCTCGTGTCAAGATAAGAAACCCCCATTTATCATGTACCTTTAAGCTGAGATGTTTCAGGTAAAACAGGAAAGGAGCAGGGGATGCATCAAGAGCTTTAAGCAAATTACTCACGGAGAGGATGTAGCGAGCATGCAGAGTTGTGAGCCTGTAGTTGTGGAAGTTGAGTGGATACAAGGTGATTCGCATAAGACTTGTATTCCTTTTGTGAGTGAGAACCAGGCTTCTATAAATTAAACATTTAATTTTAAATTAATTTGGGAGTGCTATGAGGGTAGATGCACTTCCTAGCAAAAGTAATGGGAGTTTCTAGAAATTGGATTTTCTTCAACTTGAACCAACTTGTATCACATAATTTCCAAGTAATATGATTTCATATATATATATATATATATATATATATATATATATATATATATACATATATATGACCTTTTGTCCATTGAAATATCTGCTTTGGATATTGCATTAGTTTCCTTTTACTTTATGATTTACATTTTTATATAAATACAGGGACAATGAGAAAAAGGTAATAAGAACTATGAAGAAACATTGGACAAAATTTACAAGCAAATATATCCCCTTCTGGTGGGAATCGAGGTAGAGATTGGTACAGAATTACCACACTCAAGGCCAGCAAGATGGCTCCGTGACTAAAGGCATTTGCTGCCAAGCCTGCTAGCATGAATTCAATCCCTGAGAAGCACGAGGTGGAAGGAAAGAACAGATTTCTACAAGTTCTCCTTGGACCTCCACAAGCATGCACGGTGTGTGCCCCCTACATATAAAACAAGTAAATCCAAAGACTTACTGTAGACACGTACACACATAGACACACACCGTCATTTATCTCTTTTGTGGAAAGACTCCTTAGTATATTTTTCAGGCATACATAATGCTTTATAGCTAACATGAATCATCTTAATGGTAGTTTGAGCATTTGAAGAAGGAAAACTGACCACGGGAGTATTCAGTCAGATGTTGATCTGGAACCTTCCTATGTCCAACACGTCCGTGAATGTTGTGGCCGATAAAGGACACATAAGGACGTTTCTGTCTCTTCCTACCCCAACCTAGCTACCAGATGAGAGAGGTGCACAGGCCACAGCCACACCCGATTTCCTTCACAGCATAACATGTTGAGCAAGAATATAGTTCCAGACCATGTGACACTGAATCATCATGACACTGACAGGCATTAGGAGGGAGTGTTCTGATAATTACAGCTGGTCCCCAGGCAGATATGTCCCTACTATGATTTATTAGCTATAACCCACATTTCCTAGGGAAATTGTCTTCCTCTTCTGGCTATCTCAAGGTGCTGTTCTGATAGAAGAAATAGACTACCCTCCTCTCACACACAGACCAGCTTTAAATTGTCACACTAATATCTACCAGGTTATTTAACCATCAAAACAATTACATGCTTTTCTTTGGAAAAGTAAACCTGCTACTTACTAAGAGTCAAAAGGTTGTCACCAGGAAGTTAGAATTATTAATGGCTGAGGGATTATCAAAGAGAAATCAAACAGAGTGGAAAAGAGCAGTGAGAGCTGGGAGCAGCAGCAGGAACCAGTGCCAGCAACAGTGAGGATGAGCAGAAGATGGGCAGTCTGCTTTTATGAGCAGAGCATCCCTTAAACAACGCGTGTGATAGGCTGATGATCTCTAGAAACTGTGATTGCTGCCTTATAGGCAAAGAGGCCTTTGTGGTAGAAGATCACAGGAGGAAGGAATTATTCTGAGTTGTTTGGGTAGAGCATCTCTATACAATTACAAATATCTTTGTAAAAGGCAGAGGGAGACTTCACACAGACAGAAGACAGTGTGGTCATAGAACAAATATTGGAGTGATGTAGCCACAAACCAAGGAGTGCTGACAGTCATGAGGGGCTGGAAGAGACAAGGAAGGATCATGGACAATTAGAACCCCCCTAAGACATGTTCTTACTGACCTACTTCCTCCCACTAGGCAGGAAGTTCACTGCTTCCCAACAACCTATTCAAATTTTGAATCTATCAATAGGCAAAACTATTCATTAAACCAGAGTCTTTGTGATATGATTCTCCCTAGAAACATCCTCAAAGACATTCCTAAAGTTGTGCTCGCCTGTCTTCCAGGTATTTTGTGCTGATTGGTGTTTGTCAAGTTGACACAAGGTAGAGTTATCTGGAGAGACTCCCTTACAGTCTCCAGAGCAGCAGTTTTCAGCTGGTCACAATGGGTCACGATCTCTTTGGGTGTTGAATATCAGGTATCCTATGCATCAATATTTATATTATGATTCATAATGATTGATAACAATAGCAAAATTACAGCTTTGAAGTAGCAACAAAATAGTGTTAAGGTTGAGGGTCACCACAACATGAGGAACTGTATTAAAGGATCATAGCATTAGGAAGGTTGCCAATGATTTGACTGTTAATCTTGTCAATTTGATTGAGTTAAACATTGTTTTTAGAATTTCTATTGCAGTCCTAAAACACCATGACCAAAAGCACTTGGGGAGAAAAGGGTTTATGTCATCTTACAACTCTCAGATTACATTCCACCAGGAACTTAAGGCAGGGGCCTGGAATCAGGAACTGAAGCAGAAGCCATGGAGGCATGCTGCTTACTGGCTTGCTACTCATGTCTTACCCAGCTTTATTTCTTATACAACACAGGACTATCTGCCCAAGGGTGGCCGTGCTCTTCCTCTTCCATCTTCAGTCAAGTCAGTGCCCCATAGGCTTGCCCATAGGCAATCTGGAGGGAACAGTTCCACAGCTGAGGTTCTTCCTTCCAGATAACCCTACCTTGTGTGAAGTTGACAAAGACCAATCAGCACAAAACACCTAGGAGGCAGGAAAGCACACCTCTAGGAATGTCTTTGAGGGTGTTTCCAGGGAGAATCATATCACGAGGACTCTGGGTTTTACCTATTGATAGATTCAAATTTGGAATAGGTCATTGGGAGGCAGTGAAACTTGCTGCCTAATGGGCGGAATTTGGTCACTTGGGACATGTCTTTGAGGAGCTCAGTTTTTTCCATGATCCTTTTTCATTGCTGAGTTCTCTGCTTCCCACCCGCTACGAGGTGAAGAGGCTCATCCACCACATATTCTCATCACCACACTGTTCTGTCCTCGCACATGGGCCAAGCAACCATCTATGAAACCATCTGAAACCACGAACCAAAATAAAAAGAAATCCTTCTTCATTTCCCATCATTTATGTCAGACATCACAGCTAACAAGGAAGGAAAACGGGAAAGGAGCCCATTTAGGGGTCTGTTCACTCTGGAGACATTGGACACTGGGTTCAGAGAAACAGACATTTCCATCCTCTTGGGGTGAGTATCTTCTAATTAACTCCCAGTCTTGGCTCTCAGCCAGGGCCAGAGGCACTTGGTGGGGCATCACTACTGTCAGGATGATGAGGCTAGAGTTGACAGTGGTCTCCAAGATCATAGTGATAAAAGGCCTAAAGATAGAAAGCAATGTGTCGTGTGCAAGATAAAAGCCTAGCATCATGCCAAAAGGTTTATATTTTATCCTGAAAGCAGTGGAAAAGTGCAAAAAAGTTTTAAACAGGGAACTCCAAGGTCCACTTCATATTTTGGAAAGGCAACTCTAGCAGCAGTGCAAATCAGATGGAAGGGAAAAGGCAAGAGGCAGAGAAACTCATAGTAAGCTATTTCAATAGGTGAATGCAAATGAGACCCTACAGTAATTTGGTGGTGATGGAGTGTGGGGGAGACGATGTTGAGAGAGTTGGTCAACCACACAGGATGATACCAAAGACTGAGAATATGATGATATAAAGCTACTACTCTAGAGAGGAAACATAAGAGAAGGGCCTCAGGAAAGCTGAGGGTTACCCTCGTGATAACTACAGTATGCTGGGAACAGATACTACAGCCTGTATTACTGAACAATAAACGCTATTTCTAGAACCTATATATAGCAGTCTCTATTCTAATCAGAATGGAGTATGCCAAAGTGTACATTTGTTTAGTCTGTTACCCTATTCAAAGACATGTTTCAAGTCTATCTGATGGTTAGAAACAGTGTCAGATGTGTCTACTCTAGCTGCAAGGGAAGCTGGAAAATCAGTACCTAGACTATTTCCAATTCTTACCTAAAGTCTTAAGGTAGAGAAGTCTTCAACAGAAGGCTGACTGAATGGGCTGGTCAACTACAAATTGCAAATGTCCACTAAGAATATGAAGAGTTAAGAAAACAAAGAAGACCAAGGCCAGAGTCCTGAGGGAAAACTTATTTTAGGGACAGAAAGAGTCAATGAACACTACTAGAAAAGAAGATTCAGAATAGTATACAGTACATGAGGAGAAAAGATTGAGCCACTGGATGGAACTGTGTGAGGTGGGGCATAGCCTGCGGGACAGCATTTGCAAAGTCAAGTGAGGGTGCTTAAGAGTGTGGAGTTGTGTTAAAGAAGACAGAGGAAAATCTCTTCCAAGAAGTTTGACTGTGGAGGGAAAAGAAAGTCGAAACTAAGGTGTGGCAGAGAATGGGAGGGTGTGGATTTGAGTTTTTGAGCCTGGAGCACCTTGACTACGTGCTGGGCCAACCCAGTGTTCCCTAAGCATGCCCACAGGCTGTTGGGAGAACAAATTTAGCAATGGCCTCTCCCTTTCTGTTGCCCCAAAGAAGTTGCTCTGTTCAGCAAAAGGTATTAGTGTTCCTTTTAAGGTCCTAAACACCCTATGAATCTGCTACTTTAGGGATTAAAAACATAGCCTCAGCTTTAGTTATAGTGTTTGCAAACATTTGCTGTAAAAGATATCCAGGAAGGGTGGAGGCAGGAGACTTGACTTGAGCCCAACCTTGTAGCAACTCAGCCTGGTGCATCTCTACCAGATCCCAGATAGAAATGGCATCCAGCCTAGATTGTTTAGTGACTGATGCTGTCTCTTCTGTATCATCCTTGACACAGCAAATTGGATATTCTCAGTATCTTCCCATCAACATGCTTACAGGACCAATGGCTGATGTACAATCAGCCACTTTCCCTAGACGGATCACAGGAAAAGCATCAGATCTCTATTTGTCTGAATTGCAGTTCTTTTTACTCCAAAGATGTCTAACGATTAGATGCATAGGCGCTATATATGAAATCATAAAAGCCTCCATCTTCTGAAAAACTCTAATCGCTTCTCCTTGTATTTTCATCTCTGCCAGGAACATATCCATGAAACTTACCTTTCAAGTAGGCAAGCTACCAAATAAGTGGTACAAGACTGGAAGATTCCTCACCACCATTACCACCATAGATTTCAATGTTTGGGAGAGACGAGGGATGTCCAGGGCACTTTCTTCTGACAACTGAATAACAAGAAACGTCAGGAGAAAATAGATGGTAGGTGGGTAAGAAAGAGAGCTAAGCATCTCAGTCACCCACCTGTGTACATGTGTATGCTACACAGTAATTTTGGAATGTCATTCTCCATTGGCTGTCCACCATCTTTTGAGACAGGGTCTACCATTGGTCTGAAGTTTGCTAAGTAGGCGAGGCTGGCCATCCAGTGAGCTCTAGATTCGCCTGTCTCTGCCTCCTCATATTGGAATTATCAGCACATGCAACCATGCCCAGCTTTGTTTGTTTTGTTTTTTAATTTGGGTTCTGAGCATAGAACTCAGGTCTTGTTCAAGCACTTTACAGACTAAGCTTTCTCACCAGCCCTCTATCATCCACTGGTAATACACATAACACGTTTTAGTTCAAAAATCTACTATTTGGTAGTATCTGCATAACCATAGGATTATATGACAAAATATTTCTTGAAGCAAATGATCAGGGGGCCACCTTGCTTGCTGCCCATACAGAAGCTGTTGAAAGGGGCTCTACTTATTTGTTGAAGGGTAGAATTATCCGACATCAAATTTCCTAACTCCTTGGAGATGGACAGAGGCTGACTCAGAATGGCTTCTGCACTGTGGAGCTGGCAGCAGCCCTCTTTCCCTCTCCACTAGCATCTTCATCGTAGAGCCAGAGGGTTGCTTGAAGGACCTGCTTCTGCCCTGCATGGCAGGCCCTACCCAGGTGACTTTTCACCCCCCTGGTTACTGAGAAGGGTCTGTTTGTTTGTGGACCTCTGACCCTCAGAGATCCCAGAATCCAGACAAGGGTATAGCTACTGGGTAGGGCAGACATGTATGTGCCTGATTTCTAGCTAAATTTCCCTGGAGATAATTAAGTTAAATGCCTTTGAGTCTTGGCCAAACTCACGGTATAACTAGGCAAGGCCTTGAAGAGGAAAGAGAAACTATAGTTTGGGCAAAGTTGTTCATTTGCTGCTTTTTTGTTGTTTTTTGTTTTATTTTTGTTTTCCTTCAGACACTATGCAGCTTGCTTCTGAGGAGGTTTCCTTAAGGGTAGACAGGAAATGCACTGCAGGATGCAATAACCCACATCAAACAGGGGGTGTACAGGAGATTGAAACAGGAAAGGAAGGACAAAGGGTCCTGGTGGCCTCAGGCTTGGTACTCTTTATGGTTACCAATGTAATTGGGGAAAGTAAGGTGTTTTGAGAGGTATCCAAGAAGGAGCCTAGAGGGAAGACCCAGGCTGCTCCTGGATGCCTCAGAGAGGCTCTTTTCAAACCCAGCTTACCTCTGACTCTGAATGCTGCTGTGGTCCCTGTGTGTGTGAAGAGTTATCTTCTTTAGAATATGCTACAGGAGAGTGGTCCAAGTGTAATTTGAGAGGCCCAAGGGAAGCTCTTAGATTCCCCCCCAACACTTATTTATTTTATGTATGTGTTTTTCCTGCATGTATGTATGTGCATCGCATGCATGTCTGGTAAGATCAGAGGAGAGCATCTGGTCCCCTGGAACAGGAGTTACAGATGGTGTGAGCCACCATGTGGGTGCTGGAAATGGAACCCAGCTCCTTTAAAAGAGCATCAAGTGCTCTCAATAACCACAAAAATATCTCTACAGCTTTTCCGATCCTCTCTTGAACTACTTATTAGCAGTATAGAAGGCTCCAGAGGAAGAAGGACCATGTCATTCCCAAGGCAGGAGCCCCCTGAGGTAGATTTGTAAGAATCTTAAAATGTGTCCCTTGGGAGAAAACCAGTGCTAATCAGGACAGCTCACCAAGTGCATCTTACCTGGGGCTGACAGGAGGAAATGATTTCAGTGCTAAGTTTTAATATGCCTGAGACCAACTTCCTGTCCTGAATCTTAGTTTTTTAAAGCTAGAAGGAGGAGCTAATACAGTTGCAATAATAAAGGAAAATCTTAGATAACTGTCACATACAATATGGAAGGTGGAAGTCATTTTTCCTAGCTCCTGCCCCTCAGGCTACGAGTCCATGTAGTTGTCCCATTACCCTTCCTGCCACCATCTGTCACCCCCCTACCATCGCACTCCCCCATGCCTGTCTTAAGTGTTCTTTTTACGTGACATCGTATTCTTGGCACCATTAAATTTTAACCCTCGTTTCACAAAGTAGACAACAGTAATGTAGACAGAGAGATGACAGGCACACGGGCCAATGGGTAATCTTTATACAAAGAGGCACACTAAGTAAATATCTGTTCGCTTGATAGCAAATGGTGAGGCCAGTGTACCTAGGAGTGACTTGGGGAGAATGAGTTGTCTGTTTGAACGAGTGCTCTCAGTGAAGTCCCACATCACTTTCTAAACAAAGGAGTTAACCTGGGAAAACACCACCTGTTTGAGCCAAAGTAGTCAAGTGCCTCTAGGCAAAGCTATGAGAGTTTTCCATAAAGGTGCACCTTTCAGCGGTGGAGAAGGCTCATTGAACAAGGTTTTTTTTTTTTTTTTTTTTTTTTGTTTTTCAAGACAGGGTTTCTCTGTGTAGCCCTGGCTGTCCTGGAACTCACTCTGTAGACCAGGCTGGCCTCGAACTCAGAAATCCGCCTGTCTCTGCCTCCCAAGTGCTGGGATTAAAGGCGTACGCCACCACCGCCCGGCTCATTGAACAAGGTTAAGTGAGTATATCTTATGGCTCTTCCATTTCAGAAACTCAGGAACTTGAGACTGAGCATAGTCTTGTCACAGAGAGGAACATACCTCATAAGCTGGCCACCTCAGCAGAAGAACTGGGCGAGGCTATCAATGTAGTGCTATTTGACTCTTGAGTTTCTATGCATTTGTGACTGGAAAGAGAAGCCTTTAGTAGGAGATAGACGGTGTTGAGTATTTCAGGAAAATAAGAACGGGGTACTTGAAGCACACTGCAAGGTTGCAGAAGGCGATCTAGCTAGTTTCAGCTGCCAAGTTGACTGATACAGTCTAGAGTTATCCGAGAGAAAAGTCTTAACTGAAGAATGGCCTAGGTCAGAGTGGACTGGTGACGTGTATGTGGGGAATTGTCGTGAATGTTAATTGATGTAGGAGGGCCCAGCTCATTGTAGATGGTACCATTCACCATGGTGCTCCTCGGCTATATAAGCAAGTTAGCTGAGCATGAGCCAGCCAGCCAGGAATGCCCTTGGTGCCTGCTGTATTTATTTGGCCATGAAGTGAATTTCTAGATTGGAAGTAAGGCTATGTGGCAAGCAAGCCTGCCTCCGAGTTCCTGCCTAGAGTTCTGCGATGACTTCCATCAGTGATGGACTGTCACCTCAAACATAAGCTGGGAAAAAAACCTGTCCCTTACAAGATGCTTTTGGTCACAGTATTTTATCATAGCAAAGAAAGAAGCTAGAAAAGAGTTGTCTTTCATTTCCTGTTACACCAATAACCAAAGCCAGATAATTTATACTGAGTGGAAGATGGGCAGGACAGGATGGTGCCCATCTGTCAACCCAGCACTGCAGAGGCCAGTGCAGGAGGATCACAAGTCCAAGGCCAGCCTGGCTATATAACAAGACTATATCACAGACAAAAAACAAAAAGATAGTTTATTTTGCTTATGTCCCTGAAAGATGGGCAGACCAACAGCATGACCTACATAGAACATCTAGTGAACGCTTTATTGTTGCTTATAAATGCAGCAGGGCATCACCTTATGGCAAAACAGACCACCTTATGTCTCTTCTTTTTTAAATATCTATTTTCTGTATATGAGTACACTGTAGCTGTCTTCAGACACACCAGAAGAGGGCATTAGATCCCATTACAGATGGTTGTGAGCCACCATGTGGTTGCTGGGAATTGCACTCAGGACCTCTGGAAGAGCAGTTAGTGCTCTTAACTACGGAGCCATCTCTCCAGACCCCTTATATCTCTTCTTAAAAAGCCACTAATGCCATTACAGGAGCTCATCCAATGTTAATTACTTCTCAAAGGCTCTAGCTCCAGATACCATTAGTATATGAATATGGAAACTGTATTTCCAACACATGAACCCAGGCTCTTGCTAGGCAAGGGCAGGTTCTGCCACTGAGCTACATTCACAGGTGACTTTTTGAGGCTACATAGCAGAAACTACCCTAGAACCGGTTAGTTTGAGAGCCCCTAAGGTGGTTTATTGTCTTCTAGCCATACTCCACACAGTCTCCCCCCACACTGATGTACACCTGGACCATAGCAGTGTGGCAGAGAGGAGGGGAGAGTAGACATGACTGATGGCACTGTGGACAGTCTATCAGATCATCCCGAGGGATGACAGCCCTCTTCTTTAAGGATGTGCAAGCATCTGTGGAGAGACCGATTTAGAGACAAGCTGAGGGCCCCTGACATCAGTTTCCCCATGAAGTGAGCAGGTCCTCGTGGGAACAGATGCAGATGGCTGCAGCTCTAGCTGACGAGTTTCATCACCCTCATGAGCCAGAACCAAATTCCTGACCGCAGACACCGTGAGAGAGAATAGACTACTAGTACAGCTTTCAGCCACTGAGTTGTGAAGTTGTTTACCTTTGTACCCAGAAACAGTGAAGCTAACAGTCAAATTAAGAACATGGGTCTTCTAACAGCCAATCCAGAAATCCCTTAACTGGTTTTTTTTTTAATTTATCACTATCCTAAACTTTTTAAATGTCGTATGTGTGTATTCATATGTGAAGTTGGGTACATGTATGTGTCCACATGCCGCATGTGCCAGAGGACACCTTGGGCATCATTCCTAGAAACCATCTACTTCAGTTTTTTAAACCATTCCACCAGCATAGAGTTTACCAAGTAGGCAAAACCAGGGTAGTCAGTATGCCTTCAGGACTCCCCGTCCCCCAACTGCTGGGGCCACATGTGGATGTTTCCACAGTCAGCATTTTTAACACATGTTCTGAGAGTTGGATTTAAATCCTGTCTTAGTTAAGGTACTAAACAGACACCATGACCAAGGCAAGTCTTATAAAGTACAACATTTAACTGGGGCTGGCTTATGGGTTCAGAGGTTCAGTCCATTATCATCAAGGCAGGAACATGGCAGCATCCAGGCAGGCATGGTGCGGGAGGACCTGGGAGTTCTACATCTTCGTCTGAAGGCTGCTAGCAGAATACTGACTTCCAGGCAGTGAGGATGAGAGTCTTAAAGCCCACACCCACAGTGACACAACTATTCCAACAGGGCCATACCGTCTAATAGTGCCACTCACTGGGCTGAACATATACAAACCATCACAGACCCTCAGCATGCACAGTAAGACCATTACTGACCGAGCTATCTCCCCAGTCTCTTAAAAAGTTCTTAACTACAGAAGTGATTAACTTTATTAATATTATATAAGGAAATATAACATTATATGATTTAATAAAATACATTATATGTTTTAAAAAGGATGAATGGTTAGGAAAGATGTTTGCAAAGTTATGCAGATTATTCATTTTCTCTCTAAGTCTCAATATGAAGGAGGTGGCATTTCATGGTATCCCTTCAATCACTTGCTTTATATGGTGGCATTTTGGCAAGAGAGTTTCTTTCCTGTGTGGTAGCATTTCTGAAATAGCTGGATGTGGGTTTTATTTGTTTGTTTTCTAAATAGTAGGCTTACAAAAACTCCCTTGTTTCAACTTGTAAAACAGTGTACTTCAGCAGAAATCCACAGTTCCTGTCAGTGTTTAAATGCAAGGGGCTTAGTGCCAGCGAGTGTGTTCTCAGATCCGTTTAGCTTAGGCAAGGACAAAGACAGACGTGGAATCTGTGTGGGTAATAAACTGCCTCTCATAGGTGTGAATTCCATTTTGAACAGACCCAGATGCTCTAGTGAGTTAGAGATGATAGAACCTGGCAGATGATGGGAGGCGAAGCTGAGTCCCCCAGGAGTATTGGTTTCAATCACAGTCCATACAAGGAACACTTAACTGCGATTTGGGAGATTATTAGGAACCATTAGCACTCTGTTCAAAGTCCATCTTACAGCCTAAAACTGCAGCCTCTGCCTTCTTCCTAGGCTCCACTCTGATCTTGATAGTTACTTGGGCAATTCTGCTGAATTTCTCTCAGAAGAGTCCAGGGGATGACAGAGGATAGATAAGCCACAGTCCAGCAAGTGTGACATCCCTCACTCAGACTCTTCTCTTCACTAAAATCTTTAAGCTGCCACATTCCTCTTTCAGAGAGATGTCTTCATTGGCACGTGCTGCATCAACCACACCCTCACAGTTGGTACCCTGTGTAAACCGAAAGGACGATCAATGGTCAGAAATGCTGGTAAGAGGTGCTGACTCGGCACTTCTCCAGTCTTCTCCCTAAACCACAGTATAACAATGTGGTCCAGGGCAGGAATGGGGGGGGGGGCGGAGAGATACCCAGGCTCCAATTCAAATCTAGACTCTCACTTAATATCTGTATCAGTTCAGCAAGTTAGTTTTAAAATCCACCCATAGGCATCTCTTAGAGGCCTAGTTCTCAACCTTCCCAGTGCTGTGACCGTTTAATACGGTTCCTCGTGCTACAGTGACCACCCTCAACCATAAAATTATTTTTATTGCTACTTCATAACTATAATCTTGTGACTGTTATGATTCATAATGTAAATATTTGATATGCAGGGTATCTGATATGGGAACCCTGTGAAAGGGTCATTCATTTCCCAAAGGGCCTGAGACCCACAGGTTGAGTCCCACTGCCTTAGAGTATCATTGTCAGGGCTACCTTTAAGAATAAGACAATAGTGACCTGTTGTTGTACACTTGCTGTGTGCTAGGCATTAGGCACTGATTTAGTTAATAAATATTATAAAGTAGACCACCTTATAAAGTAGACACTTAATCATCTTTCTCTTGATAAAACAGCCCAGGCACAGAAAGGTTAAGTAACACCCTGATAGTCATGGAGTTAACAGGTGTCAGAGTCATCCTTCAGGTTTAGGTGGGCCGACCCAAGTCTATGATCTTATGCTGCACTGCACTGTCTCCATGGAAATAACAGATATTAATAATATGGTGACTTTTAGTAAATATGTTCTTTCCAAACCGCAAGCCAATATCTCAGTGTGGACATGGCTGTCACTGGGATGGTAGGGCCCAACCATTGACCCCTACCAGTTAGAACTGCCTCCAGTTCCCACCTCTTGAACTATATAACTGAGTCCTGTGACATATTTCCTGAAGGGCCTGGCAGACTTGGGTGCCGGGTGCTTGATGTCAGCCAAGCAAGGACTGCAGAGTGAAGACAGGCAGGCATCGAGCCAAGTGGACTTGTGCTCATCTGTAGCTGTTATCCAGCCAGCCAGAGGCAGAGGATGTGGAAGTCAGCGAGCACACAGCTGGAAACAGCTAGAAACACAGCTAGTGCTCCGGGGTAATTCCTAACTTCCTATTAGAAATAACCAAAAAGCAGGCTGTGGCGATTTTCCCATTGGCTTTTTGGCTTTGTCCACTGGTCCCTCCTGCCTATGGCCTAAGAGAGCAAAGACGTTAGGCCAGGACACTGGACTAGAACAAAAAGGGTGGGAAAGGCTATCCCGTTCCTGACCTTTGCTCTGCTTAGCTACCAGTCCTGTGGAAATCCAATCAGGGTTCCGGGGGCTGGAAGAGGATGAGCCCAGGGTATGGGGAGAGGGAAGGGTTGAGCAAGAAGACAAATGTAGGAAACTAATGCTGAGTGGGCAGATGAGATCAACCCAGGGACGACTTCTGATTGGGGGTCCCTGACCTTGATGGAAATCCCAGGTCTCCCCTACAGCCCATTAACAAGCTCATATTTGGGTGAGGACTTACCCACAGTAGGCTGGTGGAGATGTGGGTGAGGGAGACACTGTTCCCTATGGGATTAAACTGGATGGCCCAGCTTGTGGCCAGAAGGTTCCATCACCACAATAGGTCCCTGGGTTTTTTATACCTGTCTGGACAAAAGAACATCCCTTTGGACATGCTGACTGTCCTGGTCTAGTGTGCCTCGTTTGTGGCTCTTTACCAACATGTGGTAGTGGGGTGAGCAGTCATCCAGGTGTCCACATACCTGCCTGGGTGACCTGACTTCTCCAATGGCAATGATTTCTAGTGTTACCTCTCCTGTCTCTGTCACAAAGGTTCTCGAGGCTGGCATTGTACTGTGCTATGCTCATACTGTAGACCCATCCTATTCCCTCAGGACAGGGACAAGGACAGAATTTACAGAACTGTGTGTCCAGTCTCTAGGCCCCTGGTTCAGAAGTTATTAGGAGCTGCAAGGTGGTAACAGTATAACTTTAAACCAGTTGTAGGGTCCTTCTGAGCTTAGGGGCTTATGCTTGTTACAGCTTATCACATACCGATGGGGCTGGCTCTGCCATGGGCTCAGAGAGGCTCATGTTCCATAGGTAAGGTTAACTGGGTCACAGATATTACACAGTGTACCTTTTAAGTCATTTTTATCTTTGAATATTAAAATATTGTATCACGAGATCCAATTATCAAGATTTTAACAAGTCATTACAGGATTTCTAAAACTCCAGATGACTTTAACTTTGGGCAATCAGAACATCTAGGTGCTTAGGTATTAACTCAGTGGTTTGTGCTTGCTACTAAACGTACCCCTAAATTCTCTCCTTCCCTGAGTGCCAGTGACTTCATCTCACAACTCCACTAAGGCCGAACGTACCCTTCTAACTGGAGCGAAGATCACGTGACCTTGGCATGAAGCCAGGCTACCCAGAGAAGACAATTTCTAGGGGAGTCGAAACCCAGAGACCAGAAACAAGAAAGCTAGTTCATATGCATAGAGGAAGAAGAATATTCAATAATAGTCTTCGAGGCTGGACAAGGAGGGTGGAGGTGGTACCTGGTCCAAGCCCATCCTTTCGAGGAAGGCATGCCTTCAGAGGAACCAAAGTTCTGACACCCCCTCCTCTGCCACCATCACCACTGCTTCTCCAGGGGCTCTGCTTTCTGACTTTTCTCCAGAGTTAAGCTTCCTTGATCTGAAGAATCCTAAGGTCACCAGACTTAGCAAACAAGGACACAGGATATGAGTCAAATTCAAATTTCAGTTTAACAATGAATAGTGTTTTAGTATAAGTATGACCTTTCCAATAGTTACTTTGAATATGAATTCTCTGTTGTCTTAAATTTCAATTTGACCAGAAAGTACTGCATCTCATCTGCCACCTTGGGTTGCTACTCTCCCTCCACCGCTTCCAACTCGGGACTAGGACTGGCTCTACACAGCTATACATAACTCCAGACTCCAGCAGAGCTCACCAGGCTGTTTGGATTTAGCTTCTGATCTACCCTGCCTAGCCCAACCCTGCAGAGGTACACTTCACAGACACGCGGTCGGAGAAGCTGCTAACCACTGTGAAAGAACTGGTGCCTGGCAGCCTCATCTCTGACCCGAGGCCAACTCTGTTGCACCCCAGTGCATTCCTTCCCAGCTCAGCTCATCCTTGGCACTGATACGAGCAGCAGGAGGAGGCTAAGCCCAAGCCTCACTCCGCTGCCAGCCTGCAGGGTGGGCTCTTGGTGGGTTAAGGTTGTGATTATGGCTTGGGGCTGCCTGTTAGATACGTTTTTCTGTATTTCGTTTCTTAATTTCCATGTTTGGAAATGAGCAGATTTCCTTGAAGTGTGTCATTCAATCTGCCTACTATCCTCAGGGTAACCATCTTGTCCCTATTGTGAAGTTGAGAAAACTAAGATGCTACAGCCTTATCATAGGTGGGTGCCAAAGCTTAAACTAAAATCTAGTCTTTTAAATTCAAATCTATGTCCTATATAGTGTACAACCCCATCACTGACCACACATTCTAAGCTTCTGAGTGGGTAATGTTCATACTTCATTCTACCAAGTCTGATGTCTTTCGAATTTTGCCATTTGATAAAACTGTCTAAATTTTCTTGAGCTTCCTCAGAAAAATGAACACCAACTCTATGAGTTAACACAACAGAAATTTACTGTGGTAGTCTGTTGTTGTTGCCCAATGCTGAATGGTGTCCCTGAGGCTGGGTAACCTTATAAAGAAAACAAGTGTTGTTTATCTTACAGTTTTGGAGGCTCAAAACTCATGTAACTCCTATTGGTTTGGCCTCTGGTGCAGGCCCAGGGGTAGATGCTATCATGGCAGAATACCCGTGGCAGGAAGAGATAGCATGACCGGACAGGAAGCCCCACGGAGACCCTGAACAGGTTCCAGCTATTAGAACACCTTGCCCTTATGAGAACTCACCCCAGAAGAACAGCATTCCCTCTGAGGACAGCATCTCCAGGGACCTAACAGCCTACCACAAAGCTGTTCTCCTTCAATGGACCCATCACCCCGTGAACATCTGGAGGGCAAACCACTTCAAATACATCTGGTCTCACACCTCAGGAGCCAAAAAAGCTGGAAAGAGTCAACCTATGAGTAAGGCTGACTCCTGGAGGCTCTGAGGGAAGGAAGACATCCTCAGTCTCTGCTTGCTCCTGGAAGTAGGCACCATGTGGCCCTCCGTGACTTACGATCACACTGCCCGACTTGCTCCATCATCTTTTATTTTTTTAATAAAATATTTTAATTTTAATTAAAAATATTGTTATACAATATATTTTGAGGGTGCTTTCCCCTCCCCCAACTCCTCAAGGGTCCTCCCGGCTCCCTACCCAACCAACTTCGTGATCTTTCTCTTTTAAAAAATGAGACATAAAAACAAAATAAAAAATAAGTAAGACAGACAGACAGACGGATGGATGGACACACACACACACACACACACACACACACACACACAAAATCAAACCAACCCCCACCCCAATTTTTTTTAAAAAAAAAAACCTCACTGGTATATCAACCACACTTCAGGTCAGGCCCCACACCCAGGAGTTGTCCCGGTGACACAAAGGAACCATGTGGTAGTTTTGTAGATTTTTTTGTTTCATTTTGCTTTATTTTGGCACGTGAATCTTTTTCTATATGTCTCTCAGTGTCTGCTTCCATCCAAATATCCTTGTCTCTGTCACAAAGATACTATTAAGGTTACGTGAATGCCCTGTGACTTCACGTTAACATCCGCACAAGCCCGTGGCCACAGAAGACTGCATTCTCAAGTTTCAGACAGACGTGAATTCTTAAGCATTGGGGGATTGTGGCGGGGAGCACACACTACTCAGACTAGTATACTGGTCTTTCTCTGGTCGAGACTCTCACCAGCACTGGACAGCACGGAAAACTCTGGATTGAGCATCTGTGTGAAGGCTTCGTCTTCTCCAACTCACTGCTTTCTGGAAAACAAATTCACCCGTAGCTCCCTCTCCCTAACTTCAAAATACTCACGTGTCTATATAGCTGACAACAGTGGCTCTCAGTCTGGAGTGTGTATAAGGGTCAAGAGGAGGGGTTCTCAACCTTCAAGTCACGACCTCCTAAGGGAGGGTAGAACAATCCTTTCAAGGGATTACCAGATATCCTGAATGTCAGATGTTTACATTACAATTCATAACAGTAGCAAAATTACAGTTTTTTGGTTGGGGGTCACCACAACATGAGGAACTGTATTAAAGGGTCACGGCATTAGGAAGATTGGGAACCACTGGCCAACAGAAAAGCCTTTTAGAATCCAGACTTTCTGATTTACGGGTGAAGGGAAAAGGTCAGGAATTTGCCTTCTGACCAGTCCAGAAGATTCTGTAGAAAAAAGATTCAGACCATATCATGGCATGTAAGAATCCTCATGGTCTGATCCAGTTTCTATTTTTAGTTGTATCATCCAGTTCTCTAGCCTCAGCCACGAAGCCTGAATCCAGCCAACAGGGCTCCTCCCTCCCCTTCCTCTCCTTCTTCTCACCTCTCACACCACATGGATTGTGGTGAAGTGGTTTGATCTGCAGCCTGTCTGGACAATTACTCAACTGCCCATGTCTCTGGTTTGTCAGCCATAAAGTTGAGTAACCTTCCTTCCATAAGCCTGTTGTGAGCAGAATCCCTAACTATGAGAACCTGGAGCTTGGACCCCTAACTGCGAAGGTCTGGGAGCTGGGATCCCTAACTGTGAAGGTCTGGGAGCTGGGATCCCTAACTGTGAAGGTCTGGGAGCTGGGATCCCTAACTGTGAAGGTCTGGGAGCTGGGATCCCTAACTGTGAAGGTCTGGGAGCTGGGATCCCTAATTGTGAAGGTCTGGGAGCTGGGATCCCTAATTGTGAAGGTCTGGGAGCTGGGATCCCTAACTGTGAAGGTCTGGGAGCTGGGATCCCTAATTGTGAAGGTCTGGGAGCTGGGATCCCTAACTGTGAAGGTCTGGGAGCTGGGATCACTAACTGTGAAGGGCCTAGAGCTGGGATCACTAACTGTGAAGGGGCTCGGAGCTGAATAGGCACACAGAAACCCCCGGGTCCAACCCCACCATTTCCTTGCACACATGTGAGTTCCTTTCTATGGGATTTAGAGAAACGCTTGGCTTTTTTTTTTTTAAGTAAGTAGTTTGGTGTCTTATTTATGTTTTTCTCTTTTCCCTTTTTATTGAAAATACACTTTTTTCTCACATAATGTATTCTGACTATGGTTTCCCCTCCCTCTACTTCTCCCAGTTCCTCCCCACTTCTCTGCCCATCCAGATCCACCCACTTTGTAACTCTCATTAGAAAACAAACAGGCTTCTAAGGGAAAATAAAATATAATATGATAAAAATCCTAACACATAATAAAACAAACACATATAAACATAGAGACCCACTCATTCACACACTCAGGAATTCCATAAAAACACCAAACCAGAAGCCATAATATAATATATATGCAAAGGGCATGCAGGGTGAAAGTGAGAATATACATTAAATTAAATGTATATCATCATATAAATTTTGTTAAGTATATAACTATTAAATAAATTTAAAATAAAATAAAACCCTAAGGAATATGACATTTTGAGACAAAGAACCTCCAAAGATGACATAAGTTTGTTTTCTGTTGGTCATCTACTGCTGATAATGTGACCTGCCCTTAGGAATAATTTGTTTCCCCAGTGATACTCTTTTGGATAAATCTAAATTTTCACTTACAACTGGCTCTTTATTGATGATAGCACCTGGGTTAGGGATGAGCCATGCATCCATTTCTATTTTCAGCTCTAGGACCCTATCTGGTGCAGAGTCATGTAGGCCCTGTGCATGTACCTCAGTCTCTGTGAGAATATGTGCGTATTTAGAAGGCCTTGTTTTCATGGTGTCCCCCATCTTCTCTGGCTCTTACACTCTTTCTGTCTTCTTTCCCATAGGGGTCTCTAGCCTGAGGGGAGGGGTTTGACGGAGACATCCTGTTTAGGGCTGAGAGTTCCAAGGTCTCTCAGTCTCTGAGTATTGTCTGGCTATGAATCTCTGTGTTTGTTCCCATCTGCTGCAGGAGGAAGCTTCTCTGATGCTGGCTGAGCAAGGCACTGGTCTATGAGTATAGCAGAATGTCATTAGGAATCATTCCTTATTTTTACGTTTATTGCTACATTCTTTCAGTAGAACAGTAGTATTTGGTTTTGCTCTAGGTTCCTGGGCTGCCTAGTCTCAGATTCTTTGTCACCCAAGCAGAGTCAGATATGGGTTCCATCTCCTGGAGTGGGTCTTAAGTCAAATCAAATCCTGGTTGGTTATTCCCAGAAGCTTTGTGCCATGATAGCATTAACATATCTTGTAGGCAGGACACCATTGTAGATTAAAGGGTCTGTAGCTAGTAGTGTGCAGAGAACCTTCCTGTATCAAAGATGCTAGCACATAGGGGTGAAGGCTCTATGTAGACACCACCTCTACATCTCCATGTTCAATGAGTATAGGTGTTGTCTTCTGCACTGGGATCTTGCCATCGGTTTATGGATAGTGACCCATAGTTTGGTAGTCTGGAGTGTTTAGGTTTTCCCATGGGATCTCTTTGGCCAACAATTCAATTAGATATAACCTATTTCCAGTAGTAGAAGCATCATTTGGTGGTGAGAGATGTCCAGTTGGGGTTCTGTCTCCCCCATTCTTTGGCAATTTCATTTAGATCACCTTTGTATGTGTATATATTGTAGGAAGCTTTTACTGTATTAGGTTTCCCTACTACCCCTCAAATGGCCCTTAATTTTAGCTGTCTCTCCCAGAATTCCCTCTGTCTTAGCATTTTGTTGGTGTGAACAGACACCATGATCGCTACAACATGTATAAAAGAAAACATTTGGTGCTGGAGTATCTGAGACTTCTACATTTTGATCCACAGGCAGCAGAAGGAGACTGTGAACCCCATTGGCCATAGCTTGAGCATAGTAGACTTCCAAGCCCATCACCGCAGTGATGTACTTCCTTCAACAAGGCCACACCTACTCCAACACAGCCACACCTTGGAATAGTGCACTGAAGACTATGGGGTTCATACCTATCCAAACCACCACATCCTCCTTTGTCCCTCCCTTCCCTCCCCCTTCCCCTTTGGTCCTTCCATTCCAGCTTCCCACCATCACCCATCCGTACTATCTATTCTATTTCCCTTTCCTAGTGAGATCTAGCCGCCCCTCCTAGTTCCTACTTTATACCTAAGCTCCATGGTTCTATGGCTTGTAGTTTGCTTATCATTGACTCAAGAGCTAATGTCTACATACAAGTGAATACATACCATATTTCTCTTTCTGGGTCTAGGTTACCTCACTAAGGATGTTTATTTCTTGTTACATCTATTTACCTGCAAATTTCTATGTTGTTTCTAATTTCTGGCTACTATGAATAGAGCAGCAATAAACATGGTTGAGCAACCATCTCTGTGGTAGGATGAAGCATCCTACAGGTATGTGTCTAAGAATAGTATAGATGAATTGTGAGTTAGATCAATTCTTGCCTTCCGGCGGAACCACCCACTGATTTCCATAGTAGTTGTATAAGTTTGCACTCTACATCCTAACCAACACGGGCTGTGTTTATTTATATTTATAGACACTCTGAAGGTTGTAAGATGAAATGTCAAAGTAGTTTTGATTTTCATTTCCCTGATAACTAAGGATGTTGAACATTTCTTTAAGTGTTTCTCAGCCATTTGTGTTTCTTCTTTTGGGAATTCTGTTTAGAGCTTTACACCATTTTTTAATTGGGTTAATTTTTTTTCTTGATATTTATTTTTTGTATTCTTTATGATTTGGATATTAGCTTTCTAACAGATATGTAGCTGGTGAAAATATTACCCATTACGTAGGTTGCTGCTTCTGAAAACCGACATTTTAAAGGACATTGGACCTTGCCTTACAGAAGCTTTTCAGTTTCATGATCTTGCTACCCACTCACAGAGAAAGCCCATACTTCTGGTGGCAAGAATGTTCTTGTTTGTTCTGCCTACAGAATCCATAAGGCTGCCAAGTGTTAGAATTTCAATAGCTGTGCTCGAATCTCAGAAGAAAATTTAGCTACTGCCATTTATTTTAAACCTAGGATTCTGTGTATGCTAGTCAAGTGGTCTGTCATTGAGTTAGCTATCTCCCTAGACTTCATATCAACATGGATTGACACATCTCTCAATTTATACATCTGGGGGTTAGACAGATTCTCATCAAGTTATTTAAACTGGCCTTGACCTCTCTCTGTATCTTATGCAGACTTCAGACTTGTGCCACTAGGCCCCAATGACCACAGCTCTTCCATGGTAACATGTTATAATTTACGTAGATGAGGAACCATTTTAACAGTGCTTTTAAGGGATGTAGTCTTCAAGAAAAAAGTGCTTGATGCTTATGAAGCTTTCAAAATAGCCTGCATTTTCTGACACGACTGAGCTCATGTCTCAGAGTGGTCATGTGAGAGATAGGAAAAGAGGGTCTTTGTCTGAGAAATCAGATCCAGAGCCTTGCCATGCATGCTTGTGTGGATCTGTTACCAAAACATTTAGGAGGTAAAGACAGAAAGATCAGGAGTTTATGGTCATCTTTGGCTATATGGGGGAGTTTTGAGACAATATGGGCTATATAAAATCTTACCTCAAACAAAGAAAAACAGATCCAAAGAGTCTTGTTAGATGATGGAAAGATGCTCTACCGTTAGACCACTGGTCTGTAGCTCAGACCTTAGAAGAATACAGAAGACATATCTGTAGACAGCTCCTTCTCAGCTTAGGGCACTGGCCGCTGAGATCCAGGTCAACTCTGACCAAGGCATAGGGACCACTAGAGGGTTCTAGTTTCATCTTTGTAGAAGTAACTTAGGGGAGGAAAGGGTTTGTTCCATCTTACAATTCAAGGTCAAGGTCACAGTCCATCATTAAGGAAGTTAAGGTAGGAACTCAAGACTGGAACTTGAAGGCAGGTCTGCTTGCTATTCCACATACCTTCACCTGCAACAACAACCAGATTATACACACACGCACACACACACACACACACACACATCCCAAAGAAGTATGTCAAGAGCCATACAGGATGCTGCTTGCTGGCTAGCAGGTAGGTTTATGCTCAGCTAGCTTTCTGTTACAGTTCAGGACCAGGAATGTTATTCCACACAGTGAGGTGGGTCTTCCTACACCAACCAATAGTCAAAACACTCTCCTAGAGACACATCAGCAGGTTCTAGGCCGTTCCTCAATGGAGACTCTTCTTCTGGATGATTCTAGGCTATGGCAAGTTGGTGTTTAAAATCAGTACACAAAGTCACAGTATACCGCTCAAGAAGAGCCTAGACTTCACATTGTCCTAGTTTATCAGCAAATATCCACTAAGCCTAATTATATCCCCAGCACTGTGCTACTGCTGAGGCATAAAGCACAGAGCAAGGCACGTACCATCCCTGCCCTTTAGGATCAGATAGTCCAGCTAAGCAAACAAACGGTAACAGCGAGTCGCGGTGGAAAATAGGTCACAGAGGAAAAGGAAGGGCATTTAGCAGAATCGTTTATCTAATCAGGGAGCCAAGAACTTTTAATATGGTCATTGAGAGGTTTATAAGCGTTAGTCATGGGAAAGGGCTTCTCACAGAAACCCCCTGGGCCACTACCACTCATGTGGACTCAGAATCCCCTGTATTCTGTAGCCCTCCTGACTGGCCCAGCAATAGCTCTGAGTACCTGTCATGATGTTCTGTTTTGTTTTGAGTTCTACTGGGGTCACAGCTAGCTTTTCCTGTTTTGCTGAGGTCCTGCCACACCTGGATGCCATAATCTCTGTACTTGGTGGTTTGGTGCTATTGATCCATTCAAAGATATGACATCATCACCACCTATTCATAAGCATTCACACTGTCCCAGAATGCCACATGACCTCCTCAAAGATTAGCCCAGTCCAGATCACCCTGCTCCTTGGCCTCTGGTGACTTCAAAGCCAATTTATTACAACCCTATTTTCCTCTGACTCATGCCTACAACACAGGTACACCATGTGGCAGATGTCTTGAATTACAAAGCATTGTATCCCACACAGGAAGACCCAGAATACCCTAAAACATATCCATGCATCCCCTTTGAGGCAAACTACATAGAAGATAAATTCAGTCACTTCTCATTGGCATGGTTATAAACAAGACACTCCTGTAGTTTACGACTTAAACAGAGAAACATGGCTCTGTTTGGTTTGTGGGGTCTGGTGTCAAAGCCTTACTGCTTTCCTTCTCTTTACTGAGATGAGGTAGGTCATTGAGGAGGAGGCCTCTCAGTGGAAGTGTGGGACCTAGACCAGATTCCCTCTTAAATAGGAGTGTTTGGGAGAAGATGCTGGATAGGAAGCCCCTCAATTTAACTGATCTCATGAAGGCCTAAAATGTGGGCCTTAGTCTTCCCTCTGGAATCTGTCCCTCCATGCAGTGTCAAAGAGAGAGAACATGCGTGGCCTCATGTGGCATCTGAAATGCTTAATTTCAACACCTACTATTTATTTATCTAAGGCACAGGCTTCCACAGATGTTTCATGTTTTTGAAGCTGAGTCCCTGGCCTTACATAGCCTTCCCCTTTCAACCTCCTTCCTATCTGTATCTCGGTGATAAAAACAGATTGACTTAAGGGTTCAGCAGGTCCGGTGGTTTTCCCCTGGCATAAAATCACTACTGTGCTTTCTCATGTATATATATGTATGTATATATGTATAGTGTGTGTGTATATGTGTGTGTGTGTGTGTTTGTGTATAATACATATATGTCTGTAGACTCACAGGTTGTAAAGATAAGACATAGATCCTGTGTCCCCCCCTCCTGGTGTTCCTATTGTTAACACCTTATGTTCCCCTGGAACCATTGTCACAGAGAGAGCCCTATGTTCGGATCTGGTCCTGTTCTGCTCCCAGGATCTTACCAGGATGCCATACTGCCCTGAGTCATCCCCAGCCTTCTCTGGCTTGTTTCTGACAGTGTCTTCCTTTCCTTTGTTTTAATGACCTTGGTGGTTTCTAGAGGTGCTGACCAAGTGCTATGTAAACTGCCCCCCATCTGACTCTGACTATCCCCTGCTCTTTCTCCCTCCCCTCTCTCTGTGTGGTGTATACACAAGTCTGTGTGTGCACACGTTGTGCAAATGGATGTGTGCAGATGTTAGGGTGCTGACGCCAGCTCTCCTCCTCAGTCACTCTTCACTTTATTTTTTGAGACAGTTTTCTGAGTCAGGAACTCATCGACTCAGCCACCTCCAGGAATTCACTTGTCTTGGTCTCCTCAGTGCTGGGATAACCAACTTATTTTACTGGGCCTGACTTTTTATGAGTGCTGGGGGGTACTGAGCCATCTGATCGGCCCTCTAGTCTGTTTTCTCTTGGCCCTTTCGTTAAACTAAAATGATGTGTTTGTTGGAAGCACAGCATGGTTCTCATGTCACTCTGTGAAGAATCCATGCTGTCAGCACGACTCACTGCGACGTTAGTTGGCCTGGATCATCTGGCCTAATAGGGTATGCCAGGGCTCTCCATCGTTAGTGACTCCCCAACTTCCTGTTCTGTATTCCTTGGAAGCAAACTGTGCTCAGGGTTAGTAGGGGAAGGAGGTAAGCTCTGCTTTCTAAGGAGAGGCTATCTACATATACCATCTGGATTCTCCTATAGGGAATATCCCAGTGATGTTTTGAATGTGACTGAGAAAATTCCTCTAGTACTTACTGTATGGTCAGTGGGGCTGTGGGCGTGGATTTTTGTGGGGCTGATACTGCAGACTTCACATAGAGTGTCTAATAGAGCCACACCCGAGGGGTTCTGGCTTGTAGGCATTAGGGAAGTAGCTTTGACATGCAGAATACAGGACATTGACATATCGAAATGCAACTGCTTGGTAAATCATCGAGTTACTCAAAAACGGTTAGCAGCTATGCATGAATAGACAACCCTCTGCTGTGTACCAAAGGCACGGGGCACACTGGCAAGAACAGTCCAGGGAGATTAGCTCACCAAGCAAGGAACTTCATGTGTTCAAAACAAACTGGTGTCGAGGCAGACATCTGGAGGAACCGAGAGAGGTATATATAGAAAGACAGATTTCTTGGGAAAAAAAAATCACATGGCACTTTAGTCATATGGAATAGTTCTGCTTTCTTAAAAGGAGTTTTTTTCTAGAGAACTTAGTATGTGAAACTCCCTGATGTCTTGACAGTAGATGTCTACTTTAAATTGTAGGTATATGTGACGAACAGACATTTTAGAGGTTGTGTGCTGGAACCGGACACTGCACTAAGGAGCAATACAGAAGTGCTCAGAGAGGATCTTGGGACATGCTGGTATGGTCCCAGTTCTGTTTCAGCATGAAGGCTGGGGTGGTGCCTGCTGAGACTCACAGAGAAGAACATTCTAGATATTGTTTTCGTGTGAAGGGATTGTCCTTCACAGGTTTCTTCTCATCCCCATAGCTGGCTGATGCAGAGTTCTGGGGCTCCACTTCAGACAACTTTGAATTACCATCCCAGCTTTGGGGCTGCTGCACAACTCATGCTTGCCCTCCTCTCAGTACCTCCTCCCTCACAGCCTTCTAGGCATTGATTCTAGGAGTGCTCCCCAGTAATCCACCTAGGAGTGCTCTCCAGTAATTCACCTGGGAGTGCTCCCCAGTAATCCACCTGAGAGTGCTCCCCAGTA
>NW_021621323.1:17967297-18005442 GCF_004785775.1 Grammomys surdaster | reverse complement strand
GTGCTCCCCAGTAACCCACCTGGGAGTGCTCCCCAGTAACCCACCTGAGAGTGCTCCCCAGTAACCCACCTGAGAGTGCTCCCCAGTAACCCACATGGGAGTGCTGCCCAGTAGTCCATGTAGGACCATCTTTCTGCCTCCAAAGCTATTCCTAGAAACATGGCCCATGGCTGACGTAAGCTATACTGTTTTTCTAGGGTTGCTATAAGAAAAGATTGCAAGTGAGTTAATTAAAGCAAGGAGGATTTATTCTTTCACAATTCTGGAAGCTAGAAGCTCCAAATCTAGGTGTCATCAGGGACACACACCCAAAAGCTCTAGGGAAGGGTCCTTTCCTGCTTCTCCCAGCCTCTGCTGGTTCCAGAGTTTCGGTGGTCTGTTGGCAGGTGTCACTCCAACCTGTAATTGATCGTCCCATGGCTTGCTCTATGCCTGTTGGCTGCCCTTTTCTCCACTCTTAAAAGTACCTGTTAGTAGTTTAAGGTTCGCTCCATTACTGGGTGATCTCACATGGAGAGCCTTAACTAATTACGTCAACCATAACCCTTTGTCCAAATAAGGTTATATTGACAGGGCTGAGGCAGATGCAGTTTTGAATTTGAAAATTGTTATTATAACTATTATTGTTATTTTTATCATTGTTGTGTTGGGGTGGCATGTACATGTGTGTGGGGGGAGGCGGTCAGAGAAAAACTTTGTAGACTTCATGTGGATTCCAGGGCTTGAACTTAGGTTCTCATGCATGGCTTGCACGGAAAATGCTGTGCACACTGAGCCTCCTCACAGCTCCTCAGATAGAGCTTTCACGGGGCTACTACTCAACTCAGCACCCACCGAAGTATTAATATTAAAGTGATTGTATCCCAGTGTGGAGATGGGCCTTATAGATGACTTGGAATTTTAGTCTTTGTATTTGGTGTTGTTAAAAATTTCATGAAGGAAACAAGCATTGCTTTTGTAATTTAAGTTGGTGTCTTGACCTTGGGAACGCAGTTAATTTAAAATGTCCTGCTCTGTGACAGGAGAACATGAAGTGATGGCCACAGGCAGGATGAAGGACTCCCCCATGACACAATTAGCAAATCTCAAATCTTCAAATACAATGCAACTTTAAGTATGTCACTGGACTTACAGTCAGTGTGGTGAATGTCCAAGTTCTCTCCCAGACTTTTCTCCCCACAATCCAGCACAGGGTAGAACAGTAAGCTGTCAAAAGCAGAGGTGAGCCTGAGGAAGAGCAAATCTGGTAGAAAAAGCCAAGGGCTAGAGAGAAGGTTGGGCTGCCACATTATACCCGAGGCCTTCTTAAGAGGTTTGAGCGACCCTGTGTTGGTAGTGTCACCTGTATGCAGACAGAAGCGATCTACTTTATGGCCATAGGATTCCTCCACGTGAAGATCAAACTGATATGAGTGCACCATTAAATATCACCAAACACATAAGGAAAACAAGGGACGATGAACAAGTCAATAGAAGTAACAAGCAGATTTAAAATTTCTAGGAAAATAGGAGTTTTACGAGGGTGTTGGTTGCAAAATCAATACGTAAGAATCACGGTCCTGATGTGCTATCTTCAGTTAGAATTTTAACGGCTTCATTTAAACAAAAACATTTTTTAAGACAACATTTGCAAGGCAACAAATGTAGTGAATTTTATAGGATGTTTTGCACCATCAAGGAAATGATCCACCACTACTTTCTGTGTGCTGAGGAGAGAAAAAGACGGCCAGTTAAAATTGCAAGACGCTATCTTGGCTAAGGCACAACCTGTAAGATAGACCAGAGAACAAGAACTATGTAAAGTATTAACCTTATTAAAAGATGAATGAGGTTAAAAGTTGAGACGTAATCGGCTAACGAACTCAACATTATTCCTTCTTCAGCTGTACAGTACATTAGTAGGTTTCTGTACAATGGAGTCAATGCAATTCCCACTACAATCCCAACAAAGATTTTTGTGGTAATTGGCAAAATAATTCCAAAATTTCAATGGGATATAAATAATCAAGTATAGCAAAGAACTTCTGAAGAGGATGGAAGACAGCATCCTCCTGCCACCCTCCTACCAGGTACCAGATTATCACAAAGAGACAAAGACAACGTGTTCTTGTGTGTGGATAGAAAAGTTGACCAGTGGAACAGAACACAGAGTCCAGGGTCAGACTGAATTATTCATGAAATTTGGACATAGGACAGAGGCAAAGTTGGGCATATCTGAGAAAACGGTTTGGTAAATAAATGAGGATACAACCCATGGTCACTAGGGAAGAAGTAAAACCCTTAGTCCACACCCGAATGCTAATTCCTAATATAAGAATTTAGCACAGTCTTAAACGTCAAAGGAAAAACTAAAACTTCCAGGGGAAACACTTAATGTATTTATGGTTTGGGAATACAAGGAAATCCTAAAGTAAGGTAACATTACTAATAAAAAACTAATAAATTAGACTACAATCAAATTAATATACCATATATCATGCTTAATATTGATTGACAGGATCTAGAATCACCAAAGAGACAAATGTCTGGGCTTTGGAGCAGACATTTCATGAGACTTTTGCCATCTTCGTCTCTGATACCTTCCCCTCCTGAGGCCATCCTAGAGAAGGGGCTCATGTCTTAACTTCATCTGAAGTACCTTTCAGAGGGGAGTTCTCTGGCACCCAGGCCAGGAGGTAGGAGGGGAGCTGTAGACACAGCCTCACTGTGCCAGCAGAACTTAGGTGTTTCCTAACCGGTGATCACTGATGTACCTATCTAGCACTAGAAAGAATTTAAAACAGCTTTTTGAGGCTGCAAGTGCTGCTTGCATGCCCAAATGGGTGTTACTCTGTCTCAGTCCAGCAAAGGAGGTGCTCTTGTATGTATGCACCTTAGGTTTTCCTAAGATAGGACTGCCAAGCAGACACACAGTTCTAGACAATTGCCCTAGGCTAACAATGGACAAAAGCCCAGGAAATTTATAATTTATCATTATAAATATTGCAGCCTAGGAGGCAGACATGGAGTTCTAGACACTAGAAGCCAGCTTCCTATCTGGAGAGAACTTTGTTCCTCTCTGTGAGCTCTCCTCCCTTTTATGGGTTTTCCCAAGCAGTAACTACAGCCCAATGAATAACTTCTCAGCCCTTGTTAACCAATTTATTGCCACCAAACCTATCCATCCAAGTTCCTCGGTCCTTGATAGGGGGTCAGTCCATATCTTTTAGGTCTCCAGAGACAAGATATTGCCACAAAACCCCCAGAGGGATGTGGCTAATTTGCTGCTTCATTATAGAAGCGACTATTCCTTCCAACTAGACAGCACACAAGACAGGGAAATGAGAGCTGGGTAGCCCTTCTACTAGGAAGCACATTGACTGACTCCAAGCAATGGCAGAGGTCCTGCCTTCCAATCTGACCTGCTTAAAATTCTCAGCCTCCCTCACTGGTCACCACAGTGTGTTTTCTCATCTCCCTCCTAGAGAAAACACAATGTCCTGTCTCTGATCTAGGTTCGTATCTCTCTGGACATCCAGACCATAGAAACAGCATCCCAAGACTGGTTATTTTTCTGGTTCCTGATGTCTCAGGATGTGTGTGTGTGTGTGTGTGTGTGTGTGTGTGTGTGTGTGTGTGTGTAGGGTGATCAAACAACAATCAAGCCAAAAATTAAGATTTCACCTTAGGAGAGGTTAGAGAGCTGACTCATGATCATGGGTAAGAAAGTAATGGAAGATCTTGTAAAACCTTAAGAGAGAAACAGTCCCCAGCTACAGGCAGCAGCAAAAGTGCTAGTATCCATTACCAGTGGGAAAAGAGGCAGGACCTCCCCCATGATTCCCTTGAATGTGAGGTACCTACTCCTAGAGGACTTTGGTCTGTCACCAGCTAGGTGTCTGCTTTCATCCAAGCCAACCGGGCAGGGGAAGGGGATGGGGGGGGGGGGGAGCTTCCTAACTTAATCTCTTGTTAGTCTACTTTCCTGACTAAAAGGTCTGCATTCCTGCTAAGAGTATTAATTTTCCAGAAACATCTTGTCCCTGGGGCTGGGTTGGCGTTGAGGGATTGTTGTGTCTTTTCTCATTACACCTCTGCAGACACACCTGGAACTAAGCTCTATTGCTTTCTTCTTCTTCTTCTTCTTCTTATTATTATTATTATTATTATTATTATTATCATCATCTCCTCCAGGCATTCTGCAGTCTTGCCAGGGAGCTCAGAGATCTGTCCCAGATCTCTGCTTGTGCCTCTGCTTGTGGTGGCTATTGTATTCTTCAGGCAGTGACCTCGCTGACATCATCGTGACCCCTGTCTGTTTGAATCTCCCATTCTTTTGTCTGGGTAAAGGCTTTTGCTCTCAGAGGTCTAATCCCCTCCCTTCCCCCTCAGTGCTCAGCAAAGAGGAAGGGGCCTATTTGCTGGGTTCTGGGGTCTGCACCCCTCACTGACAATCAGAGTGCACACATACTCCTCTAGTGAATTCCTGCCCTGAACTTCAGCCCTAGAACACAAGCTCTTCTGTTCGTCACTGCCCTGGGGCCACTGGGACCAGGACTGTTTGAGAGAGGACTTATGATATAGAATGAAATAATAAGTCACTTGGCCGGCGGACCAGGATTTGGTGTGCAAGTAAGTTAGTTACACTATTGTTCCAGCAATATGAGTCCCCAGAGACAAAGTAACACCTCTAAGAGAGCTATGGTTCTACAGCAGCTGCCTGTGGCTAAGGATGTGTAAAGGTGACAGAGCCCAAGAAGCAGGCCTTGTTATCCTCAAGGCGCCCCCAAACCCTGGTGGGTCAGTGCCAGATGCCTCATTTCTGAACTTAAAAAGCACATAATTATGGTATTGTTCGACTGCCAAGAATTCTGGGTTAATCTCAGTTTTATTTTGACTGCTACCTAAAATAGCTTGCCCCTGAGGACAGCAGCAAAAGCCGGGAAGCCCAAACCAGAAAGTCAGGACTGCCTGAGATCCAGGCAACCTCCCACTTGGGGGACATGGAGCCAGCTCCCCACCCCCATAAGCCTCTCCTTAGCCAGACACTAGCCCACAGCAGCTCCAACTCCCACCTGCATGCCCACCCCCATTACCTTGGATCCGGCCTGAGCCCAGGCAGAGCTGCAGAGATGACCAATTCCCCAACACGCTCATCCCTAGATGCATTAGGATAGTCCCTGAGATCATTTAAAGCATTGCTCCTGGGATTTGGAGCAGACAGGATAAATAACGCCCACAGTTGAAGTAACTGAGTACCTGTGCCTGCATGTAGCAACCCCGATAGTCCTGGCGGGGCCTATGGTCAGTTCTTTAGCTATCTTCTGACTTGTTCGGAGCTATATAACTAGTAAGAGGCAGAAATTTGCCCTTGCTTGTCTCTTGTCCAGGTAGCTCGTGGATACCTGGCGAATAGTAACTGTACGCAGAGGTCAGAGAGAGGTTTCCATTGGGTTTCCACCTTAAGGGGAGCTCCCGAAGAGTGGGCTTGTGAGTGGTGCCTTTCCTTGCATCACAGATAAGAGACAAGGTATAAGCACTCTCTTCCATCCTTAGCTCAATGCACAGATTCTAGAGGTCCACTCTGTCACTCAGCCTCCAGCCTCTGGGCTTTGAACTGTAAGATACAAAGAAGAGATCAACGCTGTTAGTGAGAACACAATCCTACATGGTGTATATACTCCTTTATAGAGGCATACTCCCACATGCCAAGGAGGGATTCCCAGGGTGTTAGTGATCTCTGCACCAGAACCAACAGCACAGGCATAGACATATAGGAGGAAAATTAGTGGCGTTGGCTTACAGCTGTCCAGTTATAAGACTGGCAAGTCTTATTGACAGGATCATCTGAAAACTGGAGACCCAAGGACACTGGGGCCCAGCTCAGTATGGCTCTGAATGCTTTAGTGTCAGGAAAGCCAATGCTGGAGCTCTCAGCCTACAGCAAACAAACAAACAAACAAACAAACACAGGCCTGAGAGCCTGGGCTGGGGTGAGGGGCACTCGATTAAATCCTAAAGTTCAACGGCCAGAAATCCTATAGTTGTGAAGTGCAAGGGCAGAAGAAAGGAGTACATCCGTCATCCCAGAGACAGATAGATACATACTCAAGTATTTCTGTTTTGCTCTCCCCAGGCCTGGCTGTTTGGATGGTTCCTGTTGGACTTAATCCTACCTAATCCACTCAAACTCATTGCCAGTCTCTGTAGCAGGAAGTATTAAAGAGTCGGTCACCTGGCTCCCAGCTCTGCCTCCATGTTCCTGGCACTAAGCTCAACACCAACCAGATCTCCAGAAACTCACCCACCCAGCTTGCTAAGTTCCCACTGGTGAATCACTACACCATCCCCATGCTTCAAACCCCCACAGCCTTTGGGGGGCACGTCATGCAAACCCACGCTTAGCTTTCGTAACGGTCTCTCTTGAACTCGGTCGAATCACCACGAGACGGAAGAACACCACACAAACTTAGCTCAGAATCAATGGTAACTCAATCTCTGGGTGCAACAAATAAAACCTAATCTTGTAAACCTTATAAATCTGATTCCTCCGGTGGCGGATCCTGGTGGATTCGCCATGAAACCAGGAAACTCTAGAAGCTACCTCTTGCCGGTGTACTATCCCTGCTCTAAAAGCCCCCTAACTCCCTTCTTCTTCTTCTTCTCCTCCTCCTCGGTCCAACCTGTTCCTGCCTCCTACTGGCCCAGTGATTGGCTCCTTTATTCATTGGGGATGATTGACAAGAAGTCCCGAGTATATGAGTATGTTCCAGACAGCTGCTCCCAGGAGAACGGTATTAGCATTAGAATACAAACAGCACCAGGCCCATCCTCAACAAGTCTCCTCTGGGAACGCCCTCACAGACACACTAAAAAACAATGTTTAGCAGGTTTCTGGATATTGTTTAAGCCAGTCAAACTGTCATATAATATTAGTCACACAGGAAAGGAAGAGGCATTTGAATTAGACCACAGGATGTTTCGTGCCTCTGATCAAGATGTTATCTATCATCTATCTATCTATCTATCTATCTATCTATCTATCTATCTATCTATCTAGAGATAGGGTTTCTGAGTAGTTCTGGCTCTCCTAGAACTCACTCTGTAGACCAGGTTGGTCTCTAACTCACAGAGATCCTCCTGCCTCTGCTTCCCAAGTGCTGAGATTAAAGGTATGCACCACCACACCAGACAAGATGTTACTCTTGAACCTTCTCTTCCTGACCCTTCTGAGCAACTGGGCACAGGGCTCTGGGCTGCAGGGCATGGCAGGAACTGAGTAACATCCTCTCTCCACCACTGCTGATACCCACTCTGCTGATGTCATAGCCTTCCCTACTTCCTTCCTGCCCCACCTACTATCAAGTACGTCTCTCCAGCAGGAGACCCCTCTGAAGTGCATAGCTGTCCCTCCAGCTCCTGCCAGCAAGAGCGGTATAGTAGTGTTACCAAGGATCAGCACTGTCTCAGCTGCAGCACCCTTATTGTTCCCACTGCTCAGCATCTGAGATTCCCTCTCCACCTACCCTAGCAGGCCAGTGGCAGGCCAGGCAGACAGGGAAGGCACAGGGCCCTGCATCCTCCTCATTCTTTCTCTATTCCTTATTAAGGGAATGGGAAAAGAGGCCAACAAGGCAAACTCCTGGCCTCAGAGGAAAGAAGCTTGTTCTTACACGTATCTCTTCTTTATGGGTCATATGTTCACAAAACAGACTGAGTGCTGGGATTGTAGACACAATCCTATGCCCAGTTTAGCCCCACCTCTTAAAGGCTCTGCCACCTTCCCAGGGACTAACAAACCTTTAGCACATGAGCCTTTGGTGGATAGTGTAAACTTGCTTATGAACTGACAATGCTGTTGCCATCTTCCTGAGTGTGATTTGGATCATTGGAAAGTGAAAGAACATTTTAACCTAATAACCAGAAATGCCATCTATGAGCATTTATTTTATGATCAAACCAATAGGGCTTGATATACTTTATATCACTTAAACTTTATGATGAACTTTAAAAAAAATTTATTGTATGTATGTGAGTATACTTGCTGTCTAAAGACACACCAGAAAAGGGCATTGCATCCCATTACAGATGGTTGTGAGCCACCATGTGGTTGCTGTGAATTTAACTCAGGTCCTCTGGAAGAGCAGTCAGTGCTCTTAACCGTGGAGACATCTCTCCAGCCCCTATGATGAATTTTTAATGCCACATTGTTTTTCTTTGTTTATACTTGAGTTTGTAGAGCGAGGCTTCATGCATCATCCTGGATCCTTATTTTTTTCTCCATTTAGTGTAGTGCATCCCTTCCTGAATCCTAATGCAGCCCATGTCTACACAGCCTGCTGACCCTTTCTTACCTCGGTACATATGGACCCTCATCTTGGGTACCCAGTGGCTTTTGGGAGAATGTCTGATCACAATAACTAGTCTAGAGCCTACATCCTCCTCCTTTCTTTATCACTGTTCCCAGTACAAGTTATTTTTACCAACACAATTGCTGTGATAGGTCTCTGCATCCTCCAGTTGGGCTTCAGCATCTGCCTTGGTAAGATGTCAAGCTGGCTGGGGGCTTGTTGGGTTAGGGGAGTTCAAAACCACTCTGGCACCCACATCTGCCTTCTAGGTCTGCCCTATAGCTATGATGAATTCAGCTTCTATGTAAAGCAGACAGGATGAATGCCCTATTGCTGGTGTGGTCCTCCATGTGTTCATGTATTTGAATCCCGACTGCAGGTACTATCTTGGGATGCCATGAAACCTTAGGGAGGCAGAGCATAGGTAGAAGAAGTGAGTCCTGTGAGGGGCAGGCCTGATAGTATATAGTCCAGCCCCACTTCCTGACCTGCCTGTTCCACTGAGCTATCAGGAAGTAAGGAATCTCAGCCATGAGCTCCTCTCTCTGCCATACCTTCCCCATCATGATAGTCTTTACCCTTACAATAAATCAAAAATAAATCCTTCTTTCCTTTCATTTCTACTCGTCAGATATTTGGTCACAGCAAGAACAGAAGAGTAGAGAGGGAAGAAACTGGTGGCCAAACTGCAGGCTCCTCACCCTTAGGCAGGGCGTGCTCTGCAGAGTCTCTCGGAGTGAGCCTGGACAATTGAAGCCAAGAGTCTCACGGTGGCCACTGGCCCCTAAGCCACCTTCGCTGGCCCTCCTCTGCCATGTTTCTCACATGATGCCTGCTGCCATCCCATTCTCTAGAATCCTCCTCCTCAAGAAATCCTCCACTATTTGTGACCAAATCCTTGCCTTACGATCTGCGCCCAGAGCAGACTCTACTAACACATGCGGGCATCAGTTAGCTCATGTTGATCTCGTAGGCCAAGACATCGCCTTTGAATTTATTCTCTTGAGGCCTTTGAGCAAAAGAAATTTATGTTTGCAAAACAAAATTAGTAGCAGAATTGGGACTAATTCCCAGGTCTGCTGGCTTCGGGCCAGGGCTGATAAATCATTGCTGCTGTTCCAACTTTTAGATGTGAGATCTACAGATTTTTTTTTTTGAAATTTCATTTTTTTTAAAGCAACGATGAATACATATCTTGTAAAAGTAGGAAAGTACAAAAGATCCTATTTTTGTAATAATTTCTAAAACTGAAGGAATATCTACATGACCATTGTTTAAATGTGTTTCATTTTTATTTTTTAAACAGGGCAGAGGGCTGAAGGTGTGGCTCAGTGGTAGAGAGCTTGTCTCATGTTAACAGCCCTGGATTACATTTCTAGCACACAAAAATATTGTTTAAGAGATTTCAAAGGCAGGAGAGCTTGCTTCTGACCTATGAGAAGGTTCCAGCCCTGCTTCTGGCTCTTTACCCTCCACTCAGTCTTCATGGGGCTTTCTCAGTCTGCAGCTGCCTACAGGCTGCTACTGGAGGTAGACCTGTCATCCCTCCTCTAGAGAAAGATGCTGACATTCTTGGTCCAGAGGAACCTCATGGGTGTTGGCAGATGTCACCCTTTGCTGCATGTCATCACAAATAGCTCCAAGTTGGCTGAGTGTTACCCCAGTACATTAAAGTCAGTGGCTTGTTCTGACAGAAATCCACAAAGTGTATACTCAGGGCCAAGCCTGCAGCTTTTATCCTGATGAGCTGGAGAGCAGAGGTAGTGATTCATCACACCCAGGTCTGTAGGCTTCTCCTGAACCACCACCACCTGTCCAGGATGTGAGGGACTGAGTGTTGCCGGGTTAATTGCCTTGGATCAGCCAAACCATCGGCATCCATTTACATGGGATCCTACATAGTTCGGAGTGTCTGATGGAGGCCAGCTCTGAGCTCAGCTCTCTGGCGCATTCATGGAAGCACGAGCCACCAGCTCTGGCATCCACGAAGCAGGCTGATGAATGCCAGCTACAACAGTTTTGGAGCCAGGCATCACCAGTGAGGATTCCAGCCTCATCTTAGACAAGCTACAAGACCTCGGATGGCCAGTTGAGTCATCTCTAGAACTTGTCTGAACTTCAGAAGGGCCCTGCCTGTGACACAGGAGTACATGAAAATTCCAAAGAGGGGACTCTACTGTCCTCCTCCTTCCCAGGTGCTCACCATCTAGCCAGGGAAAGGGGATCCTTTTAGTTTGCAAAACAAAAGCATCTCTAAGAGATAACTACTTCAAAATTTAAAAAGAAGCAAGAATAAAAATAGATCCACCGTTAACCAGTGTCTGGCACACAGTAGGCATTCAACAGTTGTTTCTTGAATGAATGCTCACGTAAACTAATAAATGGATGAATATTTTTATATAGTTTTTGTCACTGAACCCCATGAAAGGCACCAAGAGAAGAATATGAAGAAGTCACTAGCAGAATAAATAGCTTCCATATTTTAAAAATAATTTCTCAGGCTGGTGAAATGACCAGTGTGGAAAGGTGCCTGTCATCAAGACTGGTGGCCTGAATTCAATCTGCAGGACCCAAATGTGGAAGGAGAGAAACAACCCCATACAAACTGTCCTCTGACCTTCATGCATGCACCATGCATGGTACAGTCGTTTCTCTCTTTTCCTTTAGACTTCAGATGAATTCAAACCTTCATGCAGGTCTGGGATATAGATCAGTGATGGAATCCTTGTCTAGTATGTGTGAGATCCTGTGCTCACTTTCCAGCACTAGGGTGGAAGCCCATCTAATATTGTACTGCCAGAAATAGATGAAGGGCAAACTTTGAACTGAATGAAGTTTCAAAACATCTAGAAACAAAACAAAAGAGAAAACGTGTCTGGACTAGTACAGTTTGTGAATTTTTAATCTTTTGAGACATTAAAGGCTGAAAATATAACCAGCTCAGGGAGGGATTTGATGATTTCATGAAAGCTCATCTCTGAGTCAGTTGCTTAGGATTTCTCAGGTACACACTGTGCATGTGTGTGTACCTATGTGTATGCATGTGCCCTGTAGGATTCCCATGTTGACTCCATGTTGAACAGAGACCATGGAGTAGCCTAGTTTCTGTAGCTTTATATTTCTTCTGGAATATCTTGTAAGCACCCACCATACACCTGGCTGTTTCCTCTAGAGAAGAAATGCTTATTGAGTTCCTGTTCTGTTCTGAACATTGTTCTAGAAGACCAAGAATATAGCAGTAAATGAGACAGTGACTCTGCTGTCAAGAACACCCCCCAGAAGAGGCATATAAGTGAAGAGATAAATTACATTTACTGACTTCAGCTTCATAAGCATGGCCAAAGTCCTTTATGATCTCAAAATTCTAGGCTCTGAAAGTCTATGTATTAGACACGAACATCTGAAGAGTGAATAAATCTGTAAGAAGTACCTGGGAGAAGGTGCTACTGAGATAAGAACGAAATGCTATATGTTATTTGGGCTATAATCATAAATCTGGAAAGTTTAAAAATTAAAAATCAAATTGAGGCAGAGAGACAGCCCAGGAGCCAAGAGTGTTTGCTGTTTTTTCAGAGGACTACTTGGTCCCTGCATCCATGTCAGTGGCTTAAAACCTACCTGTATCTCCAGCTCCAGGGAATCAGATGCTCTCTTTTGGCCTCCTTGTGTATCTGCATGTATGTGCACATAGATATGTGCATAGCCACACACACATGCACATTAAATCTTAAAACATTAAATTGGTAAAAAGTTGTGTTTCTAATTTCCAATCCCTCATTACCACCTGTATTTGAGGACTCCCCATGTGCTCAGGAAATGTAAGTAAGTAAATGGCTGGTTAGGTGGGTAGATATGTGCATGGATTGTTGGATGAATTCATAAGTAAGCAAAAGAATGAATTGTTTGTATAACACGACACACTTCTTTTTTTTTCTTTTCTTTATTTTTTCTTATTTCACAACACACTTCTTTAGTAAAAGTTTTTGAAGAACAGAAACAGAATAGAAGTCTTTGAAGGCTCTCCAGAATCAAACTTATTAAGCGACCATTTCTGCTATCTCTTTGTATAAAAGTCCTGGAGGCTGTCTTGAGTCAATAAAAAAAATATATAGCTTTTAAATATCTAGAATTATGGCTGTGGACTTTTAAAATCCACATGTACAGAAAACTTGAAGTTCAAAGCTCTGTGGACTTCTAAGCTGCAGGCCAAAGGTCATATTGACTGCATACTGATTTCAACTGCACACACTGATAACAGAAGTCTTGCTGGAGCAATTTCTTTTATCTCTATGCTGGAATGAACATATTTCATCCTACATGTTGCTCAGAAAAGCTGTCTCTGGAGAGTCTCAACATCATTGATAAGGCCTGACATTCTTGGTACCACACTTATGATTGCTGATTGGAAAGCAGAGATTCTGGAAGAATCTTAGACCAGGAATCTGGACATAAGTTGATACATTTTCCTTTTGAGAAGTTTAACCTTGGGTCAATCAGCATTCATGAGAAATAGTTCTTCTCTGTTGCTGCTCTCCCATGCGCTGCTCCTACCCCCATTTCCCATTCTCCTTCCAATTACAGACTGTACTAAGAGACTCCAGACTTGTACTTTATAGTGTAGCAGACCAACTTCAAATACAGCTGTTTGAGCTGGAAATGTAGCTCCATTTGTAGAGGGATTGCTTAGCATATGCAGAACTCTGGGTTTGAACGCCATCACTGTATAAACGGGGCATGGAGACACAGTCCTGTAATCCCCAGACATGGAAGGGTGAGGCAAGATGATCAAGAATTCAACATCAATGCTGTCCTAAGTCACATAATAAGGTCAAGGCCTAATTAGCTAGGCTGCATTAGATGCTCTCTCTCTCTCTCTCTCTCTCTCTCATGTGTGTACATAAATATATATATATATATATATATATAAAACATTATATAATATATATAATTATTTGAGTGTATGTGTGTGTTTATGTATCTTCATTCTAACAACCTATCGAATGCTCTAAATGCACATGTGTTTAGCAACAATCATGATGGCTATCACAGAGAACATTTGTATCGTTACAGAAGGGTCTGTTGAACTGCATTACCCTGAATAAAAGGGAAAGCAAGAGATGAGGAAGATAGTAGTTTTGAGAAAATGCTGATAACATGTAGACCATTCAGATAAACAGAAGGAACATTCTAGCAGGAAGTTGCCACAGAACACACAACTGAGCAAAAAAAAGGATGAGTTCTGGGAGCAGAACTAGAGTTTAATTTTGGTTCTCCCACTCACAGTTTGTGGCCTGAGTAGGCATGTGAACTGTACGCATCTCAATCTTTTCATCAGGAAAATGGTAGGTAGAATAGTTCGTGTGTCACAGGATTGATGTCAGGATGAATCAGACAATTAGTGTAAAGTACTTAGCCTGGCATCTAAACAAAGGTCAGGGTAGCAAGAGGGATGGGAAGAGATGAAACTACGGAAAAAGAAAGAGGAGAATCTAGATAGGAAACTACTAACCTGGGAAGATAGCATGTCCAGAGGGTCAATGAACTTGAGCAATAAGAACTATCATGGTTAAAGGGCAGGCAGGAGGATAAGGACCAGAAGGGATCCAGACACCTGAACAGAGGAAGCCTCTGACCAGCATTAGAGAAGCTGTGCCAATGGGTAAGTCACATGGGACTCACCTACACACTTGTGGCCCCAGGAATTAATTGTGGATTAATTACAGTTTAGGGGCCCTCATGTATTTGCCACTGGTTACATTCAAGAGACCAAGAGGGGTATATAACAGATGTGGCTTACCTGGGATACGCAAATGGAGCTGGGATTGGAGTTAGAGGGGCCGAATCCAGGTCAAGATGATACAGGACATTGGGGTAAAAGAAAATAATGACTTGTATCTGTTTAACACTTGGCATACACAGCTACACATCAGCCCTTCAGCAGTCTCAGTTGTTATCCGTAGTTATTCACAGTGGGTGAAGAAATTTGTCTCATTGGGTAAAGGAACTTGCCAGTGATATATGTTAGAAATAACAGTATACCTCTTGAAAATATTCATCTCAAGAGACTTTATACCCTTCCATTCCTTGAGATTCTTGAAATGCTATAGCTTCCAAGTGAACATGCCCAGGCTATCTGGCTAGAGAAAGACACAAGGGCCTTTTACTTAAGACACAAGGGCCTTTTACTTCCATTGCTTTGACCAATGGCCAGCCAGCCACCTGCCAGAGCAACGAAAGAAGTGATGATCATAGACTGGTCAGTCCCATCTTACCTAAGAGCGATGTCAGATGTATGAATTAGCTCGGCCTAATCAGCTGAGCCTGATCCAGGTCAGGGCAACTCCATGTATCCACAGGTACATGGGATGGATAGCATTGATGGATGGTTTTTTTTTTTTTTGAACCACTGAGTTTCCATTGATATGTTTTTCAGCAAAAGCTGATTGCCACACGAGTAGCACAAACACTGTTTCCTAAGAATCTTATGGTCTAATAGAGAAGACTAACTTTTATCACAAAACTCCAAAAATAAGTAATAAGGAAAAGGAATTTATAATTAACCCAGGCTGAAGATGGTCCCCCAAGGGAATCTTTGGCTTCATCTATACATTCCATGTGAAGTTTCCCATACTGCGTGGGGTTTAGTTTGCATGGCCAATAGCTTACGACACAAGGGGGTGTGGTGTTTCTGAGGTTAGATTACAAAAATGTCACTTCCCATTGTCGGCCGCAGGAACAGCAGCAGCAGCAGTAGCGTTCTGAGAGAAGCCACATCTGCATCTAACGATGCTCAGGTGAACTACTAAGAGCCATGCAGTAAGGAATTGGGACCTCCACCAAAGGCTGAATCAACTCGCTCAAGTCTACCACTCTCCATGTTGGGAGCTTGGAGAGGGATCCTTTTGCTCCGGATACCTGAAAGCCTGGCTGGCAGCATGGATACAGCCTCGCATGAGACCTTGTGCTGAATCCACTTGGTTAAGCTGTTCCCAGATTCTTACCAAAAGAAAATGGGAGGGAACAGAATTCTTATTTTAAGTGGCTGCGTTTGGTGGTAATTTGCTAGAGAGGAATAGATACCTAAGAAAACATGTTGTTTAGATACACGGGCTGAGGGTGTGGAGAGGGATGGAGTGTTTCATACAGAAGGAATACCCAGAGCAAAGGTCCTCAGAAGGAGAGGGCAGGGGCATGAGTAACATGTGCCAGGAATTCAGAGCACAAGCAGCACCACATGAAGCTGAGAGGTCAGTGGGGACTAGAGCTAATGGGTGTATCCTTTGCATTCGGGAGCAAAAACAACAGGTCATTACGTGTCCAGCACTTCAAGAAGAGTCTGAGGATGCCCAGCTCCTGAGTCTAGTGAGAAAGCAGAGAGGAGAGCAGGCCCAGTTCTAGACAGAATTGAACCTTTGTGGTCTTAACTGTGAATCGTAATAGGATAGGGAAAACCTTATAAGAAACTAGCTTGGCCGTCCTTATCGAAGACTGCTTTCCTCCCGACGTGGTGCATCTGGGTGCCTGGGAGTAACAGTGGGTGAACATCAAAGGATAGAAAGAGTAAGGAAAGCATGGATCAGAGAAAAAAGTCGAGAGGCTGGGGGAATCCTCCAGGAAGGAGGAGCCAACAAAGAGAAAAGATGGAAAAATGACTTAAGGAAGAAAGAGCAAGGCCAGGGGAGTTGGGGGCAGAAGGAATGGAGAATGAACAAGGTGTAGGTGCATGCAGAAGTCCCAAGAGACTAAAAAATGGTCACTTGGACACAGAGAGATACGGATCTTGATAAGGACACTAGAGATCTGAAAACCTAAGAATAAGAATCATTAAACAGCCTGTGTTAAGAGTTCAAGGGCCTGAGAAACAGCCCCCAACTACAGCAGGCAGACCCTGGGAACCTACCAGCCAAGCCTGCCAGAGAAGTGAGTAGGCCAGTGAAGCAGATCATCCATCATCAGAAAAACGTCCTTCTGCAGCAAATGGGAACAAATACAGAGACCCACAGCCAGACAACATGCAGTGAGAGACTCAGCTGTAAATGGGATGTCTGCATCAAATCCCTCCTCGAAGGACTCAGGAAACCCTGAAGAAGAGGAGGCAGAAGGAGTGTAGAGCCAGAGGGGGTGGAGGACACCAAGGAACAGGGCCCTCTAAACATAACAGGACTGATGCACACAAGAATTCATGGAGACTGAGGCAGCATGCACAGGACCTGAGCAGGTCTGTACCACATGAGGCTCTAGAGCTGAAAGTAGACACATGACCTGTCCTATCCCGGAAGCTATCTCCAATTGAGAATGAAAAATTAGTTTTCTCCAAAGGAGTCTGACTGCAGAAACAAACTACTTTTAAGAGTAGGCCCCCATGTCCAGCAGTAGATGGCCAACAGACATCAAACTCAACATCATCTTTGGAGGTTGCTTGTTTCATAAGGTTCTATCTATCTATCTATCTATCTATCTATCTATCTATCTATCTATCTATCTATCTACCTATCTATCCATCCATCCATCTATCCATCCATCCAGCTATCAATCCATCCAGCTATCTATCTACCCTACATGTTTAACATATATATTATGGCTTCTTTTTGTATTTTTATGGGATTCCTGAATGTGAGAACAAACGTATCTCTGCATCTGTTTCTTATGCTTTTGAGGGGGCTCTTTGTTTTCTGTTTGTTTATTTTGTTCTATTTCTATTTGAGTTGTTTTATCTTATTATATTATAAGGGTTTTCTAGAGGAACAGAACTTATAGAATGAACACACACATATGTGAGCGCGCACATACACAGAGATAGAGAGAAAGAGAGAGACAGAGAGACAGAGAAACACACACACACACACGGGGGGGGGGAGGATTTATTAGAATGGCTTACAGGCTTCAGTCCTGCTAATTCAGTGGTTCTCAACCTTCCTAATGCTGTGATCCTTTAATTCAGTTCCTCATGTTGTGGTGACCTCCGCCCATAAAATTATTCTCATTGCTATTTCATAACTGTAATTTTGCTATTGTTATGAATCATAATGTAACCATTTTTGGAGATAGAGATTTGCTAAAGGAGTTGGGATCCATAGGTTGAGAACCACTGTGCTAGTCCAACAGTGACTGTCTACCAATGGAAGATCCAAGAATCTAGTAGTTGTTCAGTCCATGAAGTTAGATGTCTCAGCTAGTCTTCAAGATGTGCCAGAATTCCAAAGAAATGGGCTCTAATGGCAGTGCGAATGCACTTGCCAGACACCAAGGGCAAGCAGGCAAAGAGAGCAGGTTCCTTTCACCTGAGTCTTTTACATAAGCTGCCAGCAGAAGGTGTAGCCAGGATTGAAGGTGGATCTTCCCACCTTTAAAGACATGGACTAAAAGTGGATCTTCCCACTTCAAATGATTTAATAAAGAAAATCTCTCACAGGTGTACCCTGTTAGTTCCAGATGTAGTCGGGTTAACAACCAAAAATAGCTGTCACACTTATTGTATCTTATTTTGTTATTACCTTTAGATGCGTGTTTTCTAAAGAGAGGCAGAAAGAGGGTGGGATGAGAGGGGAGGTGGGGAGGAAGTGGAGGAGCAGAGGGAGAGGAAACCATAATCAAAATGTATTGCCTGAAAAAAACCCACCTCACTCTATTTTCAATAAAAGAAAAAAGAGCTCAGAGGATGGAACAGTCACTGTTGTATTTTGGTTAAGTGTTTCTCCTAGCTCTGTATGTTGAGTTTGTTCCTCAGTCAAGATATGTTGTAGGAAATGCTCAAAGGATTAATAAAAGTATTATAGGTTTTTTTTTTCTTTTTAAAATGTCTGGTCACTGGCTGGACCTATTGGGAGCTGGTGACATAAATAGGTGAAGGCTGCTGGGAGTTCCCTCTGTCATTGAGTATGGGCTGTCGGATGGACTGAGACTCTGGTTTCTTTCTCTTTCCTTTTGCCTACTGGGCATGGGGTAAGTGACTGCCCTGCTTTCTATTTCTACCACACTGTGTTACCACCAGCAGAAAACAACAATGGCGGCCCACTGGTCAACATCTCCGCCTATACCAAGAACTAGAATTACCTTCATCCCAGGTGTTTGTTCTACAGGTAGAAAAACTAGAAGTCACTTTGTTTGGAAAACAGAAAGGCTGAAAACAAGAAATGAAGTGGGCTTAGAGGAGCATCTGGTACAGAACTGGCCAGCAGTCATGAATTGTGGGATTGAATGGCCTGTGTGTGTGCTAGGCCTGCAGCTCACAAGCCTCCACTGAGCTCATAGCCTTAGGGAATTCTGTGAGCTTTGGGGAGGAATGGTGAGATTGGCCTTTAGAGTGCTGGCCGTGTGTTCAGCTTGGGGAAATGCTCAGTAGGACCTCTGAGGTACTGAGTTTTCTGGTTACTCTGGGTTAAAATAAAGCCTATCCTTGCTAGTGTTCTGAATGAGTATCTGCTGGGCTCTAGTTTCTCCTCTTAGAGGTATCCTTCAAGGTCTCTGAGGAAGGAAACAGAGAGAGTCGGTAGTAACACAGCAGGAGCAAGGCTTTCCCAGCTGTAGCTGTGTGTCAGGGGTAGCCAAATTGTGCCTGGCAGGCTTTCCAGATCCAGGGCCTCCAGGAGGTGCAAAGGCAGGAGGAAAAGGCTTCTTGTTTCAAGAAAGAGCCTGCCCCTTGGCCAGCCTTTCTTAGTTTCTATCTTCCTACTTCCCAATCCCTCTCCTACCAGGAATGCATGTGTACTGTTTCCTGAATTCTGAGACATTTAGGGTATTAACTAAGTTGGCCTAAGTTTCCTTTTCTATTTAAAGCTACAAGTATAACCCTCAAAGCATATGAAAAGGAAACACAGCATCAAGCAGGTTCAGTTACTCTGATTTGACCATAGAAAGGTTATTTATATATAACTCCTTTTCTCAAAACTGCGTTTACTTATTTAAAGTAGATATGTGAGTTAATTACACAATGGCCCATCAAGAGAAAAGATCCTATTGTGATGTCATAGACAAAGTGAAGTCCTGGACATAGAGGAGAGTCAAGTTATCAAGTAGAAGATTTTCTCTCATCTACCATCCCATAAATAATAAACAGAAAATTTTAAGCCAACACAATAGAAGTTTCATGAACCATCCTTTCCCTTTTCTCTAGAACAGAAAATGATCCCCTTCTCTCTTCCCATTCTGAAAAGAAAGAGTGGAGAGTTGACTACTGAGCCGTTAATCCTAAATCAATGCTGCTAGTTTAAGACATCCACACACAGGATGTTTTCATCCATTCTCTGTTACTGTCTCTGAATACCCTAAGGCTAAGAAATTTATAAAGAACTGAGAGTAACTTATCTCACAGCTCTGAAGGTAGGCAGTACAAGTGGCCCATCTTCTTGCTATGTCATGACAGGGCAGGAGGCATCACATGGTAAGAGAGCACATGTGCTAGCTCAGGTCTCTCTTCTTATAAAGCCACAGAAGTCTGGTCCCTCATGCATGTGTCTAGTCCTAATTACTCTCAAGTATCCTTTATTCAGATACCATTAATAGATGAATGTGAGGCCCAATTTCCCAGCCCAGTGTTTGGGTAGACACATTCAAACCATAGCACACAGTAAGCTATTCTAAGAAAGACGGTTCCATGTTCAGGGAGTCACTGGTGGACATCTGTATAGACCACAGCCGGGCCTCCCTGAAGCTTGAAAGAGCAAATTTAAGAAAGAGTTTAGGCCGGGCGGTGGTGGCGCACGCCTTTAATCCTAGCACTTGGGAGGCAGAGGCCGGCGGATTTCTGAGTTTGAGGCCAACCTGGTCTACAGAGTGAGTTCCAGGACAGCCAGAACTACACAGAGAAACCCTGTCTCGAAAAACAAAAAACAAAAAAAAACAAAAAAAAAAAAAAGAAAGAGTTTAGAATTTAGCATTTGCTCAAAACCACTTCCCAGTCTGGCTGACTCCTTGATCCCACTGTCCTGGGAACAGACAGTGAACAGACCACAGTCTGGGAAGGACCAGAGGAAAAGAAAGGCAGTGTGACATAAAGCCTTGTGGGCTCTTGAACACTGGTGGTCACATGATCCCCACTTGACAGGCCTAGTGTCAGCACTCGTGCACAGTGTTACTAAGCCTTCTCTTTTGGCATCTGTAGACCCTTTGTTCTTTTCTCTGCCAAATGAACTCCGTGCTTGTGAAGAGATAGCTCTGACGTCATCACAGCCTCACCCTCCATTTCCAAACAAAGATTTTTCAGAAGAAACACCTTCTTAAAAGATACCCTCCATTCTCCTGATAGAAAACTCAAAATCCCTCCCTAATCCCTGAGGCTTAGAAGCAGATCCTGATAGGGATCAGCAGAAGTGTCTGGATGCTGTCATCACCGTCACCTCTCACAGAGAAATAGAACAGCCACCTACCTCCTGCCTGAGCCTTGGGCTGTCCCCTGTAGAGCAAAGGCTACCCTAGACACAATTATTCTTTGGGAAGAAAGAACTGATTCCAGCCAATTCAGGTGTCTGAGAGATTATCATGATGGCGTTTTTAATACAAGTTACCAATGCAGTTTGAGACTACAATAAGCTGTACAGGGGTAGGGCCCTTATGGCCTTGACACTTGAAAGCAGGAAATGAAATCAGTTTCTGTCATTTAACTTTCTTCCTAATTTTCTAGCATTTAATTTTCTTCCAAAGTTCCTCACATCTACGGGTGTAATGGGATGCCAGAGGGAGAGAATTATGAGCTAAACGTGCAGAGCAGAAAAAAAATGATGACGTCTCTCAAAGGACCCACTATGGTTGTAATTGCAGGAAAGGGGGACATAAAACAACAAGCATCAGAGGAAGCAAGGGAGGCAAAGCCAAGTCAGGATGTTGGCACCGAGTTGGGTGTATTCTGGATTCATCATAATGCCTGTTCTCTGGTTGACACAGCCTTCCTTGTAACAGTGGTCACATCTATCTGAAGCCCTGATGCTGGGTGCCTGGGGTCTTACTTATTTGCAAGTTGGCGCCAGATGTAGTGTACTAGCATCCCTGGTATCTAGTGGTTGGGGTTTGGTGCTCTTTCCAGATTCGGGGAACCTGGAGTTGTAACAGTCTTGCAAGGGTGAGACGTGCCTTACTAAAGCCGGTGGTTCAGGGGCAGCTCTTGCTTACCTTTCCCCGTTCACATTCTCCACAAATGAGCACAGGGTTGTGATGCTTATCTCCTTCCTTTATTTCACCAGCCCCCAGGCTTGCATTTCCTCCTTGAAACCTCTGAGTCAGTGGCTAGAGGAATGCGACCCCACCCTGTCCTGTCCCGCCTGCATTCAGAACCCTTGTGACTCCCTCTTCACACACCACCTTGCTCTGCCCGTTGCCACAGTGGGCAGCTGATTTGGTGCTGTGGTGATGTGACGCACGCGGGTCAGCTGCTGTTTAGGTAAGGTTCGCATCTGACTCTGTAGGTACGGTTGGCCTTTGACTCTTCCACAGAAAGCAGGTGGTGCGACACAACATTCACAAGAATATTTAATACTATGGATTTTTTTTCTTTTTGATGGTAGGATTTAATTTCCGTAGAGCATGTGATGTTGATCATGGCTTAGCCTCACAGGTACCCTCAATGATCCAGGACCCTGGGGGATCATGTTGATAGGATTTTAAAGCATGATCATTTCATCTGGATTCTGCACATCTACTGAACTCTTTCTGAATAACTTTTATTGTTTTTTTTTTAATAAAATTACCTATGTAATATATACAGACTACAAGGGATTTGGAAAACAGAAATATCCTTTTGGTATATAGTAAAAGTACATACTTTAATATTTTCACTTCAGTGGGTTTCTTTCTTTCTTTAAAGATTTACTGGGTCTCTGTGTACATATGGGCATGTGTGTGTGCAAGTGCTCATGAAATCAGAGGAGCTGGAGCTTGAGGTGTCTGTGAGCACCTGATGCAGGTGCTCTGGTCCTCTACTAGAAAAGTTAGAGTTAAGGGCAGAGCCCCCTTCCCTGCTCTAGATTTATTTTCTTTTTTAATGATATATACTGAGCCATTATAAAAAAAACATTTTCACTTTTAACAGATCATGAATGTATAGCCAAGCTACCATGGAGATTTTAATGACTATGTAGAGTTTATACAACCAATTCCCCATTACTGGACTTTATATGTCAAATACTTTATATATGTGTATATGTATATGTATGTGTATGTGTATATGTATATGTTTATATATATATATATATACACTTTCTATGTGTCAGTCACCTATAGATACCAATTCATTTAGCCCTCAACATAACCTAGCATATAAGCCCTACTATTATCACCATTTTGCAAACGAGGAGGACAGGGTCACAGAGAGGTTAAATAGCTTGTCCCCTGTCATTTCTAACATTGTAAGTAGTGGATCCAGATTCAAACCCAGACAGTGTAGCTCCACATCTGTACTCCAAACATACTCCAAGCCACCTTCTACTGTGTCAAAAGTAAAGGCTCCTTTACCTGGGAACTGCTTACTCTACACCAGACTTCCCTGAAGCATAAGAAAATAGTTACGAAAATGGTTATGAGTCATTGTTAGAGTAAATTCATCAGCTTTTGAGACAACAGGCAAAGAAGGAACCAGGCTGGATGGGTGTTGGGAAGGCAAGCCCAAGGAAGGCCACAGTTTGGTATCCTAAGCAGCTTGACCCCTAGGTTACTCACCGCCCGGCAGAACCAGAGAGAGCACAGCTTCTCTTGACTGATGGTAACTTCCTGACACAGAGAAGTTTTTTTTTTTTCTTTTACATTTTGCATAGGAGCTGCTGCTTCTGACCCAGCCAGCTGGCTGGAGGCCAGAGAGACAGATAGGAAGTGGGCTGGCTGGCTGCTGCTTTGCTGAGCCAGCAAGCATTGCAGTGGGGACTGTGTCTGTGCTCATTTAGCCTCTGGGTGACTTCTGGCACAGCCCCCTGGAGCTTATGAAAACCTTCCGGCTAACCTGTGGGAGACCTTGGGGGTACAGGGATCCTTGCTCATGCTGGCCTTGAGACTGGGTTAGGAATATGGCGACCTCCATTCCTTGCCTCTCCTTTTAGTACTGATAATATGACATCATTGTTGACCAAGATAATGATTGTTTGATTTCATTAATTCTACCTTAACTTCTTTAATTCCCACGACAGTGCTAAGAAATAGAATACCCCTTATCAACAATTAATCTCATTTTAGTACTAAAGGAAGGCCACCCCCAGAGAGGCTAAATATCCTGACATAAATAGGGAAGGGTAGCTATATATAGTGATACATCCTCTAATATGAACATTCAGAAGCCCAAAGCAGAAAGATTACAGAGGGTTAAGATTAACTTGGGCCTATATAGTGAGATCCTGTCTCAAACAACACCAACCAACCAATCAAGCAATAGTAGAAAGGATATCGGTATAGACAGGATTACAGAGTTATAACCTTGATACAAGCCTGAACCCAGAAGCAGGCCTCCACAGAAGTAGCTATGGCTGGAGGGAAATAATGATTGAACTGCCTGCCCATCACTCGTAGAAGAGAATTGAAGAGACACTTGGAATTGATCAGGGAAAGTTTTTGAGACAGGGTCTCATGTAACTCAGAGTAGCTTTGGATTCTGTATACCTAAAGGCTTGCTTCAAACTCCTAATCCTTCTCCTAACTTCCAAGTGCTGGGATAACAGGCTTGTGCCACTAAACCCAACCAGGAGTTATGTTTTATTTAAGCAGCCTAGGCAATCATGCGTAGAGACCAGGCGTGGAGTGATATAAAATAACTCTCCAGTGTCCCGCTCAGGCGAACGTGTCTCTCAGTGTCACGTTCAGTGTCAATTTTATTACCTCATTTCTTCTTTTACAAGGGAAACTGGAGCAGTCAGACCTGCATACTAAGTGAGGGTTGTGTTGTGGGATGAGTTGGTCCGGGGAGATGTGATCATCACTGTAGAGCACCACTAGATGCTCAAGAGCAAATGCATTAGTTCTGTGTGTTGCTCTGGAGGCTTTTTCCGAACTGAAACCCACTCCTCAGGTTCTCACCTGAGTCAACCCTTTCTTCACAGAGACAGAAACAACACTGAGTAGAGCCAGAACCGACTCAACTCAGTCTTCTAAGCAGGAAAACACATGGCTTGGCTTGATCCAATAGCCATTTAAAGACCGTAACCAAGGTGCCTGAAATCTGAACAAGATAAGACTGGGTTGAAATGTTCTCCTTCAATGATTGGGAAGCTGGGTTATACACACTGCGTTTTAGAGCAACCAACTGTTAGGGGTGTGTATGTGTGCTTCTGTTGAAGACATAAACTGTTTATTTTTCTGTAGTTCTTGAAGTAAACACTAAAAAAACCAAATGTTTAATGTCTAGAGTGTAAATCCCAGGTCAGTCTGGAATGCTCAGTGAGACCCTTTCATAAACAGAGCAATAAACCAAAAGTTGAAAAGAAAAACAAACTGAAGAGTTGCTAGTTAAAGCCAAGGTAGGTATGGCCCTAGATAAAGAGGTAGTCCCTGTCATGGTTTTCTACAGTCTAGTCTTCCCACTGTGAATAGATGCTTTAAAAACTTGCAGTGACACCCTTATATCCCACCCATGGCCACACCCCCCAGTTGCATTCTAGTCTGCTCCCTCACTGGGTGTGTAACTTGGGCAGTGTGTATCTTCTGGACCTGATTGCCCTAGTCCTGCTGTCACAGGGTGAGCACTCAGTAACCGTCACCTGTACTTATAACCCCCAGTTCATTACACTTCCACCATGCCAATCTCTCTGCTCCTTGATGTTCACAAACTTATGCCTACATTTCTCGGTGCAGTGTCTGGGTGTACATACCTTCCACCATTCCCCCTTATCTTAGTCAGTGTTCTATTTGCAGTGAAGAGACACCATGACCACAGCAACTCTTATAAAGGAAAGCATTTAAAAGGGCTGGCTTGCAGTTTCAGAGGTTTAGTCCATTGTCATCCTGGCCGGCAAATGTGGTACTGGAGAAGTAGTTGGGCATTCTATCCACAGGCAACAAGAAGAGAGGGAGACACTGGGACTAGTTTGAGCTTTTGACACTCCCAATGACACACTTCCTCCAAAAGAGCCACACCTCTTAATCCTTCTCAAGTAGTGCTACTCCCTGATGACCAGGCATTCAACGGCTGCTAGCACTTGGCATACCGCTAGGATGAACCCAAGAGAGGCATACTTGTTTTATGTCATTTTAGTAATTCAGACTTAGATGTAGTTCTTTAAAACTTTTTTTTATTGATTCTTTGTGAGTTTCATGTGCACCCCAGTCCTGCTCATCTCTCCATCCCTTCAAATCCACCCTTTACCCTTGCAATGCCCCCCAAACACACACATACACACACATACACACACACACATGCATGCACGCACGCGCACACACACACACACCCACACCAAACAAACGAACAAACAACAAAAAGCCTAGAAAACATCTCATCATGAAAGCTGTAGTGTATCACAGTGTGGCCCACAGTATATCCCTCTGTCCACACATCTTCACTTGTAAATGTTCATTGCAATGAGTCATTGGTCTGATTTGAGATCTCTGGCTTCTATGACACCATCAATATTAGATCCTTATCAAGACTCCTCCCAGTTATCCTGTTATTGTCCTGAGTCATGGAGATCCTGCAGCTTTGGAACAGCAGGCATGGCCCTTTCACATGTCCCAACCATTCATAGATGATGTAGATTTGGGGGTGGGTCAATTCAGAGCCCTGGATCTGGGCCTGGTGGCCCCTGCCTAATTTAGAAAGGTTATATCACTATCCTGAAAAACATATCAGGACCATTGTGCCCACTCTGACTCTGTCTACGGGCTAGACCATGGCACAAGTTCCACAGCCGTTGGCACCCAGGCCACTGTCTACGGCCTTAGTCCAGGTTCTACTTTTGCAAAAACCTGAAGGTGGGGTTCTCTAGGGTGCCTGGCTGCTCAGGGCCACAGGAAATGCCTCCTATGTCTCAGGCACCTGCTGTCTCACGGGTGAGTCACTTGGAATATGATGGGCTCCAGGGCAAGCCTGTCTAACGAGGACTGTAGGTGTCATGGCCAAAGACAAAATCCTGTTTGCCCATCAGCCCTGGAGCCAGGGCCTGAAAGTACATAAAGCAAGTGAGGACAGTGAATCCCTCAGTGGCCCTGAAATCCTGTCCTCTGCCCCACTCTGCTCATCTGTACAGTCTGTTTTTACCCCATGGCTTTTCACTTTTTCTAGCTTTTGCAAACTCTTCCTAATCTGTCCGTACCTTTTTCAAAGCAATAATCTGTCTTTGTGAACATATGACTTGAGGAAGGAATCTCTGGGGTTTTCCTCAGTGCCCAGTAGATAGACATGGGTAGGGGTATCCTCCACATCCTCATCAGGTAAAATGAGCCCAGATTTCAGTGGGAACAAAGAAGACTTGTGCCATGGAGGACTGGTCACTAAGGCCTCTCCTGCCATCCCTGGAGGGGCTTTTGGGGGTGAGAGGACCCTGGGTCCCCCTGAGGGAAATTCAATAATGGACTTGGGATGGCAAACCCACTAGGCTTCTTTTAAGGCAAGTAGACAATCTCAGGCTGACTGTGTGTTCCTGTGCCCCATGCTTACCTGGCATCATTGTGTATTATCCTCAAGGGTTAGCCCTTATTTAAGAGCTGAGCCCTGATAGTATCCCACTTCACAGTAGGGAAACTGAGGACCTGAGAAAGCGAAAGGATCTGGCTAAGATCACTCTGTCTGAAGCAACAGAAGCAGCCCTCACAGCTCTGGTGGTTCAGCCCCAAGGCTGGGCTTTGTCACCACACTGTCACCTTTCTCTGGCTGCTGTCCTCCAAAGGCTCCCCTCCTGCCCACCCTGCATCAGGAGCTAGAGGACACTACAGACACCTCAGGGTAGTCCCCCCCCCCCCCGCTTCTATGTGTACCTGAGAGTAATCCATTTCCCTCCTCTACAGTCAAGAGGCTCAGATCCCTCCCCTGATGTAACGTTTCTTCCTGTGGAATTCTGAGAGATGGCTCCCAACTGTGTCCATTTGTTCAGTGCAGGAGAATCCTGTTGGGGGAAAGATTATCAAAATATTTGCCATCTTCACAGGGAGTGTTTGCAGTTGCTGCTGGATCTCTGCTGGATGTGTGAGGTGCCGCTGTTCTTCCTGGCTTCTGTCTGCATCCGCCCGCTGGAGGCGTGGGGGTGGGGAGTGAAGACTATATTTAACCCATAGGTGGAAGCTATATTTAGCCTCTGAGCCGGTTAGGGATGCTCAAGCACAGTGCAGATGTCTGCCACTGGCACATCCAGATGAATATGCATTTAGGGCTTGTCTACTCCGAAAAGTTAGGTGAGAGCAGACGCTGAGTGTGTTAATTAATGTATTGCTGGAGTCTTAGGTACTCTGAGACCCCAGATGCAGGAAAGAGTCCTGACATTTCTACTGGCTCTGACCTTGACCTGAGCTTGTATCCTAGCTTGTAAAATGGAGAGGGGGCAGCAGGAGCGATGACCCTTGAGTGGCAGGGAAACTTCTAGAAGCCAGGTTGTTGAAGCTCCTTCCCTTCACAAGAGATGAAAGACCCCTTATGAATTTCACTTTCCTTCTGCGTCTATGTGTATAGTGTGTGTCTGTGTGTAGTATGTGTCTGTGTGTAATGTGTGTGTGTGTTTGTCCGTGTATGTATATGTCTGTGTGTAGTGTGTCTATGTGTATGAGTGTATGTCTATGTGTATCTGTACATGTGTGTGTAATTTGTGTACATGTGTGTGTAATATATGTACATGTGTGTGTAGTGTCTGTGTGTATGTGTCTGTGTCTATGTGTGTCTGTACGTGTGTGTAATTTGTGTATGTATAGTGTGTCTGTGTGTATGTGTCTGTACATGTGTGTGTAGTTTGTGTATGTGTAGCATGTCTGTGTCTATGTGTGTCTGTACATGTATGTGTAGTTTGTATATGTCTAGTGTGTCTGTGTCTATATATGTATGCATGTGTGTGTATAGTTTGTGTATGTATATTTGCCTGTGTATATATGTGTCTGTGTATAGTGTGTCTGTGTGTGTGTGTATAAGTATGTGTGTGTGTGTGTATGTATAGTGTATCTCTGTGTAAAGTGTGTCTGTGTATGTATAATGTGTCTGTGTGTATATATATTTGTCTGTGTCTATGTGTGTATGTATATGTAGTTTGTGTATCTATATTTATCTGTGTGTATATGTGTCTGTGTATAGTGCGTCTGTGTAGTGTGTCTGTCTGTCTATGTATGTGCATGTATATATTGTGTGTATAGAATGTGCATCTGTATGTAGTATGTGTCTGTGCATGTATTTATCTGTGTATATATGTGTCTATGTGTGTGTATATGTGTAAGTATGTATGTGTATGTATGTTAGTGTGTCTATGTGTAAAATGTGTCTGTGTATATATATGTGTGTGTATTTGTCTGTGTCTATGTGTGTATGTATATGTAGTTTGTGTATGTATATTTATCTGTGTGTATATGTGTCTGTGTATAGTGTGTCTGTCTGTGTAGTGTGTCTGCCTGTGTAGTGTGTCTGTCTGTCTATGTATGTGCATGTATGTGTTGTATGTGTAGTGTGTATGTCTGTATGTAGTATGTGTCTGTGTATATATGTGTCTATATATACACATATATATGTATGTATATATATATATATATGTATGTATGTATGTGGGTAGTGTAGTGTGTCTATGTAAGTATGTATGTGTATGTATGTATAGTGTGTCTATGTGTAAGTGTGTCTGTGTATGTATGTATAATGTGTCTATGTGTCTATGTGTGTGTGTGTGTGTGTGTGTGGTGTGGTGTGTAATGTCTCTGAGGTAGTGCTTGGCTATGATACAACAAGCATTCAGTGTACATGTGCTGTAATTTTGGCCCTTCCTACTCTCACATTTTATGGACTACAGTGTAGATCTTGGCAGTCATTCTCTAGGGATGATGCTTTGTTTGAACAATGGACTGAGAAATTGGCTGGAGGAAAAGAAGATTCTTCCAGGGATTTAAAAACGGGGAGGGGAGGGCTAGGAATCACTGAGTCCCATAAGTCATCTATTTGTGAGCAACTTCTGCTGGCCCTTCTGAACCTCCCCTGGGACATCTTTAGTGCAGTAACGTCACCTGCATGGAAGTCCTCAAGGAAGGGTCAGAGGCAGGGAGTCTAATTTTAATTTTCTACAGAGCCTAGCTTCTCTGAAGTAGGCCTGAAGTGACCGTCAGGGTGGGGAGAGAGAGCAGGAAGAGTAGCTTCAGTTACTCAGGGGCAACTCCACAGGTGTTTTCTGCTCCTTCAAACTATTTTGTGTTTCTTCCTCCCAGAGAAGGTATTTTGCATGTGACCCAATATGAGTGAAAAACAAACGAGCAGACTGACAAACAAACAAATCAGTCAGAAACCATGTCTGAGCCAGTCAACTTGGGATTTCAGATAGAAATTCCCTACTGCTCAAACTGGCCAAGGTTTTTCTTCACAGCAAGGTTCAGTGTCTTCGTCTGCAGAATAGAGAGAGTGAGGCTTCCTCTCAGGAGTGCTGTGGGACTGAGATCCCTACATTCAGCACAGCACAGGCGTCCCCTTCATGCTGTTCTGGAGAGGGCGCTCTGCTTCCCTGTCTGCACTCTGTACCACGCCAAAAGGCCGGGAACAGGGTTCTTCCTGTTAGATGCTGTTCTCTTTCGGAGCTAGGCTGTAATCTTCCTAGAGGTTTTGGGCAGGTTAGAACCTGTGGGCCATCATAAGCACTGGTGCTGCTGAAGAGAAGCTATAAATAGGAAAGAATCCAAGGGAGAGCACTCAATAGTCCCTTCTCACCTGGTCTACTGCCACAAAGTGGTAACTTGGTTTGGCTAAGGTCTTGGCTAGGGAATAAACAGCAGGGGCGGTCACTGGCAGGCTGAGGACCACTCTTCTTATCCAAGGTATCTTCCACCCTGTTCAGAAATGGGAGCCCCAGTTACTGCCTTGACTGGGCACCCTCATCCAGTTAGCAGCACCCATAACTATTGGGCAGCTCTGCTTCCCACTCTATGTTTATTGATCACACTGTTCTTGAGGTGTCTCTCCTGAATTCATTGCTCCCGATCCCCGACGCCTTTCCTATCTGCAGGGTCTGCTTTACAGTTTGCAAAGATAGCTCAGCATTGTTCGTTTCCAAGCCCACTTTTGAAGTGGCTGGTGACCCATCCCAGGAGTTGGACATCCATAGAGCCCTACAGAGTGTAGCTCAATAGCTCAACAAGATCTTTCTAACAGCAATCAATAAGCCAGAGCAGGTAAAGGTCTACTTGGTCTCCCATAGGAAGACATTTATGAGATTCCCTTCTCTTACCCAGAGACTGAGGGCAGCATCCCCTAGACTGTAGGTAGAAGGTGCATCCCAGAGCCATGGAGGTGTTGCTACTCACCCTGGGCTGTTTGTCTTTTCACCTAGAGGAGCTTTTTAGGTGGATTGTAACTTGTCCTCTTGAAGCCCTGTTTGGGTGTTTCAGGATTCCCAAGGTGGGTGGCTAAGTAGATTACTGTCCCTCCTCCCACCCAACTGTTCCTCCACTGATGATGACCTGGCTCCTGGGGCACAGGGTGGTCTGAAAATGTGGCATTTGTATGATTCTATCTCTTCCCCCTTTGAAGCTCACAGTTCCTGTCAGAGTATCTGGACCACCTGTTTAGACGTGAATGATTTGAAGCCAAGTTTCTGGTAGCTTTGCCAATAACCAGGAGGGCTGCTCCCCCAAGGAACATAGCTGGAGCCGGACTGATTCCTGGGTGGTCCTAAGGCTTCACTGTGAGAGGCCCAGGAAGGGGGTGGTTGGTGTCAAACACCATCTTACTAGGAGCAAGGAGGAGCCAGCTCTAGACACTGATAACAACCAGGACTAGAGGAAGATATAACAATGAAAAAAATCTACAGATGCTCAGTTCATGCTGAATTCATCCTTAAAACCCGGTCATTGAAGTAGTTACAAAACACACCTAGGTAGATAAAGCCATAGAAGGACTGGTGTGTGTGTGTGTGTGTGTGTGTGTGTGTGTGTGTGTGTGTGTATGTGTGTGTTTTGCCAGAGTGAGGGAAGGGGGATAAAAGGAACAATGGCTCCTAGGACAATGAGTGCTGAGTTTAAGGGGCCACCCTAAGGGGTTTGAGTTTCAGCCTGTGGGCACAAGAAGCACTTGAAGAGCTTTACCTAGCAGAGAGGTGGAAACTGGGCCTGAATCTTAGAAACATCACCCAGGTGACTGACTGAGAGATAGATCAAAGATGGGCAGGACAGGAGAGGAGACTAGCTGGCAGGCCACAGACAGCCTAGGTGAGAGAGGATGAACGATTGTCCTGGAAGCGATGTAAGAGCAAGGGGAGAGGCCCTGTTTTCGAGGACTAATTGGGGATAAAAATACTCAGGCCTTCACCTTCAGTGAACAGTTTAAGGGAGGAGAATGTGGGAGGCTGGGAGTTATATGTATGTAGAGGGGTGGGGTGTGTGTGTGTGTGTGTGTATGTGTGTGTGTGTAGGTAATGGGGATGGGGTGTATGAGTGTAGGGAGGCAGTGGTGGTACGTATGTGTGTGTGTATGTGTGTGTGTGTGTGTGTATGTGTGTGTGTGTACAGAGATGGAATGAAGGCAGGATTTAGAGAACTCAGGAGTTCCAGCTTGAAACCAGCTGGATGGAGGATCCATCCTGGCATAGGGAAATACAACCAGTCTTGGGTATAAGATGTGCCAATTTTGATCTGTCTGTGCCATCGTCAACATTTCCCAGACCATTTGAATATTAGAAACTAAACCTCAGAAAGCAATCTTCATTAACGTTATGGACATGTATGTGGTAACCAGAGTCAGTGGGCCGAGTGCAGGACCAGATATGCTCACTTGCAAAATGGTGGGGGAAAAAGGACCCACAAGGAAACTGAACTGGAAACTCTTGAGCCTTCTGAGGAAGCAGTGTCTCAGAGGTCACAAGACTGAGAAGATTCACAAGAGAGGAAGTGAGCAGCAGTGTTCAGTGAAGCTGACAGACCAGGTGGCCCAGATCTGCACTGCAAAAATAACTCACCAAGGGCCATTCGACAGAGCTCAGTCTCAGGGCCTTGATCAGACAAAAGAAGACAGGAAAGAGAAACATTAAGCAGAGGGAGACAGTGACCAAAGCAAGACATCCAGGGTATAGACAGCCTACCAGCATACATGGCTGAACTTGTAGCTAGCTGAAGAGGACAAATCATAGACACAGAAGGGGTAGGGGGAGGCTGATAGGGTAAGATAGGACATAGCATTGGTGTACAACATCAGGGGTGAGGCCTGGTCCTCTAAGGTAGGAGAAGCATGTGGTAAGGATAACTGTGCTGTTGCGTCGACTGTAGGGGAAAGAGGATGAAGAGATGAAGGCTTGTTGGACTCAACTTCAAGATGAAGTAGGGTTCAGCTAAGGTTGTAGATCTTGGATTTGTGGTAGACTAAGTTTGCAGGATTGTGAAGAATCTCTGGAGATCTTAAAGTTCTGGAGAAGATGAAGGAATCTGAGACTGTTGGAGAAATATAGCAGAAAAACATGGATGAACTCAAACTTGCAAAAAGACTAGGTTATATGATCAACCATGAGTTTCAATGTCCAGGAAAGAAAACAGGAAGCTCAGGAAGGGACTGATAGACCATGAAGATGCCCGTGCATGGATATAGGGGCGAGGGGATGTGAATGTTGAAAAGGGGAGGCCATGTAGGCAAAAGTAAGTGATTGGAATGTGACATCAGAGCCAGGTGAGAGCAAGGTCCAGGTGGGGCCATGTGAAAGGGACACAGACGTAGGTCGCTAGAGTTGGGAGTGAGTTTTTGCTAAGGCTAGAACTTTGGGAGATGTTGTTACAGGAGTTGAGGAGATGCCATTGAAGACTACAACCACCTCCAGGAGGAAGAGTAGTAGCAGTTATTCATTGGGTAACAACAGATCAGTCTAGGAGTCCACAAGATGTGGGATCTTGTCAAATGCAGGCTCTCCAGTCAGATCTCTCAGTTTAGATATTTAGGAGAGGAGCCTGGGAATCTGCATATTCAAGGTCCCTATTGACTTACATGACCAGGCAAGTTTGAGACTATAGCCATGAGAAAGAGGAAAGCCTCCAAGTCAGGATGACTGAGCTGAGCAGAAGAATGGGTGGAGAAGGATGGAAACATAGGAAGAAGAGAACAAGAGAGGCATTGGTAGGTTAGAGTGTGCATCCGTGCCCTCTGGATGGGAGCAAGGATGACAGAGGTAAGAAGCACCCTGGGGTCACAATTGGGCTATCACCAGGCTCCAATGATGACGGAGACACCATCATCCCTGGAGAGCTCTGCTGTGAGAGAATAGCAGCCAGCTCAATTGCATGGTATTCTCATGGGGCAGATTGACTGTGTGCCCTTGAACAAGTAAGGCTTCAGTTATTTGTGGCTTGGGGTCCTTTGCTCTCTGAGGAGCTGGCTCGCATGTGAGTAGGGTAGTTAACACTTGGTCAAACTCATTCCCACTGTTTCTTTGAGCACCTCCTTTTTCTGTGCCCTCACACTCCTGGTTCTCATGAACAAATGGCCGGTACCCCATGGCCTCAGTCTTCAGTCTTGTCTTTCAGTGACTCATGAGAGAGTTTCAGGAATCTAGACCTGGCAATAGGCTGATGCTTATGTGACGTGGACAGTGATCAGGGTGATGTGACGTGCATGCACCAAGGAAACCCTGTCCACTCCTGTACTCTCTACGTACAACTCTTACCTAAACCCCAGAGTTTAAGCAACTGACCATTGGGGGATAGATCTGAATTGGAGCATCTGTGTCTGATCTGCATTCTAATCAACACTGTTTAGACATACATGTTCTTAGAGCTTCCGTTCCCTCATCCGTAAGAAGAGATAATAATATCCAGCTCAAGCTGTCTCAAGGGTTAAGGAGGCAAAGCACATGGATGCCTGTAATCTGTGCTGAAGCAACGGGAAGAGCCATCCATGATCACAGAGTCAACATTATCTGTCCTCTCTACTGGGAGCCTGGGATAAATGGGGTCAGAAAGGAAGTAGGTGAGGTTAGGGTCCTGGAGCTGCTGTTGAATTCTTACCCCAGGGTCAGCACACTCACAGCATCTACGTCCACAGAGGACCCTTACCTGTCCTGTGTTTTGATGTTGTAAGCAGTGTGGTTATGGTGTATTTTTTTACGGATTGCTTCAAGGTCAGACACCACTAAGTATTTGTGAGTCGGGGACTCAGAGTTAAGAAACAGAAACTAGAAATTTAATCATCTGACTCACAGTCCACTGTGAGTCACTGCAGAATGTGTGGGGATTGTTCACTGACTTCCTTCCATTGGTCACCGTGGAAGTAGGCTCTCACTCCCTCCATGTTCGTGAACCTGAGACATACAAGGTCACATGGAGATCACACAGGGGTCAGTCTTCCTGGAAATGCTGACAACTGAGAAGTCTGCCTCCACACCCACTGGGACAGGTTCTGTGAGGGGGCAGAGGCCTGGGTAGTATTACTACTTTTAGTCCCCATGTGCAGGAAGAAGGACTTTCCCTCACGCTGCCTGGGGCGATGACTGGGACATTCCTTCATAGAACAGAACATTGCCAAGCCCTGGCAGTGCCACTGAAAACAACTCACCTGGGACATTGCTGACGTGCGGGTTCTGGGGCATTGCCCCTGGGTGGGGCTGGGCCTTGGTATTTCTGACAAATGCCTGGATGATGGAGGTTGACTGCTAGGTAGCTGCTTCGTTGTTCTTGGGGAAGAAGAGGCCAGAGAGTCACCTCTGTGAGACATCTATGTGCTATGTGGTGTACCATAGAGGAGGCTTGGGTGAGGCTCTGACCATTAGATTTAACGCTCTCCCTACCCTACCCCACCCATCCTGTCGAAAACCCCTTTGAAAAGCTCCGTTCACAAATATTACTGAGTCCTTTCCAAGCACCGGACACTCTGTGAATGAGCTCTCTACGCAGCTTGTTTCAGTGCTGGGGTTGGACCTCAGTCCTGTGTGTAAGAGGCACGCATTCCGCCCCTGAGCCACATCCCCATTCTGCCAGACTCTTTGAAGATTCACTTTGCCATTCCACATGCTACTCAGGCAGTTTAAACAGAACGTCTCTGCTCCCTCTGAAGAGCAAGGACTCCCACAGAGGGATGGTGAAGGACACAGAGTCAGGCAGTGCAGTTTGGGGACCTCTGATCCCAGCTATGTTGTGAGTGGTCACTCGGCCATTTTGTGCCTGTATTTTCCCAGCTTTGAGACAGGCTTCATAACTCCTCCTTCACACCTTGCTGGATATCTGCAAAGACGGATGAGGCGGTGCATGCCAAGGTCTGAGCTCACTGATGGTAAACATAGCTGTTACTCACAAATCAGTCTGTTCCTTCCCACAGGACCTTCGATGCTCCCTGATCCTCATTGCACACAGGTAGAACGTGATGTTCTAAGGACATAATCCAATGAGTTGATTTATCACAGTCTGTGCATCTGACTCTGTAATCCTTTGGAAACTTTAGTACTGTCCAAATAGCCACCACCTTAGAGAAGTGTCCCACAGGAACTCGAGTGTGCATGCATGCTCACTTCCAACTTGCTGTCCCCCTTGTATTGCACTGGCACAGGTTAAGATTCATTCTTCTTTGGGAACTTCATGCATGCATACAGTGAAAACTTCTTTTGAAAAAATGAATTAGCAGACGCAACATTGTCTCGATCCCCATGCCATGAAATTAATGTGTCAAAGAGGTAATAGTTCAACTCAAATGGAGAAGACAGATTGTCAAATGCTCACTAACTAGCACTGAAGATGTCATGTGTAGTTGTCACCAGAGTGTCACAATGGATGTGACTATTGTCACCACGCTATAGGTGGGGAAACTGAGAAGTAAGGAAGTCACTAAGAATTTCACCGTAAAGTAGCAGATCCTAGGATTCAAATCCAGATGTGTCTGGTTCTGAAAGCAGTGTTGTTTATTTAATCATCTTGAGATCTTACAACCTAGTCAGGTAAGAACACAAGGTCTGAGCCCCGTAGCTTCGGTTCAAAGTTCAGTCCTTTGCCTTCTGTTCTGATACCTGAACAGAAACTGTCCTCGGCTCAGAGGAGACAAGAATACTTCTGCCTCACCAGGCCTTGTGGTGCAGGCTAGCAATTCCAGATACTCATGAGGCTGAGGCAGGAGGATCACAAATTCAAGGTCTGCTCCAGCTACAGAGCAAGTTCATAGCCAGCAAAAGAACTTGGATGAGATCCGCCATCATAAAAATGGGGAGGGGGCTCTGTGTATAAGTCAGAGGTGAAGCACTTGGGTAGCCAGCGCAGTGGGATATTTTCATAATCCAATGAGTTGATTTATGTAATGCTCTTAGAACAGTACTGTGCAGAGTAAGTGCTATGTATGTTATGTGCATTATGTTTAAATATGAAAGCAATTGGTATCTGTTGTGAGGAGGACTCAAACAGCCTAGGAAAACATGAAGGGAATAGGAAAGTCCCTTTCGCTTTCTCAGACTATCAGGCGGAAGACTTCTCAGGCTATCTGAGTATCTAGATGTACTTTGCACACTCCCACACAAGTTAACACCCATAGAGAAAACTGATTTTTAGATATTAAGAAGGCATTAAGAAGAATAAGACAGTCTTGTTATATTCCTGAGGAGCACTTAAAAATGCTGGGTTCAAGTTAGCATCCTGCCTCTGCCTGCCCAGTAGATGGAACTACAACTATGTGCTGGATAGCCCTGGATAGCCCTGGATAGCTCTGGATAGCCCTTGGTCTGAGAGGGCAATGCCTTTCTGTCTTCTTTGCTGTTCACTCCATACTTCATGACTGACTCTCCTCACGGCACTCTTGTTGGCTGTTAATCATTTCGGACACCCTGCCAATGAAGCTGCTGTAAATCTCTTCAAATTTAAACCTTGGTATGCTCAGGTAAGTGAAGCCTTCAGCTTTGCTTTTGAGTACCCATACACAGGTCAGGGGTGTTGCTGTCAGTCTGGCATTTCTGTGTTAGGGGAGTTTCTGGCTGCATTTCCTCCAGCTACCCATATTCCTTCTGTCTCAGGACTAAGCAGCTTGTCACCCCCACCCACCCTGTTTCTCCATGGGGCAACTCAGGGCTTAAACTGAGCCCTTCCCATCAGATGGTCAAGTGGGGCACAGGGTTTACATTTGTTCCTCTGATTTTCCATAGTTATGTGGACATATACATATGTATTATATTCATATCTGAAACTCCATCTTCTCCTTCATTGTTAAGAGCATCACCAGTCTCTTGACCGTGGTCTCTGAGTCCTGCAGTGCAGGGATCGTCTGCCTGAGCCTGTTCCTTGCCTGCTGTGGATCTGCTCTGCTTCTAGACAGGAAGTCCTGGTAACTGTTTTCACCTTCCTACCTTCCAGACTAGAAACGCCTCCCAACGGAATACAAACAATGAATTTGCTTCTTAAGTAATGTTTCAAATAAAAATGCTTACTAGAAGAGAAAAGAATTAAAAGGGGAGGGCTATATAAAAGAAACAGTTTAAGGCATTTGGAATTCCATAATTACCCAGATACATTCTTATTTTCTTTCCCTTCTAAACGTTGAATTAGTTAAGAAGCAAATTAATAAAAAGCTAGTAAAAAAAACAAACAAAATAAAACAAAGACAGTAAATGATAACCTTGTGTGGGGGTGAGGCTCATAATCCCAGTGCTCATGAGGCCAAGGCAGGAAGATCATGTGTCGGGTTAGCCTGGGCTACTTAGCAAGATTATATCTTGAAACAAACAGCAATGAGAGAGAGGGAGAAAGAGAGGTAGAGGGACAGGGAAGGAGGGGAAGGAGGGAGAGGGGGAGAAGGGGAGGAGAGGGA
>NW_021621323.1:17953088-17966897 GCF_004785775.1 Grammomys surdaster | reverse complement strand
ACTGGTACACGACGCTCTTCCGAACTTTGTCGCGCACGAGTTCGCGAGGGAGGGAGGGAGGGAGGGAGGGAGGGAGAGAGAGAGACTTTGATGATGAGGACAAGTCCTGAAGCGACCCGGTCAAATTCGGACAAGCAGGTTTAAATGGACCTCAATAGAGAATGAGCCCGAGTTGCTAGGCACATTTCTTTTACCCTCTCACTATTCAGCAAGTACTCAGCGGGGCCCATTAAACCATAGCCCTCATGCCATGAATTCTCTAGCCAATGTGGCAACGAGTAAACAGCTGTTCTGCCAGCCTCTTGGAAGCAAACTGACTGCCCAGCTTACTAGACCAGATTGCCATGACACCAAATCCATGGCAGGAACCTAGAGGGGAATGTTCTGGAAAGTACTGCATGCCTTCCTGCCATGGTCTGCCTCAGAGTTGATATGCCTGTGTCACTGATTTATTGTACATTAACTTCAGGGACTTCTCCGACTCTTGCTCTTTCTGCAGCTGCACATGCTCAGGTTTTCTGGTTGTGCCTCACCGTCACAATTTCGCACTCCTCTTGTTCCTTTTGTTTCTTGATTGGAACTCTGCAAAGCTGAAACTTCAGGGATCCTTCCAGCTTAATGTGCAGTTTGCCCAGTGCCTGCTGCAGCTGCCAGTCAACACATGACGTCATGGGACAGGACTCAACAAATTCCTTTGTGGATCCACAAAGTTGTGGATCTGCTCCTGGCTGAGTATTCCCTAAGCAAGCTTCCTGCTCAGTTCTGGAGTCCTTAGAGCGCTGTCCTTTCATACGTTTACTGGACCAAGTAGGCTAAGGGCTTCCCTGTCTAAAACTGCAAGTAAAGGCTAGCACACAGCCGGAAGAAATATGAATCTTAAGACTGTTTATGGTACAACCAACATAGCATTCCATTTATATAGCCTGCAGGGAGCTTTAGGTTGGGAATAAGGATAAAAGGCCAAAGGACCTGGAGGTCTGGAGTTCATTTGTTCGTTTAGTAAGTACTGGGTAATAATTCTATGCCAGGCCCCCTTACTAAGAACAAAACAAAGGCCAATCCAAACAAGGCATGCATTCTACAGAGCAATAAATATTAAACAGCAATAACAAAAACAAATGTAAGATTAGCAACAGCAGCAAATACAAGTGGAGCGGGGGCTCTGTGCACGGGAAGAGCAAAGGAAGGCTTTCTGCAGAGCAGGACATCTGGGCTGAGACCTGCCATTTAATCTGTTTTCACATCAGCAACAAGGAGGCAATGACACCCCTTAGACCCACAGAAATGGAGGGAAATAGATCAGGGAATGAACTTTGAAAGACACCCAGCGTTCCTAAAACTAAGCACATGTCTCCATGGCCAGAGGCAGCTGTTCCCAGACGTCTGTGTCTGTCATTGAGCTGGGCATTACTCACGTGGACGGAAGACTTTGATCATTTTCCTTTCCCCTGCCAGGAGCTGGGGCTGGGCAGATGAGGGGTTAGCCTCATTTGGCCATGTACCTCCCATGCGAACTTCAGCAACTCATTCAACTGCTAAAACTAACCTTTCTGCAATTCCAAATGGATCAGGAACAGGACTAGATTGGGGCTCAAAGCTTCTGAAGTGCTGAGGACAGCATTTGGGTGTTGTCAGCCCTAAGCCCATCGTAGCTGGGACCATTACAGATCACTGATGCTTGTCAGTTTCTTGGTAAAAACTTTAACCCTTCACTCTTCTCTCCACTGCCACCAGCCACGTGAAAGCTCTTGTCATGTGACAGTAAGACTTGCCTCCCGATCAGCATCCACACCTTGGCTGGAGAGTCTAAGTGCTGCCAATGTGGGCTCCTAAAAGACCAGTGCTCTGCTTGCATCCCATCGGTAAAAGATTCTCATAGTAAACAATATTTACAGTTCATATCATGAAAGCTATACTTCCCAATATGGAAAGAGACCCTTGAAAACTGATAGGAAAAGAAAACTGAGACTCCACAGATGGAATTTTTTAATGGAAATATAACAATCTAGAGAGTTGTTGGTTTGGCAGCTAAAAGCACTTGTTCTTGCAGAGGACCTGGGTTCGAGTCCCAGCACCCTCATCATGGCTTGTATTAACTCCCGTTCCAGGGGATCTAACACCCTCTTCTGACCTCCTTGGGCACTAGACATGCACGTGGTACACAAATAAACACTCAATACAGGTAAAGTTAAATTGTAGAGGCGCTGTTATGAAAATGGCGGCCCGGCCCAGCTTGTTCTCGGGCAGCCACCATGTTCCTGCTGCTCCTCAGCTCTGACTGGGCTCCGGCTAGCTAGATGCACAGGCCCTGGCATCCACGAGATGCTAGTGTTGGGGATAGCTCTGCTAATCCCCCATGCTGCATCCACAAAGCTCAGCTGAACCCCAGACAATATCTGCCATCCTTGCAGTACCCAGTAGAAATGAGACTCTTAAAGCTTAAAGATTATCCAATGGATTTATATATTTAGAAATGCTCAATCAACAGGATGCCCACACAATTAGAGTTGTTACCCAATACCTAACCTTCTGATAGAAGTTGCTACCGGTGGTTCTCCATGGCTGATAGCCTCCTTCTTCTCTTCCCCTTCCTCTATTTCTCCCCTCCCCTTCCTCTATTTCTCCCCTCCCCTTCCTCTTTCTCTCCCAGCTCCACCTCCTCTTCTACTGCCTAATCACCGAGCTTCACTGTGAATACAATGTAGCAGAACAAGTATCCTGCTACATAAAATAACTTTTTTTAAAAAAAAGAAATATAAACTCAAACAGAAACACAAGATTAGAAAACATGAAAATATAAGCAGTCCCATTTCTTATAAGAGAAATGCAAATTAGAAATTACCTAAATTCATATTTTACTTGATAAGTTGATGAAAATCCCAGAGTTAAATAACATCGTCTGATCAGGCTGGGCGAAATCAGGCTGGTATTTTCTGTCATTTATAAATTGACCTAATTCCTATGGAAAACAAATTGTCATTATTTATCACAGTTTAAAAAGCATATAGTCTTTGAATTACTAATTTCTTTTTTTAACATTTATTTATTTTATCTATATGAGTACACTGTCACTGTCTTAAGACACACCAGAAGAGGGTATCTGATTTCATTACAGATGGTTGTGAGCCACCATGTAGGTGCTGGGAATTGAACTCAGGACCTCCAGAAGAGCAGTTAATGCTCTTAATCGCTGAGCCATTTCTCCATCCCGAATCAGTAATTCCTAATTGTGGAAGTTTGTTGTGTGGATAAACTTGCATATATTATTCATTGTAGTATTCTTTGTTCCAGGTAAGACTTGGAAACAAGATAAATGTCCAGGAAATCCGGTGCTTTCTTCTGATATATCAGAGCACCAGACATAACACGATGCCCATGTATACATGTAGGCAAAGGCTTCATATAAATAATATAAATAATTCTTTAAAATTTGAGAAAAATGCATCTGGGTGAGTTAAGGATGTGCTCACTTGGGAGATTTCTTGTCTAGCATGCACAAAACCCTGCATTCAATTCCCAGCCTTATGTAAACCAGGCATGGAAGTACACATCTGTAATCGCAGCACCGATTGGGAGGCAGGATACTCATATAGTAAATTCCAAGCCAGCCTGGACTACATGAGACCCTGTCTTTAGAAAAAAGAATCTGTAGTTGGGAGGTAGGAGGGACCAGTGAGAACTAAAGGGCTAAAGGGAGGAGGTGAATGTGATTATTATATTCACATATGAAAATGTCACAATAAAGCTCATTATTTTATATAATTAATATATGCTAATAAAATAAGTGAGAATGTGCCCTTATTCTCTTAACAATACAACTTAAGTTGTGCATACATAGTATTTGCATTATATTATGTATATAAGCTATAGAGAATTGGGAGCACATAGGTATATGTAAACACCATGCCATTTTCTATAAGGGACTTGAGCATCTATGGATTTGGTGTTTGTGGTTTTCTTAGAGTGTTTCCTCACTTGGGTAGTGAGGAAAAATTGTGTGTGTGTTTGTGTGCGTGTGTGTAAGAGACAGAGACAGAGAGACAGAAAGAGACTGAGAGACACAGAGACAGAGAGATAGGGAGAGACAGAGAAAGAGACACATAGTTTTAATTTGTGGCTTAGGTGAATACTACCTAACCAAAAATTAAATTACTCTTTCATCCCATTAAATTGCACTTTTATTAATTCCTATTACCGTGCGGTAATCCACACATATTCACATGAGTGGGAAGCATCTAATCGATAAAACGTTCTTATAGTTTGAAGGGAAAAGAAAACTTGACAAAGAAAGGTAAGAGGTCTCTGTAAAGTCTTAGGAAGTGGTACTCACATCTTTGAGGTCAGTCACTTGACATTTAGCCACACAGCTGCCTTTTGAGCCCACAGTCAGCTCTGTAACAGAAAACAGTAAGCAAAATAGAAGGTCTCTGCTCCAGTGGAGCCTGGAGCTCAGCAGAGCCGAGCAGGATTCCTGTCTGTCCCTGTCAGCTGATAGTGCACTGAGACTGCTGAAGTGAGAGACTTGGGAGAGTTTCCTGTCCTGACTCTGTTGTTACACTTGGCTGTTTACGAGCTTGTACCCACAGACAAGGCCAGAGCTTTTGAATATTGTGTGGCTTGGACTCAGAATCCACTGGAACAAACTTAATGTTCTGGAACCAGGTCACTTTTTAAAGGCGACTTCAAAGCAAAACTAAACCAGTGGCTCCTTCAACAGTGACATTGGGGAGGGGTTAAGCGGGCGTTATTGTGAAGGTGATATGTATAAAGTACATGTCAAGGCTCTGCTTTTGAAGTTTGACTGTAAAGGACCTTGCAGTTGCATTTAATCGGTTAACGTTCTGGGCTCCGCGGGTCAGGATGTTCCTTTTTCAGCCCAGATTCAGCACATTTTCTTCCCCTGCTTCTCTCTCTTCTCTTCCCAGAATGCCCATAAGGCAAATGTATTGGCTCATTGATGGTGCTACATAAATGGGTAGGCTTTCCTTTTTCTTTCTTTCTTTTTATCAAAAACCACGAAGTTCCTCAAATTTACCTTTTTTTTAGTACTTTTTTTTTTTACAGTTTGGCAGCGTCACTTTATTTTATTTTTTTTATTTTTAGATTTTTAAAATTTTTTATTGGATATTTTATTTACATTTCAGATGTAATCCCCTTTCCCCATCCCCCCCCCCCCAACCTCTTATCCCATCCCCCCTCCTCCTGCTTCTGTGAGGATACTTTGTTGTTAAAGCTGTCTGTGGATGTTTTCACTTTGGCCATTCTTTAGCTGAAGAATTATTTGACTCGTTTACAAGCTATATCCTGTTTGCTTTCCTTAGCCTAACCAGTGGCGGTCTGTGGTGGTTAGTTTTGTCAGTTTGAACATTCTAGAGCAGTGCATAGTTTTCACCCTTTAATGCAGTTCCTCAGGCTGTGGTGACCCCGGCCATAAAACTGATTTTATTGCTACTTCATAACTGTAATTTTGCTGTTGTTATGAATCATGATGTAAATATCTGATATTTACATTATCTATCTATCTATCTATCTATCTATCTATCTATCTATCTATCTATTTATCTATCTATCTACAGGATATCTACCCAAGGGGGTCATAACCCACAGGTCAAGAGCCACTGACCTAGAGTCACCTGGGAAGAGCAAACCTATTACCTCCATCAGATAGGCTCGTGGGCATGTGGGAGAGGTATTTTCTTGATTAATGATTGATGTGGGAGGATCTAGCCCACTGTGGGTGGTGCCACCCCGGGCAGGTGGGCCTGGATTGAATTAAGAAGCTGAGGAGAGGAAGCCAGTGAGCTCTGTTCCTTCACTGGCTCTACCCAATGATGGACTGTAATTTGTAAGCAAAATAAACACCCAAGTTGCTCTTGGTCACAGCATTCATCACAGCAACAGAGAAGCAAACCAGGACAGTAAATAAAACTACCTGGCCTGCCCCCAGCGGAGCCTTCTGTCTCATCCATCTGATCTAAAAGTGTTCCTTAGATAGTCTCTATACGTTTCCTTTGGGTGCATGACTTACTTATGTTTGTCTGTGCTTTGCGTTTTCATTCAGGTACTGATGTCAGTTCTTGATGTCAGTTATGTCAGTGAACGGGTTTCCTTTGGAGTTAGTTCCTCTTGTATTTAAGGAATCTTTACAGCGCGTTTTTCGGTGTTTGTTTGTTTGTTTGTTGTGTGGTTTTGCTTTTTGTTTTTGTGTGATACTTTCTTTAGTGTTACCGTTTTACCTTTCATATTTAGATCTGAAGTCTGCCAGGATTTGATTTGGGATGTGGTGTGGGGCAGGCATCAGGACTCCATGACCTAGTATCCTTTACTGGACTGTGTTCTGTCCCCGTCCCCCTGCCCCTCCGCCTCCTCCCCAGATGTACCACAGCAATCTTTGACATAAACCATGCCACTAGATAGTGCCAAGGAGACTTTATAACTAGGTTTTGATAACTGCTAGCATGTGTGAACTCACGAAGCCGTCTAGTACTGCGTGCACGTCCACCCACTCGGCTTTCCATGCGCACATGTGAGCGTGATTGATTTGCCTGTTCCTGGCTCGTTGGCTGAGGTTACCTCGGTCTTTGTCCCATCAAAGCCTTTTAAATTGAAAGCCAGCCAGGTGTCTGCAGAGCGGCGGATCTGCTGCGTAATTAAATAACGCCAGGAAAGGGGAGGAGCGGATTAGGCGAGGCTGTCCGGTTGAGTAAGGTTCAGTAAGGAAAAGGCTGAACTACACTTGAAGTCTAGCTTCTTGGGGGAGATAAGGGGCGGGGGGAGTCAAAACTCTCAAATCCCAGCCGCGAAGAGCCAGAGTAGGTCACCGAATGTAAATGTCGCGGGGGTTCGGCTCAGCCCAGCGAATCGGCTGGACGGGGTGGGGCCGCGAAGCCGCAAATCACCAGTTGAGGGCCAGAGAGCGCGCCGCCGGCTCAGAGCCGAGCCTGCCGCCGCCCGGCCAGGCAGCAGACGGAACGGGACAGCGGTGCGCACCGGCCAGCCGCACCGGCCTCTCGGCGGACGCCCGCGGACCATGAGCCGCCCGAGCTCCCGGAGCAGCTGCCGTGCGGTGCGGGCAGCCCGGCGCTGAACCGCAACCCCGGACCCCGAGCGCCGCGCGGGGAGGTGAGTGTGCCCCGTGCGTTCCTGCTCTGAATCCTGGGCTCTCTCGGTCGTACTGAGACGGGACCGAGAAGTTCTTTAGAGAAAAGTTAGGCATGGGGAAGAGCGCAGCCCGCGTGTGTTTGTACTGCTCCGAACCCCCGCAGACTAATCGTGGGAGTGGGGGTGGCCAAAGTGTGTGTGTGTGTGGGGGGGAAAATGAGACTTGTGCCCTCGGGGGTCCTCGGATTCCGGGACTCTCGGGAGTGGAGCGTGGTGATGTGCCTCCAGCATCCCCACCTACTCTTGGGCTCCAGGGCTGTATCTTCTCGGGCGCTGGCTTCTGAACCCCTCCGGACCCCCCTGCTAGTCCAGTCCCGTTTTGCCCGAGGCTGATCTAAGTTGGGGAGCCGAGATGGCCCAGACGCCTCTGCTGGAAGCCCGAGGCTTTCTCCACTAATCTCTTGGGAAGTTTGCAAAGAAAGTGAAGGAGCCTGCCCAGTAACTGTTGACAACATCTCCCTCCCCTCGCCTTCCCTTTGTTGAGAAAGAATGAATAGTTGGTTGTGTGCTTCCCCTGAGTCGGAGAGAGGAAGGCAAAAGGAGGGAGGGACGGGTCGCAGCCCATCTTCCTTTACTCGCTTAGTCTACGGCCACTCAAAAACTTTAATCAGGTGTAGACACTCTTTGGAGGGCAGGTGGCAAAGGCAGCGGGTGCCGTGGGGCGGCGCGTCACCGGACGAAGGTTAACGGTAGTTTAAGGCAAGGTGAAAAGAGGAGTAACCCGAGTCTAGTTTTTTGTTTTTCGGTCCCCTCCAACCCCCCACCCCCAGCAGTTAGGGATGGAAAGTAGAGCCCTGAGTTCGGAGAGTCTTTAAACCTTGACTCTTATCTCCCAAGGTTCCCCAGACCTCTCTATGGCAAGCACATTGGCCCAGGGAAGGTCAGTTTGGAAGCTGATTATCTAATTCTGTGTTCTCCCGGGTGGAGGCGAGATCCTGAAGGGAGCTCTGTAAGGCCGAGTGGGAAGGGCCTCTCAGTCACTGGGAAGCCCACTGGCTAAGCTGTTTGCCCACTCTTGAGTGTGCCAGGAAGCCTCCCCAGTATAAAGAAAACAGTTTACCATGCCATACAACGACTCACTCACAAGTGCTGTTAAAAAGCCTGACATTTCCAAGATGAGTAACCAAGATTTCAGTTCCTATTGATAAAGAAAGAACTGCTTTGTCAGATGGGTACTAATCTTAAGAACCTTGCCCCGTAAATCCTTCACTGTATTGCTTGAAATACAATCCATGGAAGAATTATTCATACTTCAATCGGTTGGCTAGACTTCATAAGGTTACTTCAAAAACAAAAGGATACCCTCCATTCCTAAAGCCAAACACAAGTTCTAAGTGGATAAGCCAATTTTATCAGTGGAATAGTTCCATCCGTCCTTGATGTCTGACTTTGCAAAGATGATGATAGAACTACAGATTTGAATTGCAAATTCTCTGTCATGGCCAAAATAAGGGCAGCTGAGGTAGTGGCATTTCCAGTTTGAAATATACAAGTTCTTAAGGTGCTTCCATCTGATTACCATGTGTGAGTATAACTTGAAAACATCCCATTTCAGAAAACAAGAGAAAAATCAAAGCAAGTAGGCTGGTCTATCTCTGCCTCAGCTTGCAAGGTCATCAAGTTTTGTAGTATTGTTTTGGCCATCTCTGCAGAACGAGTGAGTTGGACAGAGGTCATAAACTTTTCAAAGCTCGGCCGTTAACTAGGAAGGCAGGCGGCAAGGCTGCTGGAGTTTGTCATGAGGCTCACTCACTCACTCTGAGTTCCAGACTCTCAAACTTTCCTATCATGGACCATCTGACCTTTGTATGTATTTCAGGATCTGGCAGTAAAGGTGGATGGTCAAAGTCTTCACTGGCGTTTGTTTGAAAGCATGCCTATGGTTCACTTGGAGTCTATGCCCTTTTGTGTCTGTGTCCTCTGGGCTTGGTGTATTTACATCTGTTGTAGGTTGAAACATCTCCCTCCTCAGCCTCCCTAGCTACAGAGGTTTTTTTTGTGACCCCGCCCCCCTTCAGTGGGGAAGAAGTAAATAAGCCATGAAGACATGGCTCCTGCATGGCTGGTGGAGATACTCTTGCTTGCTCTGCATCAGGGACTTCATGCATGTGATCACATTTAATTTCCACAACAATCCTTGAAGACAGGATTGTTAACATCTTTCACGAATGACCCACTGACTGTCAGAGTGTGGTGTGACTTGTCCCAGACCTCATAGCTACTATGGCAGCGGCAGGGTAGAGGCTGGAAGCAGTAAATACTGGCTCCAGCATCCTGGTTCTAAGCCACACCATTTTTTCCCCCCAAAGATCAAATGGTACATAGAAGTGTGTAGGACAAGTGGCCTTGGCACAGAAACCTCTGCAAGTGAAGAATAAAGCACTGGGCAGTTGTTGTAGCCACTCACTCCCAGGGTTTAGCATTGGCTGCACTGGAATCCTTCCCCTGCCTGGAAGTGCCTTCAGAGCTTCCCTTGCCTGGTCCCTTATCTTTTTCCCACTCAGATCTCATGTCGTTGTAAGCTCTTCAGAAAGACCCTCATAGACCAGCGTATCATAGTTATCTCTTTCTCCAGCCAGCGTCTTCTAGCATTTCACTCTGTCTTGTTCTGTTTTGGTTTCTTTGGGGTACTTACAACTTGGATGTTGCCTGGTTTATTGTTGTGTTTACGTGGTTTTGTTGGACTCCCTATGCCTCAAATCAGGCTTCTTGAGAGCAGAGCCTTATGATAGCTCCATAAAGTGAGGGAACATTATTCCTCTCTGAACTGAGAAAATGAAATTGTACTACCAGTATTTACTCTTTTTCTAAAAAATAATCATTTTAAAAAAAATTTTATGTGTATAATGGTGTTTTGCCTGCATATATGTCTGTGTGAAGGTGTCAGATCCTCTGGAACTGGAGTTACAGACAGTCATGAGCTGCCATGTGGGTGCTGGGCATTGAATCCAAATCTTCAGGAAGAGCAACTAGTGCTCTTAGTTACTGAGCCATCCCTCCAGCCCCCCAAAATTTACTCTTACTGTAAACTTCCTCTACAAAATATTAGCCTGGTAAGGTCTAGATCACCTCATATTGTTTGTTTGTTTGTTTTTGTTTTGAAGACCTAGTACAGTGTCCGCCATATTCGTGGGCTTCCACCATTTGATTCTGTTCCGAAGGTAGACAATTTAAGTGAAAGATGCTCTCTACCCAAGAGAATCCCTGATGCTGTCTTCTTGATCCCAAGTCCAGACTGGGCAGCACCATAGAGTTTTAAATATGCGGATGCAGTGCCCTGTCCACAGAGATTCTGATTTTAGCATCAGGGCTGTGGTTGAGCCACACTGTAAATAATCCTTATAGGAAGGATTCTTAACGCGCAACCAGGCTAAGCCGTGGGGTTTGTGTTTTCAGACTCATTCTCTACTTTGGTCTTGACAGGCTTGAGGCAGCCATGGTGAGAGGTGGGGACAAAGTTCATGTTTTGTTGATGGTTCCTGGTAGTGAGGGAGATACTTTCACATCCGCTATCAAAGGTGGTGCTACTAAGTGTTCTGGCCTATGCCCATTGTATTGATGGCTCCTTCTGGAACTCTCTCTCACATAATGGACTCTAACTTCTGTCTACAATGAACTGTCTTCTGGTACCTCACACATACTTCCAGTTGGTGAGCTTATCTTCCTGCATGGATCCCTTCTGATACCTCTTGTGTATAGCATCATGCAGTCTTCCTATGGCCATGGCTGGCTGGCTGGCTGGCTGGTGGCTTGCTTCCTTCCTTCCTCCCCTCCCTTCCTCCCTCCTTCCCTCCCTCCCTCCCTCCCTCCCTCCCTCCTTCCTTCCTTCCTTCCTTCCTTCCTTCCTTCCTTCCTCCCTCTTTCCCTCCCTCCTCCCTCCCTCCCTCTTTCCTTCTTTCCTTCCTTTCTTCCTTCTTTCCAACTTGGGACCTTGACCCTCTGACTCTACACTCTGTCTTGTCCTTTCTCTTGGCTACTTCCTGAGGTCGAAGTTCTTCATGGTTTACTGCCACCTGTCCCAGTGATGCCCCTAGCTTTCTTTTTTAGAATTACCAGAGCCACCTACCAAGTTACAGACCAGATCCCTCTCGTACAGGTCTTCCCTGGTGCTCACCAGACAAGTCCAGACTCTTTGGCAGAGCTTTTAAAACTCCTTGTCCTTGTCCTAAGCTGTAGGTCTTTCAGGAAACAATTCTCAACTTCTCAAGCCACAAGCCATCGCCCGAAATGTGCTCAGAGTGTGGGGATGCTTCCACGCCTTGATGGCGCTGGTGTTCCAGTGTCCTCTTAGAGGGCTTTTCCTGATACATTCAATATTTATTTGTCTCCCATCTTTTCTCCAGTCTCTAGGAGTACTTCGGTCAAAATTAATTGTTGTTCCTTCCAACATGGGGGTTGTTGTTTATGAATTCTAGGTTGGAGCTCTCTGCATCTCATATCCAGTGGTACTTAAATGTTTGTCAAATTTAAAATAGGAAAAGAAGACTTTAATAGACTTTGTTGTCAGAGAAAGCGTTGAGATTCAGGTTATGCGAGAGGGCATGTTAGAGTTTTACAAGTGTAATCTCAAACTCAACTCCAGTTCAATCTTGGATGTGCAGAGAAGCCAAAGTCATTGGGGCTAAAGTCATTTTTGCTCCTCTTGGCTCTTGGAAATGGACTTGATCAACAGCGTGGCCTTTACACATGAAGATGTCTTGCATGGCACTAAGGGTGTATGCTGTGTCTCTCCCTACCAGTTTCTTTGAGATGGTGCAGGCCTGACAGTGAGGAAGGAGGGTGACGATAGCTTGAACAGAGACAGTTCACAGCTGTGTGGATGGGTGGTGGGTAAGAGTGGGGTTGGGGACTGCTAGTTGGTTTACGTCACTGGTGGTCAGGTAGAGGGCTAGGAAATTTTGATTTTTTTTTTTTTTAAATAACAATGATTAACATTGAGTAAGTGCTGACAGAGTGCCAGGAACTGGCCAGGATGGGAGGGCCCCTCCCAGGACTCACCACACTGTTTTTCTACATCCCATGTGAGCCAAGCTTTCTACGCGGTCTCACGTGCAGCAGACAAGCTTCTGAATTGTCAAGGCTGGCCAAGAGCAGAGGACAGGGTTAGAACTGTATTCTTGATTATATTCTACGCAGTTCCCAGCACTCTTTGTACACATCTCTCTGACGCATGTAGCAGTAGATTTGTGTGGCTTCGCATACAAAGTATGTTTCCCTTACAAACTCTTTACCCCACCTCTGTGAGCGTACAGAGTGGTGATTAAGGCAAGTCCACAATGCCCCTGTAGAGCCAGCTCTGCAGGGATGCTGTCCCTCCAAGCTCTTTCCCCCTGATCATTGCAATGGGAAGGCTGGTGAGTTGAGAAATGGACTCTGTGAGCTTGAGAACGGGCTGTGGACTTCAGCTGTTCCATGGTGATGTACAGACCCTAGCTGGATGTCTGTCGTAGGCAGTGTAGGGCATCTTCTGGGACTTTAGGTATCCAGGGAATTGTTACTTTTTTTTATTTTAAATTTTTTATTGGATATTTTATTTACATTTCAGATGTAATCCCCTTTCCCCATTTCCCCCCATACCCAGGAACCCCCATCCCACCCACCCTGCTTCTATGAGGATGTGCCCGCACCCACCCTCTCACTCCCACCCATGATTTCCCCCACACTAGGGCGCCCAGCCTTCACTGGACCAAGGACTTCCTCACCCACCTATGCCGACAAGGCCATTCTCTCCTACATATACAGCTGGAGCCATGGGTCCCTCCCTAAGTGCTCCCAGGCTGGTGGTTTAGACCCTGGGAGCTCTGGTTGGTTGGTGTTGTTGCTCTCCTCGTGGGGCCACAAACCTGGGCTCCTGTTTGGTGTGTATGTCTACCTTGATGGGTCTTATATAATTTGGCTTGGGTCAAACTATAGTTTAGTTTGGAGCTTAAGCATTGTTCAGGGCAGATGGCTGCCAGCCATCCCCGGGAACAGTTGTTGGAGCTGCTGCTGCTGCTGTGGCCTCCCTGGCCATTTTCCTCTTTTTCTGTGTCCCCGCCCCCACTTTCTTGTTCTTTCCCCCTAGCCTTTTTCTTCTTCCCTGACTTACATGTACCTGTGGGCATTGCTTACCCCTGCTGCTGGCTGGTGGGCTCCACTCTCCTCTTGGTCTACAGGGTGTCACCACCTGATGGCTTCCTAGTGCAACCAGGCTTGCTGATGCATAGAGGGTAGGGCCACTCCTGACCCCTGACCCTGCCTTGGTTAATTAGAGTACAGCGATGTATTTATAAGCCTCAAGCCTTTGCCAGAAAGGCTGGCCTATCATTGTGGGTAGCACAGTTTTGGTCTGGCACTGCAGAAATTCCAGCAGCTAAAGAATTCCAGTCATCTCTGACCGTTTCATCATTTTCTGGGTGGTGGATCAGTGGAGCAATCATCAGACAATTTACAGTATTTTTCCTGGTGTTTATTGCCTTCGATAACAGTCTTTTCCACTTAATTGGGTCCTCCCCGTCAGTAATGATAAAATGGCACCCACACCTCTAACAACCTGGGGTTGTGTTCACCTATTTGGATTTGCTGCCAATCCAACTGAATTTCTCTACATAATCCTGAAGAAGAGAGAGAGAGAGAGAGAGAGAGAGAGAGAGAGAGAGAGAGAGAGAG
>NW_021621323.1:17932617-17953078 GCF_004785775.1 Grammomys surdaster | reverse complement strand
GAGAGAGAGAGAGAGAGAGAGAGAGAGAGAGAGAGAGAGAGAGAGAGGAAGAGGAAGAGAGAGAGAGAGACTCTCCATTCATACAAGGTTCCACTAGTGATTCCTTTAGACAGAATTTACCTTTTGATGTCTCATGGCTATTTCCAGTTTCTTGTATCTGTCTTACCTTTGCCCTTCCCTCTCTAATTCCTCCTCAGAGTCAAGAATCATGGCTGCGGGAAAATTTGCAAGCCTTCCCAGAAACATGCCTGTGAATCACCAGTTCCCCTTGGCTTCGTCCATGGACCTCTTGAGCAGCAAGTCCCCTCTCGCTGAGCGCCGCACAGATGCCTATCAAGACGTGTCTATACACGGCACTCTTCCACGGAAGAAAAAAGGCCCTCCTCCCATACGGTCCTGTGACAATGCCAGTCACATGGGTACCCTCCCTCACTCTAAATCCCCACGACAGAGCTCACCTCTGACCCAGGACATCATCCAGGAAAACCCACTGCAGGACCGGAAAGGGGAAAGCTTCACCTTCAGGTAACTCCTGTCATTCACTGAGTGAAACATCATCTTTCTCAAGAGCTTTGTGTTCAATATATTTGAAGCTATGTGAGTTCCACCTCCCTTTCTTCTTTCTGTCCATCCTTCTGGTGTCAAGGACCCCGGGCTTACATGTGTGAGTCCAGTGCTTGGCCTCTGAACTGCATTCGTAGCCCAAGAGAATAGCGTGGCCTCTGTAAAGCCATCCCAGCATCTGTCACCAGCTGACCCAGCCAGTCCTACTTTGCCTTTATTTCTCTTTAAGGGATTTTTGTGTTTCCTCTTTAAGGGCTGCTACCTGTTTACCTGTGTTCTCCTCAAATTCTTTGAGAGTGTTATTTATGTCCTTCTTAAAGTCCTCTGTCATCATCATTAGAAGTGATTTTAGATTTGAGTCTTGCTTCCCTGGTGATATGGGGAGTTCAGGACTTTCTAATGAGGGAGAACTAGGTTCTAATGATGCCAAGTGCCTTGGGTTGCTGATGCTTATGTTCTTGAGCTTGCCTTTTGCCATCTGGATCTCCTTAGTGCTACCTGCCCTGTCTCTTACTGGAGCCAGTCTTTCCTATTATCTTGATTGTTTCAGAACTGTGTGAGGTGGGTGTAACTACTTGGGTTAGAGCTGGGGCCCAAGATCTGCTCAGTGCTTGGGCCCAGACCAGAAGGAACCAGTGCTCAGGGCCAGGAGAAAATTCCTGGGTCCCAGTGGGGTCCCAGTTACTCCCTGTTTGGGGCGGGTGTTGCTGTCTCCTTACCTAAGATGCTGCCCAGGTTAGAGGCCTCCTGGGAGGCCTGCTTCCTCTGGGTTTTGTGAGATTGGATGTAGAGCTGCTGCCCGGGATCTGCTCAGTGCTTGGGCTCACACCAGAAGGCTCAATACTGCACTCTTAATATTCCTATAATTCTTTGACTGCGGGAGACACATGAACATCCTCTTCCATTTTCCTGCCTTTATTTCTCCCTCTCTTCCCTCCTTTAGTATTAGTAAAGCGAGCCGCAAGTCTCATTTTCTAATAAACTTATTTTATCTAAACATATTTTCACATGTGTCTTTTAAGGATAAGGATTCTGATTTAAACTGTATGTAACCACAGCAGAAGTATGCTTTAAAAAAAAATAATTTCTTATCTAATATCTGAGATTTTAAAATCTAACTTGCTGCAATAGTACTCTTCAAAGAAAACACGTTAAAAAAATCATAGTATTGAATTCTGAACGATGTCCATTTAATTCTGTAGTAATGCCAAGGCATATATAAGTTAGGATCCATATTTCCTTTAGTTGTCAATATGCCAAAATGAAATGTTTGTGTGGCTGCATTACCAAATCAGCTTCTTGACACTGCTGGGGGAGGATTGCATTCTCCCTGCTGAGGGCCAGGGCTCTGGGTAAGTAGGCCTCACAGCTGTAAATGCTGCTGGGTTCAACATGGCTGGGCTGTGACTGGCTTCTGCTTCTTAGAGCAAGTTTGGGAACTGTGCTCCTTTTCCTGTGGATCGGCAGCATGGGATGGTATCGGGTAAAGAACAGGGCGGTTTCTCTTCCCTTAGCGTATAGCAAAGAAAACTACTCTGATCCTGGGTCACTCTTTGGTTCTATCTATATATTGAACCTATGTTTATTAAAATATATTGATTTTATAGGCCCCAGGGTTTCAGTAGGAAAATTCTCCCCAGTCCTCTTGAGTACTTAAAGGGTTGGTCCAGCGTCGAAGATACTCTAGCAGAGAAAGTATTACAGCGGTCTGCTTTCGTCATTTTTGCATCTGAAGCAACTCCTTTTCTGAACTGCATTTCAGTGAGCGATCAGATACAAGTGATTAAGTAAGACAACTGAATACCGAACACTGTAGAAGAACTAGGTAGATGTGCTGGCTCCTATGGGCATGGGCAGTTATTGCTTTGTATTGTGAAGAGGTGACCATTTTGGATCTAAGATGATTATTTAATGAATGTAGGCTCTCCGAAGTCGAAGAGCTGGAGCTGAGAGCAAGTTTGGTATGTTTACACACCCCAAAGAAAGCTAGTGTGACCTATAACTGGGGTGGGTTGAGAAGTAAGCAGCAGGTTAATTGGGGGCAGGGGAGTTTGGCAGACAAGAGTGAAGCATCAATTTTAGTTTCGCAGTAATTAACTAAGAGGGAAACAGGTGAAGCCCAGATATCCCCATGGACAGTACTTAGAGAATCCTGAAGTATTTCTGATGTCAGATCTCAGATGCTTATCCTGGGGACTGGAAAGCTGTGGACCACCTCTGGGGAATCCAGATGTGTAGCTTCCTAGCATAAAGAGCCTTCAGGAAGCCTGCTGCTGAAAGGAACAGATACAGAGTTGAGGGAGGGGGATGCTTTTTGTTACTATGGCATCATTGGCATCCAGTAGGCAAGGGTGAAGAAGATGACTGCCAGAAGCAAGCACCGATCAGTGTCAGGCTGCAAGATACAGATAAACTGGCTGTTACAATTGGCTTACTGGGTAGCACATTTTCTTAACTAATCTCTTGAGCTAGGTATCTACTGGGTACCAGACACAGACAGTTCAGAGCCACACCTTAAAGCTGTGAGGTCCTCACCAAATGCCAGCTCACACAGGGGAGGAGCACACAGGGGAGGACTGAGAGCGGGGCTGCTGGGCTGGAGGGAGCAATGGAATCTCCTCCTATCTCCAGGAAATTCTTCATAAACACCCACAGTCCAAACTGCTAACTGCAGGGAGTTCAAAGCCCTTTTATTGGAAAGTTGACTTGGATAGAGGTCAGAGCTCTGGAAGAGATCCTATCAGAGGATGGGTTCGAGGCCTCAGTGTGAAGTCCTGGCTGCAGAAGAATGAACAAGTCCTGCTGACCTAGGCCTTGTTTACTGTTCACGGCCTTACTAATCTAAATAATTCATGAATGGTCAATGTGAACCATTGAGTGGCATGAAGAAACCTCACTATATTCTGGTCTGTCCCACTTAGGACAAGAATCATGTCCTGGTGTAGTGTACCCAAACTATATATGCTACCACCCCCCCCCCCGCCCCAGGATTAGTCTCTTAGAAGCCATTTTGACTGTTACGTATGGCAATGTTTGTGTTCAGGTAGCCATCGCTTGACTTCATAATGGCATCAGAACATAAGAGTAGGGATGTTGGCAATTCTGATAATACCAAAGAGCAGCTCTGAAGAGCTTCTTAAAAGTGAGGATTGGACTGTTTTGATAAAAAAATGTTGTATGTTGAAGTTGCCAAGATAATGCCGTACATTATTATTATGCTTGTTATAATTTGATATTGCTGTTACTCTCTTACTATGCCTGATTTACAAATATACTTTACCAAAGCTAGACAGGACAAAACAGCATATGCAGCATCCAGTACTATCTGTAACTTCAAGCACTGTTGAGAGATAAAGGGACAACTGTGTTCTGAATCGTTGCAGATTTGCCATTTTTCCAGTGAACATGCTTAGCTCATTAGTCATTGAACCGTGACTGTTATTGTAATTGAAAATGAACAGCTGTCCCATGAGAGGCCTTGAACAAAGTACACAGAGTCTCACTTGAGATTCAAAAGTTTATAGTTCTTAAGCTGACATATCCACATACCTCATTTTCTCCCTTTTATGAATAAGGGTGTTATTTACAGCTCTTACATTTTATAGCTTTAAAATATCTTAAAGGACTTGGTGGTATAGCACGTGGATCTCTGAGTTTGAGGCCAACCTGGTCTACAGAGTGAGTTCCAAGACAGCCAGGGCTATACAGAGAAACCCTGTCTTAAAACCAAAACCAAAACCAAAGAATATCTTAAAGCATTTATCCATATTTTTATTGGAACATCAAAACCCTGAATGAGGCATGGCAAATGTCTTCCTCCTCTTTCTCTCTTTCTCTTCTTCCTCCCCTCCTCCTCAACCTCACCACCACCACCACCACCACCACCACCACCATCATCAGTTGGGGTAATGGCTTGACATCTATTGAAGCACCTAAGCATATATCCTAGTGGATAGCTGAGTTTGGAGAGACAGGATGGTGCTTGCTGGCCATTCTCTAGACACTGTGCTCCACAGCCTCCATGGCACTGGTGCAGCTGTTGGCACCCCTGAACTGTCTGCTTGAATGAAAGAAGGGGGAGTCTCCTGTCTAACACTCTAACACCTCAGACATCAGCATCAACATCAGTTGCCAAGAGTCAGAAGGCCAGCCTGGAAAAGGAAGTTGCCCTTCTCTTTCGTAGACCATATCTCTTAGCTTTCTTGCTGTCTTGGCTGCCCTTGGATGTACTTGTGGTTTTGAAAAGTGGCCAAAGCCAGAAGCCAGAGAGTCCCTAAGCCTGCTGCTTGATGTCACAGGGAGCCTTTGTTCCACAAAGCCAGGCTTCTCTAAGAGGCCTGCAGACAGGATTTCCTTTGACATTAGCGTCATTAGGTTGCTGTCCCTTTGATTCATTTGTCTTCATGGATGGATTTGTGTTTGGATCTAGAACTCTCCTTGTGCTGAGAGCAGCCTTCCCGTGGGGATGTCTGTGTTGCTAGGATAGCTTAGAGATCAGGGCACGGGCCCTTTTCCTGCCTGTGGGTATGTGGAGGCCGGCATTCCTGGGAACAGCTGTGGGGGACTAATTCCTTCCCCATCTTGTGCTGTGGACACATGTGGCGGGACAATGTGGGGTTTCATGAGTTTGCATTAAGGCTTGTGACTGACTCGGCACAAGTGTTGTCACTGACAGTGGCGGCAAAATCTGCACCATTATTCCTGGTGAAAACCAGCTTGTTCTCCCAGGCACTGGTTAGCCCACTGCCACCTCTTTAGAGAGGTGGAGGTCGGGAGATCAAGCCCAGGATTCATGCAGATTTTCCTCTGAAAATCATTTCAAACACCTGACTTGGGCTGTCAGTGCCCTCGTCTGAAATATTCTCCAACTATGGCTTTCTCCTCGACAAAGCAAGATACTGTCCCAGACATGCCAGTAAACCAGCCTTTCCTTTCAAAGATAACCAAAGTTTCGAAGATAATCTTCAGTGCAAGGGGCCACATGCAGGTGCCATAGCTTATGCATGCCACACCTGCACGTTGCTTGATTTCCATATACAGAGGAAAAAGTTGGCTTTTGAGTTTTAAAAAATATATTTAGTAGATTAATAGATGCTATTTTTTTTTTTTTTACAAAAAAAAAGTCCTTTCATTCGATGACTAGGGTAACAGTGCTAAGGGTAAGAATGTCTCTAGAGAAGAATAGCCAGTGGGTGGAGTTTTACTAACATCTGGAGGTGCCTCCTTGACATGGGTCAATGCAGCTGTTGTGGGTGGGCTACTGATATCCCAGAAATGATACATGGCCTGGCTCTGGTGGTCTCTGGTGTGCTGAGACTTGGAGCAGCTGGGTCAGAGGTGAGCCTGGTCCCCTATCTCATAGGCTTCTATCTTGAAGGAGACCAGAGAATGAGCTGCTGGAGGTCTACCAACCTGACAGTCATCCTAAATTCTGTCCTGACAAGAAACTGAGGGGCTGGCATCTGTGCATTCCCAGCTGTTCTGGGAGAAAGGACAGGATTTCTTTTCTTTTTTAACTGATTGTAAACCACAACCAAGAAAATATCCAGAGAGTGACACAATACAGTCCTTGTCTAGTGGGGTTTCTTAGATCTCACCCCCTCCCCCAAGGCAGACCTGCTCTAACTTGGGCTTTCTCCAGCCTCACCCATGCTACTTGGGAAGGACCAGGCTTTGACCTTAGTCGTTTATCTCCCACAGTGTCTGCTAAGGCGCGTTGTAAATAGATCCACAGCTACGCTCGTGAATCTGCCAGCTATCCCAGCCTGGCCAGGATATGCACACCAGAGAATTCCCAGTTGCTCTTGTTCACTGGGGAGAAAAATTGTCTTCCAGGGACCTGGATTGGGTAGACTGCACACCCTGGGGTCACAGCCATTCTGCAGGTTGTAACAGTCATCACCAAGTCTAGCCTATAGAACTGGTAACAGAATATCAAGCTCTCTCTCTTTAGGGTCCCAAAGACAAGACCTTGTTGAAAGGTCCCACTTATATTCGAAAACTGTGGAGGACTGGGAAGCCTTCTAGCCTGTGAGATCTATAGTTCCAGATTCCCCTGCAAATAGATATCAGATCAGAGTGACTCTTGTAGTCAGAATAACCCCAAACAGAGATGAGCTAGAGGCCTCCGTTCAGATCCCCACTTCTGCCACGTATTAGCCATGTGACTGGAGAAAATTTTAAATTATGAAATCGGTTTGAAAACAATCCACCCTGGGGCATGTTGTGATGGTTAATTGGTCCCAAAAATATGTCCCTAAACATCAGCAGTCTAGCTTTCACAGGGAAGCCTGGGCCCCGCGCGGGGCACCTGTTCTGAGTGGGTCACAGATGCTCTTGCCTCTCACCTAGTCACTAGTAGTCAGTTCCTTGGCTGCTCAGCTCTCCTGGCACACCGGACCCTCAGGATCAGTGGGAAGTTCATGTTACCCTGACTATCAAAGCTACCAGAGACCTTGACATAGATTCCAGCAGCCAGACCTGGTAGCCTTGTGATATGGGGAACACGATTTTACTCTTCTGAATTATCACATTCTTATTAGGTAGCTCAAACCACCTTAGAGGAGGAGGGGCTCAGGCTGGTTAATTTCCTTCCTTCCTCCTGGAAGGCAGAGGAGGGGGAGGCTCCTAATCCTTTGGTGTAACCGGAGATCACTAGATCACGTCCCTTGCCTGCAGTTATAGTGGGAGAAAGTTTCCCACGTACTGATGGTGTCTGCCAGGATTCCATTATCTAGGTCTGCCTTACAGCAACGTGCCTCAGCCAATACTCCCTGTTTGAGGGTATACCCGCCATACAGGGTGATAGAATACAAGCATACCATTGCATTCATACCTAAACAGGGACTGCCTGTCCCCAGTGGACTGAAGCGGCCCCTGCCTGATGGTTCTTGTACTTAATGTTAGTCTCCTGTTCATTGGTCTGTGCATGTTTATTAAGCTGGTTGTATTAGAGGTATTGGGTTGAGGACCAGTGCTCAGTGGAGAATGAAATAGATGTGGTCCTGTCTTTAGGGAGCACCTAGTCTAGGGGTCCTGGGACAAATGCATTGATATAAGGGAAGTACAAAAGGAGGTCGGTTCAGGTGTATATCATCAGAGGACCCTGGCTTAGATGGATGGTGACAGCTTCTCTAGGGAGGGAACACTTGGAGGTTAAGAACTTAAAGAAAACATAAAATACTTCCCTCGTAGTTTTTATGTTACCATGTATTGAAAGGTAACATCTTTGAAATGGGCTAAATAAAAATATTACTAAAATTAATTCTACCTGTTGATTTTTTTTTTTTTACCTTAACTATTAGGAAACTTTCAATTATCTATGCGATTCACGGGGTGTTTTCACTGGACAGCACTGATCTAGACCTTGGCTAAAGAGTTTAGATTTCCTCTGTTTGCAGAGGGGAACTTTTGAAAGGCACAACAGGACCAGAGTGGGGTTGTAGAAGCCACGTGCCCACTCCACCTCCACCCCCCCCCCCTTCACCAAGGCACTTCTGCGGAGGAGGCCTGACTCAGGGGAAGAGGGTTGGGAGGGGACAGGAGGTGGTTCTGCTCTTGAATAACAAAGGAGACAAAGAGGGTGGATTCAAGACACATTTTAAAGTCTGGAGAGCTAGTGTACATCTGTAATCCCAGCCCTTGGGAGGCTGAGGCAGGAGGATCCTAACTTTAAAGCCAGTCTGGGTTAGATAGTAACATTTTTATCTAAAATGAACAAACAAAAATACATTCTTGTGTGTGGAATCTGGCAGGTGTACTGAGGGCTGAATGAGGTGGGGGTTGGGGTGGGGGAAGAATAGACGGTATGGCTTTGGCTGTGGAGGGTGGGGGTGGGGGTGGGGGATGGGCTCATTACTCTGACAGGAGTGGAAGGCAATGGCTGATCTCTGAGAATGGAAACTTCTGTCTGGAGTGTGCCATATCAGAGACACTGAGACAGTGAACTTTGTCGTTAGACAGGCAGTTGGCATTATGAATCTGGAGCGGTGGAGGAAGGTGTAGTCTAAAAATGTCCACACTGAATTGAAATTAAAGCCACAAGAGTAGATACTGTCACCAAGGAAAAGACCTCATAGAGAGGGAAGGTCCTGGGATCCAATCCTGGGGAATCGTAGCATGGTGCATCCTGCGATCGGCAAAGGAAACTGAGTTTGTGGACAGACAAATGCATTAGGATCTGGAGAGGACATTTCAAAGGAAGACACACCTCCTCTTTTTAAGAAAAAAATTGATAGGAAAGAATTTTTTTTCTATTATGTAGCTCTGGCTGTCTTGGAACTTGGTGTATAGCTCAGGCTGGCCTCAAACTCACAGAGATCTGCCTGTCCCTGCCTCTGCTGGGGTCAGAGGTGTGAATTATGCCTGGCTCAAAGATTCAATCTTAATAAACTTTTGATAAAATAAGTTACATTATTTGAATCGATTTTTTTCAATAAACAATTTTTATTTGGTTAAAGCAGACATACTTCCAGGGGTCCCCGCACTTGTGGACCTGTGTCTATCTCAGAGTACTCGGTGGCCCTAACTATTCAAGCTGATCACCTAGGTGATGTCCATGCTGCAACCAAGAGCAGTCCTGAATATGACCCCATATAAAATCGTAAACTTACTTAGAGACACGATGACTGTTTTGATAACTAGATTGTTTGGTAACTGAGTGTGCAGTTTTGTAGATGACGGAATCGTGATGTACTGTCGAAAGTCTAGCCGCGCCTGTGTCGGTGGTCAGGCTTTGTCAGGAAGAGTGACAGCTGCTCTTCCAAGGACTCAAAGGGCAGTCCCCTTGAGAATGGTCGTCTAAGGAGGCAGGTCTGTATCTGCATAGATGGAACTCTTTTTCTCAGAGGCCTTGACATTAAATAAATTTGATAACACTTTTATTCTGCCTTTGGATTAAAGAGGAAACTTCGTAAATATTCTCTTTTAGAAGGGTATGGGGAAGACAGAAGGATGGAGGCAGGGCGAATGGGACACGAGGGAGGACAGATAGATACCAACCAGACGAAGCCTCTGCTTTCATCAAAGGTGCTGTGTTTGAGCTTTGATAGCCTGACCAGTCCCCAATGCCAGGCCTTGTGTGTCTGCCAAGAGACATACTGGCCTTGATATGGGTTTTTTTTTTTCTTCTCTTTTTTGTTTTGTTTTTGTTCTTACTCTATTCAGTCTGGGGACCTCCAGTTTAAGATTTCAGCAGTGACCTTTAGCTCAATGCTGTCATTGGGGTTCTGCTGGGCACAAGCTAACCCCAGCTTGGTGGTTTATCAACCAGTACCTGCTTAGTATCAGTCTCGGATTCCGGTGTCAGTTCACTGTAGCGGAGTGCACAGGAAACACAGATGGCTGTTGGAGCTTGTGTTTTCTTACTCAGGCGTTGCTACATTTTCTGATGAGCCAACTTAAGTAGAAATCGGCTCTTTGAGAGAATGAAGCAGTTTTAGAAATATCTAGTCCTCCCATCCTTCCAAGGAGGGATGTGTGCCCACACCCCCAGCCTCTCTGGACTATAAAAAGAAAGATTCTCAAGGTTGAAAGTGATGGTAGGCATGGTCCCAGGGATTGAGGCCCAACACAGGAGACTGTTGAGTGAAACTAAAATAAAAGCCCTCTGGCCCAGAGAGGGAGGAGAGGCACGTGATCTTCCAGGTGTCTCTTTCCTCTAAGAGTCTGTATAGAAGGTCACTTCCAGCCAGCATATACTGGTTTAAAGGATTTGCCCCCCTGTAAACATACACACACACACATACACACACACACAGAGTGGGGGTGGGGGGAATTAGATAACTAGACTCCCTTCATGTTTTCACTCATAGCTCATTGACCCACCAAGTGCCCGGTTTTGGAATGAAAGTGTATGGGTATATTGAAAAGGCATGTATGCGAATGCCAGCCATTGGTGCTGTCATTATGGGGACAGCTTCAGGCTCTGTGACAGTACGTGATGCTATGTACACAGCCCCATTTCCATCAATTAAAAAAAAAGTCATTTAGACAATAACATTGGCATAGCAGTCACCTGGGTGCCTGACAAATTTTGGAGGCATAAGAAGGATGTCCGATGACAGATATGAGGCACAAAAAAGCATGTTCGTACTCTGAAACAACACACCACATTTAATTAGCAAAACTGTGTAAAGAAAGGCAACGGCTTATACTGGAAGTCCAAAAACATTAATTAATTACAAAATAAAAATATGGGGTTCAGATTAACTGCTTGCCCTGCACAATATCCTAGGAGTTGGGTCACTGTGGCCTCAGAATGAGTCACTGGCATGTCACGGCTGTCAAAGAACATTACTGTGATTTTAGGGGCAAATTGAAGCTCAGTATTCAGACCAAGGGAGGTCGTCACGCAGGGCTGCCCAGATCACAGATGGTGGATGGTTTTAACTCTGACCTCAGAAATGCAAGATGATTCCTTCACCCTAGAGCTTCAGGCCTTTCTGCTTCGGAGACCCGTTGATTTAATCTTTAAGGAATAGACCTTACGTTCTCTGGTATTGGTGACAAGGTAATTCTGGTGTCATGTGTTACCACGATAAGAATATTAAAACGTCTTCACTTGAGTCCCATCAACAGCTGATGTTGCACACAGCTGCACCGTGAGTAAACACAGTGCAGGACACACACACACACACACACACACACACACTCCTACAAACCAATATTTATTGAGCAGTCCCGCCCTAGAGATGCAAAGATGGGGAGAGCACAGAGCCTGTGCTCTGTGTTTTCATAGTCTAGTAAGAGAGACAGGGCATACAGTGTACATTAAATTATTCTTAAAGCTTCACAACTTGGGGCTGGAGGGATGGCTCAATAGTTAGCAACTTTCCCTGATCTTCTAGAGGACACAGGTTTGATTCCCAGCACCCACATGGTGTCATACAACCATTTGTAACTCCTGTTCCAGGGGATCTGATGCCCACTTATGACCTCTGTGGGCACCAAGCTTGCACATGGTGTGCATACATACATGAATCGAACACTTAAATACATGAAATAAATACATTTAAAAGATTAAAAGCTTCATACTTCATAAGACAAGTGAACTGAGATGTTACCGATTCTTTGAGTTGTAGTTGTGACAGAGCATAGGAAAAGATAGTCACAAAAGTGGGGACACATACTCTGTTATGCTTGCAGACAGGAGCCTAGCATAACTGTCGTCACCCACCAACTGATGGAAACAGATGCAGAGACCCACAGCCAAACATTAGGTGGAGCTTGGGGAATCCTGCAGAAGAGGGGGAGGAAGGATTGTAGGAGCCAGAGGGGTCAAGGACACCACAAGAAAACCCACAGAATCAACTAACCTGGGCCCATAGGAGCCCAGAGACTGAACCATCAACCAGGGAGCATGCATGGAGCTGACCTAAACTCTCTACATAAATGTAGCTGTTGTGTAACTTGGTCCTCATGTGAGACTCTTAATTGGGGAAGCAGGATTATCTCTGACTCTATTGCCTGCCTTTGGGACCCTTTTCCCACCTCTGGGCTTCCTCTTCTAGCCTCAGTAGGAGAGGATGCACCTAGTCCTGCTGCAACTTGATAAGCCAAGGCTGCTTGATAGCCATGGGAGGCCTCCCCTTTTCTAAAGAGAAAGGGAAGAGGATTGGACGGGATAGGGGAGAACTGGGAGGAGAGGAGGGAGAGGAAACTGTGGTCAGGATGTAAAGTAAATAAATTAATTTAAAACAAGAAGATAGAGAAATAGGCTCAGGAATTTGTATTTATCGGAGTTGTAAAGAGATAAGACCAGCAGTAACTCAGGATCTCAGAGAGCATCTAACGACATAGAAAAGAAGACAATGGATTTTTCTATACATTAATCTCATCTAATTGAATTTTTATAATGGAATATGCTATATGGTTACATGCAATGTATAATTCTGTTATAGTGGAAGCAAGATTAGCAGGTTTATAGTCTGTTGCTGTCTCTTCCTTTCGCTCACCCTCTTCTTCCCAGGCAAGATTCTGAGAGGTCAGTGGAGCATCATGATGGAGAACAAGAGATTCTAATTTCTAAGGTGCAGAGGCCAGCAGGTAGCCAGTGGAAAGTAGGCTTTGTCCTAGTTGTTGGGTCTTTTCCCTGATTTTTGTGACACACCCTGGTGCAGGAGTTAGTTCAGAAAATACCAGATGGATCCCAGGTCTGAAGGATGGCTCCTTTTGGGGCCCTTGAGTTTAGGGGTAAATAGACTCAGCCTACTGGCTATACTTAAGTTTCCTTGTATTACAGTCTAACCCAGTGTTCTAGGAATGAGTTAATTTTTGTGATCAATAAACCACCCACAAAGCAAGGACTCTCTCTTGGGTTTATAAACCTTCTGCTTCCTGCCCTCAGGAAGTTTTAATTCTAAGGTTTCATGTAGTATTTTAATATGTAGATCCTTGCCCTACTTCCAAGATCTTTGTAGAGTTCCCTTGTATTCTGTGCAAACGGTAATGTAGCACTTTCTCATAATTGTCATAAAATATTTGACCAATACCTTAAAGGGGAAAAGGCTATTATTGTCTCATGGCTTCAGACAGGGTCAGTCCACCAGGGTGGGGGACGCATGACCCAGCACTCAGAACAGTGAGAGCCTGTGGCTCTTGTATTTTCACACCATGATGGATCAGGAGCCAAGGAGGTATGACCTTCAAAGGCTGCCTCTAGATACTGCGTCTGCCAGCCAGGTCCCATCACTTAAAAGTTCCACAACCTCCCAGGATGCAAACCATGAGCCCATGACGGGACATTTCCCATTCATATCCTAACATCTTTTATGAATTGTGACCGCCTGAGTCGCCCTTTGCCAGGGCTTGTACCTTTACTTCTTTTGCTTATTTAGCCACACCCTCTAAGACCTGCAAGACAGTGGCAGATGAAGCAGTAGCTGGCAGTGTCTTTTCCCTGTTTCTGATTGGTTGATGGGATGATTGACAGATTAATGCTTCCCATACTTTATGAGTAAGACTTGTGCTTTCTCATAGAAACTTTCCATCAGATATTTGTAGTTTAAACATTTTGCCTCATGCAAAGATGATTTTTAAAAGTATATTCCCAATCAGTTGGATGCCCCAAATTATTCAATATATGAATGTGGTAAGTTGTATCATTAGACCCTATCTTATTAAATTGACAGTACCCCTGAAGCAAATCTAACTTGATTTTATTTTTCATTCACTTGTGGATTTGGTCCATCAATATTTTGCTTAGATTTTTTTTTCCTGTACAATGTGTGAAATTTAACATATTTTCCCTTTTACTTGACTTTGCTTTTGCTATAAAAGTCATAGCATCTTCTTTGTCAAGTCCCTTGGGGAGTTTTTATAATTTTCAAAGAAGAAATCATTCAGTTTGGCAGAACTGGCTACGTAGTAAAAGCTGTCTAGTCCAGAGAAATCTTGCTGGGAGGTATTGAACCACTAATTCTGGGTTTCAGCCGGTTGTGGGAGTGGGGTGTTCCCTTTCTTCTCGGGTCTGATTTAGCACTGGGGTTTGCCCCCTACACATTTGTTTGGTGTTCCTGAGCTGCTACACCATGTTTATATTATACCCCATTTCACTCCTGCAGTGTCTCCCACCGCCCTCACTCCCACTCTCTCCGCCAGGGGTCTGCTCCAGCGTCTCTGTGAGGAGCCAGGCTTGTTTGCTCTCCCTTCATTGGATCATTGTTTACTGTTTAGTTTCTGCTCAATCTTTTTCTCCTTTGTTCTATTTCGTATTTATCCCGTTGCGTTGACTTAAACCAAACCCCTAATTAATTCTCAGTCTATCTTTCCAAAAACAGGCACTTAAGGGCACGTACTTCCTTCCAAATGCCACGGTAACTGGGTCCTTGTACTGTAGCCTTTATTTTGAAACATGCCTTGTAATTGCGAGTTCAACTTTGTTACAGTGTCTATGTTTTATAGTATGATGTGTTTATACCTGCCTCTTATTCTAGAATTTTCTATTATTCATGACCTGAAAATTATGGATTTTTGTTATTGCTTTATTTTGGAGTTTTTAAAGAAATATTCTAAGGCTGAGCATGTGCACTGGGCTTGAGAGGAAGAGGCAGGAGAATCTGGAAGTTCCAGCTTGGCCAGAGCTACATAGTGAGACCCTGTCTCAAAACCCCCAAAGGAAGGAAGGAAGCAAATAAACAAAAGTTCCAGCCCTGTTCATGTAGGAGGCTACTTCTAAACACCTTTAGATTACATCATGGAACAACCGGAAGCAATGCCTGCGCTTGTCCTGAGCCTTCAAGCACCAACACTGGTCACCTTCTTCTGGACATTTACATCATTATTGACCCATGTACTTTAGGAGTTTTTATTTGTAAAAGCTATGTGAAAATAATACATGTTGCAAACAAGTTCGCCACTTTTAGTGTAATATTACATTTGTCTTAACTAACATTGAAAACTTAAGAACTGTACATGTTAATTGGATAATGTGATTTTTTTAGACATGTATACATACATTGTATAATGATTGAATCACATTAAACACTCTGGTCTGGGAAAATGGCTTTGTGGCTAAGATGCTAACTCTGCAAGCTCTCGGACCTAAGTTTGAATCCCCAGCATCCATGTAAGCAAAGCCAGGTATGGCCGTAGTCCATGGAACGGCAGCATTGGGAAGGCAAAGACAGGAGGATTATGAGAGTTCAAGCTCCTGCTAGCCAGCCAAGTGAAAAGGGAGAGTTTCAAGTTCAGTGAGAGCTGGTGCTAGAGGAATAAGGTGTATCACAGTAAAGACACCAACAGCTTCCACAGGTATGCACACCTGCACACACATCCACACCTATGCACACACATGCTGTCTTCGTTAGGGTTTTACTGCTGTGAGCAGATACCATGACCAAGGCAACTCTTATAAGGACAACATTTAATTTGGGCTGACTTACAGGTTCAGAGGTTCAGTCCATTATCACCCAGGCAGGGAGTATGGCAGCATCCAGGCAGGGATGGGGCAGGAGGAACTGAGAGTACTTCATCTTCATCTGAAGGCTGCTAGCAGAATACTCACTTTCAGGCAACGAGGATGAGGGTCTTAAAGCCCATTCCCACAGTGACACACACATACTCCATCAAGGCCACACCTGCTCCAACAAGGCCACACCTAATCGTGCCACTTCCTGGGCCGAGCATATACACACCATCACACATGCATACACATGCATACAGCACACACACAAACCATGTTAAATGTTGTTACCTCTACATTATCTTACAGTGAGAGTCTAAGGATTTAGAGTCTAACCCTTTGAGCTTCCTGAAATACAAAGCAGGTTAGCTAGCTGCACTTTCCTTGCTGCTGTTTTCAATTTGTGATTTAGTTATTTCCTCTTCAGCCTGTCTGCTCCAGGTGACTCTCCCAGCCTCTGCAAGCCGCTGCGAGCCGCTGCTCTTCTCCCCGCACACAGTGCCCTTTTTTGATTCTCTGTGAGGTCAGATGTAGTACATGTCTTTCTGTGGCTGATTTAATTCTTCTTAGCCATGGCTAAGTGTGTCTGTCTGAAAGTGCCTCTGCAATGTTGTGCAGCCATTTTCCAGGACTCTCTTCATCTTACAGTATGGATGCTGTGTACTCTTAACTCTCCCTACTCTCTTCCCCATTAGAATGATAGCATGCTTCTACTCACTGTCTCTCTGAATTTCCTACCCTTGGTACCCCGTGCAAGTACCATCATACCGGACTTGACCTCCTGTTACTGGCTCATTTCACACAGCATAATGTGTTCAAAGTTTAGCCACGCTGTAGCGTATGTCAGAATGCCTTTTTTTTGTTTTTTGTTTTGTTTTTCAAGACAGGGTTTCTCTGTGTAGTCCTGGCTGTCCTGGAACTCACTCTGTAGACCAGGCTGGCCTTGAACTCAGAAATCCGCCTGCCTCTTCCTCCCAAGTGCTGGTATTAAAGGCGTGCACCACCACTGCCTGGCCAGAAATGCCTTCTTAAAGACTCAGTTGTATTCCATTGGATGTGTTTGCCAGGCTTCGCTGGCCTTGTCACTCATTGGTACTTAGGAACATGGCCACATTTTGGGCTTTATAAGTGATGCTCCTATGAACGTGGTACACAAGTATTCAAGACCTTGCTTTCAGTTCCGTATTGAAGAGAGGTATTAACTGCTTTCAATGGTAATTGAGTGGGCCTTCTAGGCCCTGTCACAGTGTCACATAATGCCACCCAATGTCACTTCAGCACCAGGACCCCTCATTTAGGCCTGTTCTCACGCCTCATCTGGTTCATGTCTATATTTTAAAATAAACCAAATTGGGACCTTCATTCTGTCCTCAAAAATCCCTTCACGGGAGTACCCAGATTTGTGCTGATTGACTCACGAGCGGGCAGGGCTCCTGGTGGGAGGGGTGTGTGTCTTTAGGGGTGAGGTTGTTGAGCTTCCTGGCATCGTTACAGACAGGTTCGTAGACCCGTGGGTATGATACAGAGTTTTGTTTTGAGGTAGAACAGTCCCAGGATGCTGAGTGGGGAAGGATCTCTGCTGCTGTGTGCTGAGAAGGTTGCCGAGCACTGGGGAAACTAGCAAGGTCACTGCTGGAGCCCAACAAGATGAGGAGGTGCTGGTGGCCCAGATGGGAGGCATGCTAACTCTTGAACAGCTTGTAGTTTCCCCAGACAGACTGTGTCATCTCATGCTCTTGGCTTTGTTCACATATGTCCTCTTGGCTGGAACATTTCTCATTGTCTGTGACTTCTTCATCAAACTTCTCAGGCCTCAAATACAGCCTGTGCGCTATTGGAAGGTTCTGCAGGGCATTCCCCTACTCTTCACCTACTGAAGCCGAGCTGGGCCTCTCGCTCTGTCTGTCCTTCCTGTTTGCCAAAGTCCTCCCCGGAAGTGAGGGTTTGTGTGTATTCCTTTGTGTGTGGCACACGGTAGGAAGATGCTCAGGGACGTTTGTGGGGTCCATTCAGTGACATGTGGGGGACACTGAGCACGAGGCATGCAGCAGTGGTGTGAGACTGGAGGCCAGGCTCATCTAGGGTCTCTTCTTAGAGGAAGGACTCAGGCGGAGAAGGTTCTCAGGTGAACCATGCCTGGGAAGAGCAACTCTTGGCCAGAGTAACAACTAACTGTCTCAGGAAGGGGTTCCTTAAGTAATTTGGGGTTTTTAAATCTGCCTCTAGGACACTAACTGAAACACTAGAGAGACTATGATGAATTAGGAATTTTACTGGTGTGTAGGAAATCAAAGTAAGCACTCACAGATTATGTCAGAGAGGAGAGGAAATCAAACCTCCAACCGGTTCAGCCAGCTCAGGGGAAAAGGCTCGCACTTTCCCTTTCTTCACTTCCTGTGCTTCAAGCCTTAGTTGTTGAAGAATAGCCTTTGGGATTCTGTACATTCAGGCTCCTGGAAGGGCATCACTCTTCAGTCTTTACTGTAGATCTACCACTTGTCAAGAGCAGCTTTTAGGAACACACTGAAAGCACCTAGTCATACTGTAGCACCCCATCCCCTGTTCTAACTCTTGTTGATAGACCTGAACTCTGAACCTCACAAGCCTTTACTTTATTGCAGATGTTTGCAGGGAATGGCTCTCCGGATGGCTTGTGCACGATCTCGACTGAATCTAAATTGTATGGGGACTGCTATAGAATGTTCAAATGACTTACGCTGGTTTTCCCATCTAAAGTAGTTCACAGACATGAAAATATGTCAGGACCTTGAGCAGATAATTTTAAAAATTGATTTTCAAAAACTAATACACAGGAACATTTGCTGCTGGCCTGTGAAGTGTGAGTGTCTGGGGAGATGTGATCAGTAAATGCACCTCAAATCTCCATTGCCAATTTAGTCAGTAAATCATGGCCGGGTACTCCCATGGAAGTCTCTTTGGAAGATGGATGTTCTTCCATTTGGAAGTGTTTTGTAGAACAGCACTCACTGCAGTAGAACTTAGGGATGGCAGAACCGATCTGTTATTGGGATGTATGTGCAGGACTGGAGCTATTGACTACACACAGCTATTGAGCCCATGAGCATTTTACTTAACTTTAAATGGTCATAGGAAATAGTGACAACTGTGTTGATCAGTGAGGTGTTAGGAGGAAGTCACTGGGCTGTGGTGTAGTTCTCAGGTAGAGCACTTGCCTAGCAAACACAATGCCCCACACTCAGTACCATAAAAATAGAAGTGGTGGAGAGAAAGGGGGGGATTGTTCACATTAAATAGATGGATTTAAGGGACTGGAGACATGGCTCAGTAGTTCAGAGCTCTTGCTGCCCTTCCAGAAGAGGATTCAATTCCTAGTGCCTACATGGTATCTCACAACCCTCTGCCACCCTTTTCCAGAGGATCCAGCGCCCTCTTCTGGCCTCCATGGATGCTGCATGCATATAGTGCGTATACATACGTGCAGGGAAACATTCATAAATAAAATAAAAAATAAATCTTGCATAGGTGAATTTGGTCTCCTAGAGAGCAAACCTTCCTGTGCATGGTGATAGCAAATAGAGGTTGTATTTTTAAAGGTGTTTGGTTCTTTTATTGCCTGATTAAAATGCCAGCTTGTTAATCCGTAATGAGAAACACAGAAGACCTTTCACATAGGAACTTCCTGCTCAGGGATGTTCTACTAAGCCCATGAAGCTGTACCTGGCTCCATCCAGGGTTTGCTGATGGCTTGGGTCTTGGTCATCTATACTCTCTTCCATGTTGTTTATCTGTAACAGGTTGCAGAGACATGGACAGGCTCCATTGGGTGGTAAAGATGGTATGTGATATGTAGTGTGTGTGTATGTGTGTGTGTGTGAGTGTGTTTGTGTGTGTATGTGAATGTATGCCACACATATGCAGTGTCGTTGGGAACCAGAAAAGGTTTTTTAAATCTCCTGAACACAAAGTCACAGGCAGTTGTGAGCTGCCCCATGTGTGTGCTGGAAACCTGAGGCAAGCAGCAAGGCCGTCGCCTCAGCCTCTCAGCCTTTGTTTTTATTTACTGTATTAAATTAAATTGCCTTTTCATATTTACTGAAACAAGACAGGAAACAGGTGACTCAGCCCCTTCCAATAGAGTTTGAGGTTTAGCTTGAGACCTGGCTCTGAGTGAAGGGAGTTTTCGTTGTACATTTCTAGAAAGAGGTGCTGCTGCTTTCAATGGTAAGGGCACCACCGAGGAATGGTAAGAAGGGCAGAGATACTAGATACAGCTCTAAGCAGAATCATGAAACAGTCTGTGGCCTAAAACATTTTATTGCCACAGCACAGCTTGAAAAATATTGGAGTCGCAAATCATGATATGATGGGCTTGGTATTTGACAGATATTTTCCTGGAAGTGAATGACGACCAAGGAAAATATTTGATAATGCCAGTGATGTGGGAGGGGGAAAACCAAAACCAGGAAAAAAAAAAAAAGAAAAAGGAAATCCATCTTTCAGGTGAAAACTAAGAGTTGTGAAAACTTGTATTTTTTACCATGAACTTGACAGTCTCTGGTACTTAATAACTTCTCCAGTGAGATCAGTGGTCATGTTAATGTTAACAAACATAGTGTGCATGTGTGTGTGCATATGTGTGTGTACATGTGTCTGTGCATGTCTGTGCATATGTGTGTGTGTGTACATGTGTCTGTGCATGTGTGTGTGCATATGTGTGCATGTGTGTGTGTGTGCTCATATGCATGTGTACATGTGTCTGTGCATGCTTGTGTGCATGTGTGTGTGTACCACACAGGTTGGAGGGAAGATTTGTAGAGTCAGTTCATTCCTTCCACCTCTTTTATATGTTTCTAGCATTGAACACAGACCTTTAAGCCATTGTTGCAAGCACCTTTACCCTTTAAGCCATCTCATTGGTCCTGTAATGGACTTTCTCCTCTCCTCTCCTCTCCTCTCCTCTCCTCTCCTCTCCTCTCCTCTCCTCTCCTCTCCTCTCCTCTCCTCTCCCCTCCC